>NC_140593.1:395546019-396058519 GCF_964204655.1 Triturus cristatus
CCAACTAGTGGTACGCAATTGGGGGGGGGCTTTAAGCCCACTGTGAATTAACAAAACATCTCACTACAGACGGTGCATGATCTGTCTAGTAGGAGAGACCTAAAAAAGAGATATATACATTTTTGCACATCATCAGTGATAACACCTGGAGTTCAGATTAGTATTTGGGTGTTCAAGAAGAGTGGTTGTGGAAAAATAGAGGTGATAATTGCACTGTGAATGTAATTGGTGCTCAAAACTAATAATGCCTGAGGTCAGGCAAATCCCAGAACAAGTGTCTTGTGCATTTGTTTCTTTCCACTGCATTATAGTTGTACAGTGTGTGCATGCTATATTATGTGGGTTTCCAATAAATATTTCCTAAATTTGAAGATGAGCTGGAAACGTTGTCATTACAACTCAGTTTTGACTTTCCAAGTTTATTGGAGGGCAGGGGCCCTACTATGACGCCTGTAGGAATGCCAGTTTCATGTCTATCATGCCGAGGAAAGTGCACAGGAAAGCAAACAAGTGATGGATGGATTGCTCGAAGTAATATCAGCCACTGGTAATTACTCTGGGCTGCAATCCAGTCTGTTCTTTTTCCCACCACACACCTCATATGGGAACATGCCATATGCAAGTCAACCTTGGTCCTACTCCATTAGAAACAGTCCAGCCCAAACTGTCAGGCCAGGTCACCTCTGAACCAGGAACACATTAACCCTAGACCGGTTTCGGCCTATTTGGGCCTAGTCAGTAGGGTGAGACTTGAGTCCAACGCACAGTGGGTACAGTACTCACATTTGGGCATGCCAGTTGTACTGAGGGTTTCACACAAAGGAAGACATAAAACGTGATTGGTGGATTACTTTTTTAAATCCTATCCACTGGTTATTACTCTGTCTCACAATCCCGTCCTGGGTGTTGGTGCCCACCATGACTTACCAGGTATGAACCACCTATATGGAAATCAACCTTGGTTCAATAAAACCAGTTCCCTGTGAGAACACAATTTATTTATTTGATGAGATTTATATAGCACTGGCTAGACCCGGAGGTATCAGAGCGCTTTACAAGACAATCAGCGAGTTGCAAGTTACAAGGAATTAAAATAAGTTACACAGTGTTACACAATAAAAACACAAGTTACTAAGGAATGGCAAATAAAGACAGACACATAATGAAATAACGTTACACAATAGAATGACATTATTAGCGAATGGAGACAAAAACATCCTAAGGTGCAAAGAAGGAAAAGGGGAGAAGTAAAAAAGGGTATGGAAAGTAGATCAGGACAGGAAAGTGAGAGATAAACAAACCGGTGTTGGGACCGGCAATTACAGCAACAATAATAGGGATTGGAGACAATAGTAGGTGAGAGGAGTGTAAGAGACTTAGGGGGGAGGTAGAGGTAAAGGTCAAGGGGCAAAAAAATGAGGAGCAGTCCAGCGGAAAAGAGAGACGTTCGAAGGTCGCCCAGATGGAGACCAGTGGGGAGGAAGAACGGACAAAGGTCGCCAAGATGGCGGATACAGGTCGTGAGTGCCAATAAAAGACAATCCCAAAATGGCGGGGTACACATGAGTCTAAGTCCAAAAACCAAGGGAGCTGATCCAAAAACCAAGAGATCATACTAGAGGGGGAGGCAGTCAGAGCATCAAAGGATGGAGGAGGGCTGGCGGTAGCCCAAACACAAAAAGGGCTGTCGGCGTGCACAAGTCCTGGGCAGCGGGGGCTGGCAGTAGCCCAAACAGAAAAAGGGCTGTCGGCATGCACAAGTTCTGGGCAGTGGGGGCTGCAGTGACCGATCCATTTACCACAGGTCAAGGAAAGACTGCTCGGGCGCCAGGGACACAATCCGGTGAAAGGGAGGCAGCAGCGTGGACCCAGAGGGCGCGCCTCCCAGGCTCGGACAGAAGATGGCAGAGCTCAAAGCATCTCAGTGCCGCAATTCTCACCGCTGCCTGGTCCAATTGAACTACTTCCACTGCGGATATCTCACCCCTCTTCGTCTACACCCAGCAGGGTTCTTGACCACACCGGCCTGCCAGCGCTGCATGTTAGAAACCGCAGATTTTGTTCACATGGTATGGGCTTGTACCCACCTCACCTCATACTGGGCAGCACTAGTGTCTGAGCTGAGCAAACTCTTGGGTTGGGAGGGTCCACTTAATCCCCTAACCCTAATCCTGGGAGTCATGGATGTCATAGATGGGTCCCGGATGGACAAGCTCTTCCTGGGGATGGCTATTATGGTAGCCAAGCACGACACTGCAGCGACATGGAAAGACCCTTCTCCCCAGCATAGTCAGGTGGCGCAAAGGGGTGGACTGGTGTGCTGCACAAGAAAAACCTGTCTATGAGGCAAGAGGATGTCCAGCCAAGCATGGTCGTGTGGGGTAAATGGCTGGGATTGCTAATCTAAGTAGCGAGAGCTGGTGTATGAGACAGACTGGTTTTGATCAGGCTACGTTACAAACTGCATAAAGTTAACACGATGGCCTATGTCTGTATATTATGCTCTGAAAATAGAAATGGTCAGTAATGCTGTTTTCCATGGCATGAAAATCTGTAAAATTGTTTATAACAAAAAAAAAATGAAATATTGCACAAGGTTATGACCCATTATGAGATGAAGAATATCATTAACTTTGTCTGCAAAGCTACGATATAGCCAATCAACCACAGCCCATTTCCATGAGTACTTCATATAATCTACATTCTCTTTTATAGAATAACCAAGACAGTCTTTTTGATTTGTACTAAAAAGTGTGAAAAAATAAAAATGTCTCTTTTTGCGTTGTCACCCACCATTTATTGTGGACTGATGCTGCTGGTTTTAAAATTCTGCACTTAAGTGCTGCTGCCCAGTCCCAAGCATATGTGCTCTGAACCCTAAAAACCTGGTCAAATTAGCTAACCCTCAGTAGGCATATTTAACTCCCCACCAAGGCTACAGTATATGGTGCATGAAATACAACAATGGCCTGGAAAGTTAAATGTCACTTGTTGGCTGCAGCACATACTGAGCCATTCAGTAGGCTGACAAGAAAAACAAGGCTTCAGGCCTACATTTGAAGCCTAACTGCTGCAGTTTAAAACCTACAAACATGCCTGTCAAAAATAACCACTTTTTACTGGCCTAAAACTTACTTTTAAAATTTAAGGAAGGCACCCATCAGTAGACCTTGCTGCCCACACAGTAGGGTGTTTAGTCTTCGTAAGTGAACTAAGTAGGGTGGCATGTCTTGCAGTGCCTCCCCCCCCCCCCCCAACTATTTTTACTGCATTGATCCTGTGGCTTTCTGTAGGACGGGATAAAATACAGTTTAAATGCAGATTTGGTTTACAATAAGTTACAAAGTCAATCCAGCCACTCTTTCTAATATTTGTTCTAAATCTAATTCTGGAGGGGGCGTGGCCAAGATGGCGGTGGAGTAAGATGCGTATCTCCATCTCTCCCGCCAGCTGCCAGCCCAAAATCACAGACCTGGTGTCCCAGGGCGCAAGCCGAGCCAAACATCTAGTACACCACACTGACCTGCGGTGGCCGCGTCCTGGGTTGAGTCCTGTGGCCGGAGGGGTGATGGAGCAGCGGACGTCTCAGGGCCTCGCGGACCGGAGGACATGGTTGGCCCCTGGTGTTAACAGCGGAGGCCAAGGGGGTGCCAGAGGAACGAAACACGGCTGACCGAGGAGAGCGCTACCCCCACAATGAGGATGGCACGGTGAGTCTGTGTGACTCTGAGAAGGAGGCTGGTGAAGTTGGGGCGCGCTCTCGGCACACAAGGAAAGGAGAATGCACGACAAGAGGGCCAGGGGAGGTAGGAGGAGTTACGGCCGTGCCTTGACTCCGTGGGCACCTGCCCCTTACTGCGGCCTGATACAAACTTTGGGAGTGCAAGAAGACTGGAGAGCGGTGAGGAGGAACGCGTAGGCCCTGCGCCATGGACGGGGGAGAGAAACGAAGCTGGCAGCGCGAGAGGAGAAGGCCCGGTGGTGATCGAGGGCATTCTGAAGGAGGCGCCGGCTCCCCAGCACTGCCTCAAAAGACCGTTGGACACCACTAGGACAGTGCGTGGACTGCACATGGGCCCAGGCCTGCTGATCCGAGGTCCCATTGCGTAATCGGCGGACTGACCGAACTCTTCCCACCGAGTTCGGGGAAGAGTCTTCGGCTGCAGGGCCGCGCTCGTGACGCCTGGGTGGCAAGAGGGCACTCAACTGGAAGTGCGGCGGGGGCAGAGGTCGACCACTGCCTGAACGCCAGTCATAGGCATCAGGGGTGCTGCTAGATGCTGGAACAGGAGGGAGTAGGCAGCCCTCTGGGACGACGGAGCGGCACAAGAGAATTGCCACGCTCAGAGCTGCACAGCAGCCGCAGGAGCAAATGGCGTCTGTTGGAGTAAAAAACAGGGGGCTCCATCAAAGAGATGCTGCTCAGGACTGGAGGACAGCAGGAAGGTGAGAACAAGAGCGGCTCGAGCTGAGCTCCCTCGCCACCACGGACGATATGGAGGCTCCAGTCATGCGCCCCTATCTAGAAGCTCTGTTCTCGGGGCTACGGAAAGATCTCCTCACTCTCAAGAAGGACCTAACCGCAGAAATGCAGGCCATCCGGAAAGACGTGGGGGACATTGGCGACAGAGTGAATGCGTTGGAAGCCAGAGACACATCAAAGAGATTGAGCTCAGGCAGCAGGAGATCATCCTCCTGTCGGAGCAGCAATTGGACCTACACGCCCACACGGAAGACCTGGAGAATCGTTCCTGGAGGAACAACATCCGAATCTGCGGGGCCTTGCGGGACGCAGAGAGGGGGAACATTGAAGTTTATGTGCAGGACCTGTTCAAGCATATTCTAGGCAAAGCAGGACCTGAAGACATCCGCCTAGACCGGACCTATAGAGTTGGTATGTGGGGAACTGGAAATTCGTATCCATTAGACATTTTAACTTGCTTCCATAGCTTCCCCCTGAAAGAGCTCATACTAAGGAAGACGAGGGAGATACAAGGCGTAGAATTCCGAGGCCAGACGCTCCATCTGTTTAAGGACCTTGCGGCCTCTGCGCTTCAAAAAAGATGAGGATTCAAGCCTGTAACCACATTCCTGCAGGCCATCCCTTTCGCCTGGTGTTCCGATGGCAGGGCCAACTCCGGCAAATACAATATCTCTGAGGCTTGTGAACATCTTCAGCTGGAACAATCAGAGACACAGCGACCCCAGGCACAAAGCACCAGACAGAATCAAGGGGGAGAGGGAAGATGGCGGAGGCTCTCCGGGGGACGCAGGGGATCGGCCCCTGACAAAGAGGCCATGGCAGTGGAAAGGAAAGCAGTGCTGGATAAGCTTGTGGAGGGCAATACGACTTGGACACTGGAATGAGGATTTAGTTCACGTAGCAGTGCCACCGCCGCCGGCAGCGCGGGGGGGGGCGCGACGACCACGGTACAACGAGGGAGCGCACGGATCCCACACTGGACTTCATCCACTGGAACAGAGACGGAGGGCTTTTCCCCATCCTCTTACCAGGGGCTTTCTGTTTTCTGTGTTATTGTTCTTGGTCAGGGGTTGCTTCAAGGGTGCCTACTGTTCACTTATCTTTCACTAGAAACCTTAGACCATAAAGCGACCCTCGGTGACCCGGGGGGGTGGTGAGGATGGAGATAGATTTGAGCACTGAGAGCAGACACGAGCCCTGGGGATGACATCAGGTCTTGGGAATCTGAAGGTGGTGACCCTCAATGTGAAGGGTCTCACCAACCCAGTCAAGAGGAAGGCAATAATATCTTACCTTGAGAGCATACAAGCAGATGTATGCCTAATACAAGAGACACACCACTTACACAAGGACTGGAATAGACTAAGGACCCGATCTTTCCCACAACAATTCTTTTCATCTGTAATGACAAAGGCGGCAGGGTGGGTATCCTGTTCTCCAGTACCTTTCAGGGGAAAGTGGGCATGAAGGTCGCTGAGATCGAGGGCCGTCTCCTAGGATATCTCATACACATGGGCTTGCATTCCATAATCCTAGGGTCCATTTACGCCACAAACGAGAGACAGGAGCAGTTCTTCCTCTAGGCAATCGGGGACATGATGGTGATAGTGGTCGGGGACTTAAACGTGGTGTTTCGTAACGACCTAGAGAGATCTTCTCATCGCCATGGAGCTGCGGGGGCTCTTAGACTGGGTACGAGAGATGGGACTGAGAGACCTATGGAAGGAGTGCCACCCGGCTTTGATGGAGTACACATACTTTTCTCATGCCCATAAAACGTACGCGAGGCTGGACTGCTTCCTGGGCTCCAAGAAGGTGCAGGAGGCACTGATCTTGGTGGAGATTGAGCCTCGTGCTCTGTCGGAATTCTCTGCTGTTGTGCCGAACCTGAGCCTTCCTCCCCAGACCCGAGTGCCCAGAGCCTGGAGGCTCAGGGAAACCATGCTATGCCGTCCTTACATAGTGGAGCAAGTAGGGAAAGCAATAAGGGATTACCTGACAACAAATAATATCCCTGAAGCCACCCCTGCGATCTTATGGAACACCTTGAAGGCGGTTATCAATGGCGAGCTGATCGCCATATCAGCGGCAGACAATAAAACAAGAGGCGCGGCCAGGGCACAACTACAGGAGCAGGTACGGGAATTAGAGAGAATCCACCACCGCACTGGGGTCCCTAGAGTATGGAGAGTTAGAGGCGGCCCGAAAGCAATTGGCGGCCCTAGACTGGGCGGAATTTGCGCTCCTACGCCTCAAACACGCATTTTATAGTGAGAGTAACAAGTGTGGGAAGATGTTAGCCAATAATCTAAAGGAGCAACGACAGGCCAACGCAGTGGAGACACTGATTTCAGAGACAGGGGATGAGATAGTGGGGAACAGAGCGGTGGCGGACCAATTTGGCAGATTCTATATGTCTCTATACGAGGCACAAGACCTACTGGCATGGCCCATTGAGGAATACCTGGAGGGGGCTAACGTCACCAAACTCTCAGTAGAGCAGGCAACAGAGCTAGACACGCCCATGAGAACAGAAGAAGTGATATCCACAATTGCCAGGCTTCAAACCAATAAGTCCCTGGGCCCGATGCCTTTTCAGCTGTCTTTTATAAAACATTTTGCAACCTGTTAGCCCCCCTCCTTACGATGGTGTTCAACACCATCACGGACTCCTTGACCCTCCCCCCAACAACGATGGAGGCCCCTATCACAGTAATCCCGAAGCCGGGCAAGGATAAGAAGCTATGGCGTCTTATAGACCAATCTCCCTCTTAAATGTTGACCCAAAATTGTTCACGGGGATACTAGCCACGCAATTGAACCCATTGATGGCTGGGCTGATAGAGCCCAATCAACCCGGCTTTATACCTATTAGAAAATGCCCCGAGAATACTAAACGACTGCTCCACCTTATAGATAAGGCCCCGCGGACTAAGCCGGAGATTATGCTCTTTTCCATAGATGCTGAAAAAGCATTTGACAGGGTACACTGGCCCTATCTAAAGCAGATCTTGGTCCACTTTGGGATGGGTCAGAGATTTCAATCATGGATCTCTAGCGGATATGAGAGGCCCCGGGCGTCGGTGAGAGTCAATGGATGGACCTCGGAGAGCTCCCCCATTCGCCGCGGCACCAGACAGGGCTGCCCCCTCTCGCCCCTTTTATTTGTGCTTTATATAGAGCCATTCGCGCAGAGGGTGCTTGAGGCGTGAGATGTAAAGGGAGTGCACGAGTACACTTGATAACCCTCTATGCAGACGATGTGATCATCTCCTTGGTCGACCCCCGTTCCTCCCTTCCGAGCTTCCTCCGAGAGGTGGAGCGCTTTGGCGCAGTTTCTGGCCTCTGAATTAACATTTCTAAATCACAAGCTCTGAGCCTGACGGTGCCTCACTCCACAAAAGAACACCTCTCACAGATCCGCTCCATCAACTGCAGCCCAAGCATTCACTACCTCGGCATCAAGCTTTTCCCGACGATCCAAGAGATCATCACATTCAACTACAAAGAATTAGCAGACAGAGTCAGGTCGGACTTTCTCTGTTGGGAGCGCTACCCGCTATCCTGGTTGGGGTGAGTAGCAGCCCTGAAAATGACGGCCCTCCATCTTATACGTGTTTTTGGCTCTGCCTCTTTGGCTCCCCCAGGGAGCGGTCCAAACTATGTAGAAAGCATTTTAGAGCTTTGTCTGGGCATACAGTTAACCTCAGATGCGACAGAACTTGAGCAGGTGCTTCCCAGTGGAGGGAGGACTGGGCATCCCCTCCTTGCACAGTTATTTTCAAGCCGCGCAGCAACGATTCATAGTGGAATGGTCCAGGGCAGAATCTGAAAAAACGTGGCTGTTCATTGATAAGGCCCTAGCAGGAATATTTCTATGGAAGATCCCCTTCATGAGAAAGGTAGGCCGGCCCCCAAACCTATATCTCTCTGCAGTCACAGAGCCGCTACTGGACATGGAACGCAGTGGGAACAGCACAAGCTCTTACATCCTCCCCTTCACTGCTGACCCCAATAGCGGAGGACCCAAATTTTCAACCAGAGACAGACTGCAAAGCATTTGCGGCCTGGCAGAGCCCCGGGTGCCGATCAGTGGGACACTTAGTGGATATGGAAGGGCCAGTAGGATTTGAAACACTGAAATCAGACCTGGGCATTCCCGAAGAGGAGAGGTTTGGTTACCCACAAATCAGACATTGGGTTCTCGGTCCCGAGATGCGGGAGGGGGCACAACAACATCTGACCAAGTTCGAAAGGTGGCTTCTCAGGGAAAGAGACAGAGAAATGAATAGTCTCCAACCTTTATAACTTCCTGCTAGTTCCTAGACCTGCGGCAAAATCCAGCGCCCAACAGATATGGGAACAAGAACTGGGGTGACAGCTCACACTGAAAGAGTCGCTGGACATTTACTACCGGGTCCGCCACACAACACCCACCACTTCTAGTACTGAGACCGTAGTTAAGATTACCACTTATTGGTACTGGACCCCTGAAAGACTACATCAAATTAGCCCAGAGATAGAGAATAAGTGCTGGAGATGTAAAAATCCTCCGGGCACCCTGGTCCATATCCTGTGGGAATGCCTTAGCCTGTCTCGTTTCTGGGATGCAATCTTAACAGAAATTGACACACACTTTGACACTCAGCTCCCACAGTTTCCCTCCTTCATCATCCTGGGACTACCTAATCCACTCACGTACCCGCTGCGCTCAAAGCGAGGCAAGCACATCACATTGACCCTTCGGGCGGCACACCAAGCGATCTTAGCATTATGGGGTACTGATAAGATCCCAACCAGACTAACCTGGCTCCACCGTATCTGGGACCTGCTGGGGATGGAGAGGCTGTCGACGTCACTTGACCCAGGGGGGGACACATTTCGGGAGGCTTGGAGTTCATTCATGCGAAACACAGAAGATTTCTTTAGGACACACTATAGATTCAGTAGGCACTCAAGTGGGGGTGGTACAGGGTGGGGGAGGGCAAGTGGGACTTGGGGTTGTTAAAAGTTGCAAAAGCGCTGGGTTGACTGAATGTTGATGCCACCCCAGCTCGTAAATGTGATTCTGGAAGAGGATTTGCAGCACAATAAACAAATTTAAACATAAATCTAATTCTGTGGGGATGTTGGATGTTTGATAAATGTTCAGGAAAAGTGAAATTCCTGCAGGCTAATTAGCCTTAGCCTGCCTGCAGCTGGCCTATGTGTGCTGCCTTTCACCAGGGGTTTAAAAACCTGCTCTCAGAGTGGCCTGGGTAGGAATGTGACCCATCTGAACCCAAACACTGCAGGTGAGGAGCGTCCTGGAACTTCACTAACTTATAAGGGACCCAGGGGAAGCCTCTTTTTGATTCTTTAGTGATAAGGGATGCCTGGAAAAGAGGGATCTTTTGATGCAGGGATGTACTTTAGCCTGCTAAGGCGGAGTAGCGTCGCCCTACTGCTTTATGAGCAGTGCAGAGGAAAAATAAAAAATAACAAAGTTATTATTTATTTTTTTCCTTCCTAGGTGCAGGGAGGGGTGGGGCTGGCCAGAGCAGGGGCCAGGGGAG
This sequence comes from Triturus cristatus, assembly GCF_964204655.1. Taxonomy (NCBI): domain Eukaryota; kingdom Metazoa; phylum Chordata; class Amphibia; order Caudata; family Salamandridae; genus Triturus; species Triturus cristatus. The sequence goes on from NC_140593.1 coordinate 395,556,058, forward strand.
GAGTGGGGAGCACACTCAAAGTATGAATGGATGTTTGACTAGCTGTCTTGGGCCAGCCAAACATTTATGTGCACTTTGTCTTTTTTACACAGCCTGCTGGGGAACATGCACAGGCTCCCTGTCCCCGTCTGAGCGCCGAATCACAGCGCTCGCACCAATCACAATGCTACAATGCAGCTTTGTGACTGGTTTAGGGAAATTTAGGGGAACCAATCACAATGCTTCATTTTTGTTTTGTTTGAATCTGTTTTTATTTAATTTTCCTTTTGTGTTCCACAAGAATACAGCATCATGAAAAATAACATACATCACAAACAGTTGACCTTGCAGTGAACCATCTTTCTACACAAGATAATCTGTATAATAACTGGGCAGCCTACATCAAACATTCGTTTGGAGGCGCTGTGGACGCAGCTGTAAACTGAGTCTCGGCAGATTGTACAAGTTCCGTAGGGATACCAGCTTGCGTGTATTTGGCTTGGTTCCCTTATTCCCTTTGTGCAGAGTCTTGACGGATCAAACAGTTCGGGCAAGTGTGCAGACGTTATGAACAGAAAAAAAACCAACCATTAAAAATCAAAAGCAAACAGCAGCAGCATACATCGGTTCTCAGGTGTATGTGTTGTACCCTGTCTCTTTCCGCCCCGCATCCCCCCTCCCCCTGTCCCACCCCCTCAGGGTCTGCTCTTGCATCAATCCTTCGTGCCATAGCGCATCGTTGCTGTCAGGTGGCATGCACACCCCTACTCATCACTGCGGACACTTGCCGTCAGGACCCCTCTTCCCCTTGTCAGGGTGTCTCCTCCACTCCTCGGTTGTCCCCCCAGGTCCTCCCCCCGAGATGTATCAGGGCTTGGAGCATTTCCTCCCAGCGCCCCGGCAATGGGCGTCTTCCGTAACCCCAGTGTCTCTTCCCGCCTAATGGCGATTCCTTCCGCCGTAGCCCATGCTGTGAGTGAATGTCTCTATGCCCGTGTGTGTGGTGGGTCTTGGGCCTTCCATTTCTTGGTGAGAAGCCTCTTGGCCACCACCAGCCCGAGGTCTAGGAATCGAGAGGATGCCGTCATGGTCTTGGATCTACGGAAATTATGCAATAAATAAACTGGCCATTCAAAGGGTATGAATCGGCCTGTACAGGTGTGCAGCGCAGTGCCTACAGCTTGCCAATAATCGCTCAGCCTGTGACAACCCCAAAGCATGTGTATCATACCAGCCCCTGCCTCCGTGCATCGGGGGCACAGCTCATCTGTGTGGTGAAAGTACCTATTTATCTTTTCAGGCGTGAGGTATGCCCTGTGGACAATAAATAGTTGTATTTGCCTGAAGCGCATGTTCCGCGGTGTCGTAGAAATTGTCCCGGTGGGAACCCCAATTAATCTACCAGAGATTCGTAGGGTATGAGCCTGCCGTCGCGGTACAGGTCTCCCAATGTGTGTACTTCAGCTTCATGCCAGTCAGCGAGCTCGAGAGTTGTTAGCACCCTGGGCCCGCTGGGGGAGCCCGCTAGTGGTATGGCCGGCGCGTAAGGGATTACCGACTTGGTGAGATACAGGCAGCGACTATAGCATCTATAAGCCACCGCCAGGAGGAGAGGGGTAGGAGAGGGGTATCAGTCTGGTGATGGATGCAAGGGAGTGGGGGGGCTTCTAGTTGCAGTGTCGTCACGTCCTCTGTCAACGAGCCAACAGACTATCCACTGCAGTTGTGCAGCCAAGTAGTAGTGTTCAAAACAGGGCGCAGCTAGTCCTCCCTGATCAGTGGGCAGGTATAGCTTCACCAGTGCTAGCCTGTGACGCGTATTGCCCCATAGGAAGTCTCGTAGAAACTTAGTGAGTGTCGCAAAGATGGCAGCTGGGATATATTGGGGTAGGTTAGCCACGTAGTACAGTAGTCGAGGTAAGATCACCATCTTAGATAGTGCCACCCTGCCTGTGACTGTCAGGGGTAGCGTGCTCCAAAAGTTAATTTGTGACTTAATGGCCGTCACTGCCCGTCCCAGATTCCCGTTGAAGAGCTCCGTCGGTTGACGGTAGATCTGGTTACTGAGGTAGCGGAAGGTGTCCGCACTCCACCGCACCCTCGTGCCCTCTAAGACATATCCCGGATCTCGTGTGTCTCCTCCAAAAGGGTATAGGCAGGACTTATGGGCGTTCACTCGGAGGCCCGAGAGAGCGGCGAAGTCGCGCAGCGTGTGCTCCAGCTGGATCGGTATATCGCCCACGTCTCTCACAAAGACAAGGAGATCATCTGCGTATAACGACACCTGGTGGGTCGCGTCTCCCAGCGGTATGCCGTCCCCCAGCGTCACGCGTATGACCGCTGCCAGAGGTTCAATGGCGAGGGCAAAGAGGAGAGGTGACAGCGGACACCCTTGTCTTGTGCCCCTACGGATAGGGACGGCGTTGGATATATATGGTCCCAACCGCACTCTAACTGTGGGGTTTTTGTATAGTAATTTGACCATCTGGAGGAACCCCAAGCCCAGGTCGTACCGTAAGAGCACCGTTGCTAGGTAACTCCACTCTAGGCAGTCGAAGGCCTTCTCAAGGTCGAGCACCAGGCATCCCATCCTAGGCCAGTCCCTCACCCCGTCCGTGGTCACTCGAAAGAATCTCCACAGATTCAGCAAAGTGCTACGCTTGGGCACGAATCCGTTCTGGTCGGCGTGAACCAGCTCGGGGACCACTGGCGCCAACCGCTCCGCCAGCACTTTAGCGAGTATTTTATAGTCCACGTTTAGGAGTGCCAATGGTCTGTATGACCCTAAACTTTCCGGGTCTCTGCCTGGTTTCAACAGCGACACCAGGTAGGCCTCCCGCATCGATGGGGGGAGTGTGCGCACCTCCAGAGCTGTGGAGTACAGGGCATGTAAGTGCCACGTCAGTGGCTCCCGGTAGGCCTTGTAGTATTCCGCTGGCAGGCCATCTGGGCCTGGTGTCTTCCCAGAGGCCATCGACCCTATGGCATCGTTTATTTCCTCCAGGGTGAGGGGACTGTTAAGTGCCTCCTGGTGTTCCCCTGTAGCTATGGGCAATTGGAGAGGTTCGAGGAACCTCTCTAGGTCAGACGTGGAGCATTGTACCTTGGATTGATAGAGCTGGGAATAGTGATCCGACATTACTTTGTGTATTTCCCTATGTGTAAACACAAGGTTCCCCTCCGTTGTGCGTATTGCTCCTATGGGAGTGTGCCTATCTTCCTGTTTCAGCAGCCAGGCCAGCAGGCGCCCTGCCCTGTCCTCTGTGGCGTGGGTGCGGGCCGTGTGAGCAGTGTAGTTGTGGCACCGTAGCTTTTCTATGAGTTCTGCATGTTGCGTCCTAAGGTTTCCTAGCTGGGCAGATTGTTCACCCCCACCCTCTCCCTCCTGCTCATATTGTAAGAGCCGTGTTTCAATCTGGCGGAGCTGCCTGCGGATGTTCCATGTGGCGCCCAGGCAGTGTCCCCTAACAGCGACTTTGTGAGCCTCCCATTCCACTAGTCTAGAGCTCGCTGACTCCTCATTGAGTTCAAAGTATTCAAGAACCATTCTTTCAAGGGAAGCGCGGAACTCTGGGTCTTCCAGCGCAGTTGTTTGGAGACGCCAAGTGGGCACGGGGGGCAGCCGGGCTCCCAATTCAACCGAAGTGTCATGGGATTGTGGTCGGAGTGCGTCCGTCCTAGGTATTCCGCCACCTCAATGAGCGGAAGCAATGATTGGGACCCCACTATCCGGTCGAGACGCACATGCAAGTCGTGTACCGCCGAATAGTATGAGTATATATGGTCAGTAGAGTGAAGGGCTCGCCACAGGTCCAGTAACGCCCACTGCGTCAGCCAGTCCGAAAGCGCCCGTGCATTCAAACTAACCGTCGTCGCCCGGAGGGGTGGGAATGATCTATCCATGTGTACATCAAGTACCGAGTTATAGTCCACGCCCAGCAGCCAGGGGAGTCCAACATAGGGGGTCAGTGCAGCAGATAGCTGTGCCAGGAACGTGGGTTGGTCCGTATTTGGGGCATACACGGAACCGAGCAGTATCTGTTGGCCATTGAGTGCTCCCTTCACCAAAGTGAATCTGCCTTCGGGGTCTGCCACTGATTCTGTGCATAGGAATTGAGTACCCGCTCTCACCCAGACTAATGTACCTCTCGCATGTGCCGAGTATGTTGTGCCATATATTTGTCCCCTCCAGCATTTACGCAGCCTGTCTAGCTCCTCTTTGGTCATGTGTGTTTCCTGCAGGAGGGCGATGGCGGCAGAATGTCTCCGAAGGTACGCAAAAATGGAATAGCGTCGAGCAGGCGTGTACATACCCTGTATGTTCCATGTGACTATGTCCGCATGTGTCATTTGTTTTGGGGTTTAGGTGACGAGAGCGCGAGGGGTCGGGGCACCACAGCGTACGGAAGCCAGGGACATGTGTGAACGTGCCGATGTGCTGCAATAAAATCAACAACAGTAAGAATACTGCAAACAACAACAACATAACATCTGGGGCAGACATTGCGTGATGTCTGTCCAAACCTCATACAACTTATGAGTTATATAAACTAGGCCAACGTGTTGCCTATGGGGTGCGTGTACTAGTGTTGTAGTAGAATGTCCACCCCCTCAGTTCCAGTGTGTCTGTTGCGCCAGCCACCTAGTCTGGAATGTTATCGCATAGGTCCCGTACGTTGCTGGTTTGGCCAACTGGGCCGGGCGGGAGCATGTTGACCCACAGTCTGTGCACTACGGACTATAGCAGGTGCCCTGTTACTGGCCCTGCACATTGCGCGATACGTGACTTGGGTTGTCTAGGGGACCCAGTGTTTCCCAGGCCAACTAACGATGTTCTAGACGGCAGTAAACATGGTTCTACTTGCGTGAGCTTCTCATGCCATCGGTTTCCACATCAGCCACTCTTCATATGATACTGTCAGCAGTTTGTGGAGTTATCATTGGCAGGTTGAACTCTTCAGAGATCTCCGTGGACGGGGACGAGGAGCCACTGGCCACCAGTATTTCCTGAGTGGAGATGCCTGGTCTGTCCATGGATGGTGGAGTCCCCAGGGTCGTGACCGCCGTCAGCACATCTTGCCGTTCCTTCCTCATCTTCTCTGGACTGGGCGCCACAGCCGACGACTTCGCGCTTCTTGGGGGTCCGCGTTTTCGCCGCCTCCGGGGCCTGTTACTCACGGAGACACCCCCGTCCGGGGCCAGGGGCCTTGCTCCTGTCCACAATCCTGATTCCTCCAGCCAATCCCACGCATCTGCCGGGGTGTCTAAGAAGCGAGTCCCTTCTTTCGTGACCACTCTCAGGCGGGCCGGGATTAGCAGTGAATATGGCAGCTCCAGAGATCGAAGTTGACGCTTCACCGCCGTGTAATTGCTCCTGCGTCTCTGTACTGAGTCTGTGTAATCTGGAAAGAGCATAACCTGGTTTCCGCTCACTTGGAGGCCATTCAACTTACGCATTTCGTGGAGGACCACGTCTCTATCTCTGTAATTGAGCAGTTTGAAGATGAATGGGCGTGGTCTAGCTCCTGGTTTAGGCCTCTGCGCAGGCATGCAGTGAGCTCTCTCGACCGCGAATTGCGCTGATAGTGATCCCTGGGGTAGTAGCTCGCGTAACCATTTTTCTATGAATGCCTCTGGGTGTCTCCCTTCCTCGCCCTCCGGCAGACCCACTACACAAACGCTGTTGCGTCGGGAGCGTCCCTCCGCATCTTCTGCGCGGTCTTCGAGTTCATTCACGCGGTCTATCAGATCTTGTAGTGCAGCTGCATGGTTCCGCGTTATGGGCTGAAGTTCTGTCAATGCCTGGTCTTGTGTGGCAACTTTGTCCGCCAGCTTGCGGGGATCTGCGTGGAGTAGGGTGAAGTCCGAGGTAACCTTGTCTATCCTGGTTTCTAGGGATGCCCTTGTGTGGTCTAGCGCGGTCCCAAGCTTTTCCACCGCTGCCAGTACTGAGTACATTTTGGCCTCTAGTGCCATGGTTGCTGTCGCCACCCTTCCTCCCGCAGGCATGTTGGTGGGGTCCAAGCAGGATGTGCTCTGGGTCCCCCTCTGAAGGTTGGCTCTCATCCGGCCCATCACCAGTTGTTGCGCCGTGGGCATTGGGGGCAAGTGTCAGATGTGTCAGCGTGTGGGCGATCGACACAGCCGCTCGGCGGTGGGGTCCGGGTTCTATCTTCCGGTGACGGCCATCCGTGTTCTATTTCTTCGCTAGTCACTGCTGCTGCAACGGCCTCAGTCCGTGCACTGGCGTACCGCACGGTGTCACCCCCAGCGCCGCCGGTACCCAGTGACGAGGTACGCATGGGCGCCCCAACCGGGGCCCGCCGCAGCCGCCACCACCTTTCGTCCACTTCCTCTCTCCGTCGCTCAGGCCCAACCTCTCTTCGCAGGGGTCTACGCGGTTCTGCCGCCCTGCAGCCACACACCCCTCGCTGCAGCCGATTCACTTCAGGGGTCGCAATGCACTGGGGCTCGGGTTCAATCTGTGCTTCTGATGACTCCGAGGTCGTGCCGCCCACAGGTGCACCTATCCCGCATCTGCTCCACCCTGCAGCGCAGGCAGCCCCACCTCACGGGCTATGCGCGCCATGCAACTTCGGCCCGCGGGTCCTCAGCCATCAGCCCCGTCACAGGTGTTGTTCCTGGGGGTCAGGAGATTGTGGCCAGGTGATTAATGTAGGCGCTGCTGAGTCCGCAGGGGCTAGCAATATGGATCCTGTCTGCACCTCGCCGCCACGCCAGCAGCCGTTCAGGGCCCCTCGGAACCTCTTTCGCGAGTGCCACACATCCGTTGACGTCTCCGGTGTTACCAACGCTCACAGGGCCGGTTGCCCATTCAACACATGGCCTCTCCAGCTCCCCACTGGTTCGCTAGACCCAGGCTCCCCAGGTTCACTCGTCTGCTGCAGGTCCCGTATCCGCAATCCCAGTGGCGGAGCTAAACTCTCTCTGGGCTCAGTGGCGATGGCGACGGCAAACACACTTCTCCACGACCCGCGCGTCTGAGGGGCTCCAGCCTGTTTCTCTCACGCAGCCCCCACCTATAATTGGTCCTCTATACAGCCGTTGTCTCATGCAAGCCCTGGCCCCAGTGCCCCGCCGTGAGGCTGCTCAGTGCGATGGGCGCTGGCTGGCACAGCGCTGCTCTCCTGCACCTCGTGGGGTCTTGCGGGTCTCGCCACACGTTTCAGTCACTCAGGGGCTGCTAGCACCCTACAGTCCTGCGCTCACGGGTCGCTGTGGCAGATGCTGTCAGTGCACGGCATCCCAGGCAGCAGGGGGCCGCAGGTAGGATCGCGCGGGAGTCCCCGCTGTATATCGCCGCTGAGGTGTCTCCTGCTCCCGCGCGTGGGGTTGCTCACCTCATCTTGCCTGCCGCCTCCGCCACCTGCCTCTTCTGCATCACTTCTTGCTATGCTGTGCCAGGGCTCGCCGCACAGCTCCGGTCCATTGGAGATGAAGGGCTGTCTCCCGGGCTCAGTCGCGCCGGTTGCCCCTTCACTGAACGACGGTGCGGGCGGCCACTTTCTCTCACAAAATGTCCGCGCTCAGCCTCCCCGCCAGCTGGGCCTCACACTCCACTCCGGTGTCGCCGGTCTCCCGCTGGGTAAATTTGCCCAACACAGGTCGCAAGGGATGTAGCGCGTCATCCGGTGCCCAGATCTGGCCTCTGTGGACACAGGCGGCTCTTACAGGAGAAGCGTGGCGGATAATGGGGGATTAAGGGACAGAGCACTAGAAGTTTGCGTCCGCCATGTTGGCTGGCTAGCCACGTCCCTCCACCAATCACAATGCTTCATTGCAGCGTTGTCATTGGCTTAGGGTGCCTGGAAGCCCGGGGGTTTCCTGCGAGGAGGAGAGGCGGCGGCTGGGACTTGACTGGCAGCTAGGTTGGTTTATTCTTTCTTCCTTTTTTTATTTTCTCGGGCCCCCCCCACCTCTCTCTGCCCCCTGCCTGTACTGTTCCATACCAGTCGCCACTGTCTAGCATGTAAAGTTTTACTGAGAATGGTGCACTATGGGACACTGGGATAGTTTGTGGTAAGGCAAACAGGTATGCTGCTAAAGTGTGAAGGTTTGCCATTGGGAACTTTTTACCTAAGGGCTAGGGAGTGTCCAGGTGTCACCCAACCCACTGGCTAGTGAATTGAATAAAATAGCACTTCACCCCAGCTCCTCAGAACACAACTGAACCTGTGGAAGGACACAAGGAGGCTGGACCTGCTCTCACCTGTACCTATGACTGAGAACTGGACTCCAGTGGTCATCTGGCTTACCTCCTGTATGGCTATAGGAACACAAAAACTACAAGAGGACTTTTCATGGAGTAGCCAGTTGGACAGTGGCAAGTGGACTGTGACTGGACTGTGCTGGTGGACCCTGGTGGAGTGGGATCTGGGCTGTAAGTACTGCCGGTGAGGTCCATCCTGGAGGATCGCTGACACAATATCGTTGACAAATATATGTTATCAAAAATATAGTTTACCACAATATTGTGCTCCTATACTTATTATGGCAAGTGCAAAAATATAGGAAAAAACTATTGTTGACAAAGGAAAAGCATTGGATTTCGGAGGGGTAAAATGTACAATTCCCACTCCAGTCAACGCAACAGTGAAGAAAGTGTGGGCTTTGAAATAGTGAAATTTACTATTCTCATTCCTAACAGGGCAAAAGTATGGAAAGCTGTGGATTTCAGAGTGAGTACACTTTACTATTCTCACTCCAAACAGCACAACATTAGGAAAAGTGTTGGACTTTGCAGGAATAAAATTTACTATTCCCACTCCAGTCTCTGCAACAGTAGGGAAAGTTTGGATTTGGAAAGTGTGAAAATTACTATTACCACTCCCATCTCTACAACAGTAGGTAAAGTGTTAGATTTTGGAAGGGTGAAATATAATATGCGCACTCCAAACAGCGCAACAGTAGGGAAAGTGTTAAACTGTAAAGAGGTTCATTTAACTATTCCTACTACAGTCTAAGCAAGAGTAGGGAGAATTACTTCACTTCAAACACGTTACATATACGAGTAACATCATGAATGTAGAAAAAAATATTAAACTCTTGATAAAAAAATATGAATTAGCATAAAAAATTATCAGTTATTAAATAACTGCCCACCCTGTACCCCCACAAACCTAGCAGCACACACCTAAAATATAACAAAAAAATAACTAATCCATAACTTACAGATTTCAAATGCATTAAAAAATTAATCAATAATAAATTGTTAATTATTACTTAATAAACTTCCCAACCTAGACCCCTTACACACCTAGCCTCCCGCAACTATTTAAAAAAAAATTAAATGAGTAATGCACAATTTAGATATTTAAAAATTCAATTCAATAATTAATTTACAAACAATAGTCAATTAATTATTGCTTAATTACCTTCCCGCCCTATACCCCTACAAACCAAACATCCCTCAACTAAAATATAAGTAAAGTAAATCAGTATTCCATAGTTTACATAATAATAATTCAATTAAATAATTAATTAACAAATACAAAATTGTTAATTATTACTTAATTAACGTTCTACCCTTTATCCCCACAAACCTAACAGCCTGCAATAATACGTAGCAAAAAAAATCAGTATTACATAAATTACATAATATATATCACTCATATAATTAAATAAAATGTATTAAATAATTATTTTGTATTTATTACCTAATTGAATTCCCATCCTATCCCCCTACAAACCCAACAACCTGCTACAACACTATAAATTACTATTAAAATTAGTAAAAAATTCTAAATCGCTTAAAATTGCAAGCTATATTTAAAAAAAATTAATAACCCTTCTGTAAACAATAGTAACATAAAATTATTATGTCAATTAAAACACATTAAAATAACAAAAATGGTTTTAAGCAGTATATTAGTGAAAACATTACTAATAATATCAATATTATTTACAACAATAATAATTGCCTCAAAAAACGATAGTCATATCAACGATATTTGTACATCACGATATTTGAGTGTCACGATTTAATTTCCGATATTTCTGTCTGTGAATATTTTTTTAATTATTATTGTCCAAACACCATCCTGGGAACCTTAGAAGCAAGAAGAGCTATATAAAACTGTTGGGACTTAGAAAATATTTGTCTTTTGGAGGACTTGCACTAACCACTCTAGGCTATATGCACAAGTCGTGACTTTGGCGAGCAGGAAAATCAAGTTGGTCTCTCCTGAAAGAAACTTTTTGTAGACTCTCACAGTTAAGGAATGACCTGCCCAGCTACAGTTTCAGGTTTGTCCCGCTGGAGATTTTCAGTCTCCAAAAAACAGGCTAAGGGCCTGATTTAGGGTTTGGTGGATGGGCTACTCCATTGTAAACGCAACGGAGTACCCTGTCCTCCAAACCATAAATCCCCCACCCACCCTATTTAGAGACTGGTGTACCTAAAATATTCTGCCGACTGAGACCCTGTTGCCTCCATTGAAGGAATACTTCCATCAATGGTTCAGTGCAGTATCGGCCGTCAGATGAAGGACATTACACCATCCAAAGTATTTTTTTCCCTGTCCGTCACTGCTAGGAAAAACCTGACAGTCAGGGACATAAAAAAACAATGACCCCCACACCTGCGGAGAAAACTCCCCGGGCATGGGGGTCATTAGCATTTGGTGTATCAGAAACAAAATACCACCTTGAGAGTTGTTTTTCTTAAAAGCATAAAAATTTCAAAAGTTGGATGGACGGCCATCAAAACAGATGGCGGCAGTTCAACAAATGTTTAGTACATTGAAAGTGACTGTAGTAATGGCAGTTGCCTTCAATGTTCAGAGTTGACAGGTGTTCCAGTAGTCATCTTTAAATTTAGTGGTCAGAGCATTGTCTAGAGTAAGTAAACCGCCAGGCTGGCAGTGGTCTTGAGGCGGTGGCAGGTTTTGGTTCACAGAGTAAGCCTGAACGCAATGCCACCACACTGCAGCGCCTGCACTGTCGTGCACGTACTGCTGTCAGGCACCATGTTGTGTATGGCACACAGTGAGCGCAAAACAGTGCAGGCGTAGTGGGGCCATAATATCCCCCCAGACACAATGCTCAATGGCCCCTGGGGGCCATGTTAAGGGCCCTTCCAAGCCTTTCCGCCAACCTTTTCATGGCAGGATCCGTGCCATGAAAAGGTCAGCAGAAATGCGACTTGTAATTGGCACGGCGGTGCCGGCATCAGCACCGCATTCAACCCCTGCCTCTCCCACCCCTGGGATCCCGGCAGTGGCATCGGTGTTGTGGTGGTTTGACTACCATGTTCATAATCGGGCAGTCAGACTGCCTACCCTGCAGGACTGCCTACCCTGCAGCGGTGTCCCTGCCACAGACGCCACTGTGGTCCCCGGACCACCAAACTCAAAATCAGCCCTCTAGACTGGGATACCCCGTTTTGCATACCTGTTGTCAGCTTGACATTGTGCCTAGGTTTAGGTAATCTGTGACAGTAATTTCTTATTGGTACTGTAATTTTTTTGGGTGCTTTTTGCTTTAAAACTTAAAAAAATCATATATCTGGTTATCCTTATTGGATTTTAGTTGTTTTGGCGTCATTATTTTTTATTGAAATATTCTTCACTTTTAGAAATTGGTTGTGGGATTTTTCTTGCTTGTGCTTTGACTTTCTTTAACTGTTGTAATGTTGCTAAATACTTCACACATTTTCCTAAGACTGTCTTCTCTGTTACATAGCTACCAGGGTTCAATCGAGGTTTAAATTAATTAAACTGTGTGTTTGACTCAACCGGATTTTGGGACTTATTGCTTAGGTAGGACTCACATCCTCCCCAACTAATTTTCTTACGGGTAGGTATTACCATTTTCATGAAAAATGTAAAGTTTTCATCAAAAAGGCTTAAGCTGTGATGAAAAGTGTGTGTTGGGTTCCCTAAGCTACTTATCTAACACAATTGTCATGCAGCACATGCTTTATTGGTTTTCCAATAACAATGGGGGTGATTATGATCTCCAGTGCACCAAGCAGGACCTGACGCCTAAAGAGGCTCCTGGTCGCCGATACCGCGCTTTCTTTATATGCCACCCCGATTGTAATCGCTAGACCAGGCAGGAACCTCACATTCCCCCCCAAAAAACACTATGCGAATGCAGCTCCTGTAGTGCATCACTTCCACAATCACGCCATCATACAGAACATTAACATAGCAGCCCACACACCATACTTGCACGCCGATCCGGTCCCGGCTCCACCCGAAAGATACTCTAGACACGGGAATCATACACCCTCGGTTAACCGATGTCTCCATTTTTTTTTGTTTTACATTATTATTTACTGTTGTTGGATGAGGTTGAATTGTTGTTACACAAAAAAGGAAAAAAAATATCTAGTGCACAGACTTGACTTTGGAACGCCCATTGATCTATTTACCTATGACACGTTATATGATGCAATTCCAGAGTTGGATCTCATTGCAAAATGTAGTTATCAGTATGCACTGATGTTCTTACGAATTGCCCTCGCTGCCATGGAGAGGCGTACTTAGTGCCTTCATCCTGGCCCTCCATTGGAGATGACAGAGTGTGCGGGCTGTAGGAGCCCGAGGGGACTTGTATACGTAAATGTAACTCCCACGCCCCAGGCATGGCTGACAATGAAGTAACATGACGGAAATGTTTTGATTTATATGCAAAGTGTTCAGGAACAAGTGATATCGTTGACATATTGATGTGTACAGCTGCCTGTGGACTAATGTACCAGAAAAGATAAAATGCAATAAAGATATTTAAAAAAAAAAAAAATGGGGGTGAATATGATGGCGCCCGGGAATCAGGACCGCCCGCCCATATGGCTGTGGTCCCGCACATGCAATTATAATGCGACCGCCACTGTGGCGGTCACATCGTTCATGTTTACCATTGCGGCGGGTGATGCTGGCTGCAGTATCCGCCGCAATGGTAAAAATGCATGCTGTGCATTTCCCTGCACTATGTGGCAGGCACCACGCGGTGCCTGCCACCTGGTGCAGGGAACTGTAGGGGGGCACGTGCCTAATTCCCATCTCCCTGCACAAGGGAGGCCCGCAACGGGCCCCCAAAGTACATCTCCGCCAGCCTTTGAATGGCAGTTGAACCGCCATTGAAAGGCTGGCTTGAAGCAGCATCCTAATGTGGTGGACGGTGCCTGCTAGGCACCGCCATCATTCTAGGTATGCTGGCTGGGTCCGACAGGCAATCATAACGATTGCCTGTGTCAGACCTGTGGCGGACGGGCTTTCTGTCTGCCAGCACACCGCCCGCCATCCTTATCTGGCGGGCAGTATTTGGCCGCTATCATAATGACCCCCTTTGTTAGTAATAATGAATGAATAGATTTGTAGAATGAGGAATTCTCATTACTACACATCAATATGAATTCTCACGGAACAAATAGAAATATGTTTTTTTTAGTCTGAAGGTAACAATAACTATTATTCACCATTGGATGACGCCCTACACTTTACAGGATATAACAATATTAATGTGTTACTTTTATATGGAGAACCAACAGTTTACCACAAGAAATTCTTCTGGATCATGTTTATATTTTTTATTTATCTGCCTATTTATTTATTATGTGAACCAGACCCACTAATTGAGCATGTGCTTTACAACAGTAGTAGGGGTAATATAGAACAAAAGAAATGTAGAAGTTGAGGTGTAAACAATAGAGCAAAGTTAGCCTAGAAATATTATGACCACCTTTCTTTATTGGGGAGAGGATGAGCCTACACAGGGAACGAAACGTCAACAGACTAATAGTTAAAAGATGGGGAATATAGAAATTAAGCTAGGGAGCTTAACAGTCCAATGGAGTTGAGATAAATCAACAAAGTCAGTGGATAAGAGAAAAGCTGGTATTACTGGTGTTGCAGTCATCCATATAATGTCCAAATGGAGGTCTCCACTTGCTTCTAGATGCTAGATCTCTCTGCCATGATCTTAGAGTGACTCATGATAACTGATTATAGATTAGTTATAAATGGAAGTGATGTTGAAAAAAGACAACCTTAAGAACCTTCTTGAAATTATCAAAGGAAGTATTTGTTTTTATAGCAGTTGGGATGGTGTTTCAAATTTTGTTTGCACATCCCAAGAAGGTTTGCGTTCTGTTTTTGAAGTGGGTTTCCAGAAAGAGAAAATCAGTATTTGGGAGAGTGCAGGAGCCTCTTAAAATGGTGATTGACTGAGGTAGTAGTTTGCAGTACTCCTGTGTAAAGCTCTGTAAATTAAGAAGACAAGCTGAATATGTTCCAGGCCTCTACTGGGAGCTATTTGAAGGTCATCTTTATTAGAGTTGTGTGGACTGATCTTCTTCCTTCAGACATTTGGTAGGTGCAGTGTTAGGGGCTTTTTGAAGGTGGCCAGATGGATATGTTACTTTTTATATGGAGAACCAACAGTTTACCACAAGAAATTCTTCTGCATCATGTTTATATTTTTTATTTATCTGCCTATTTATTTATTATGTGAACCAGACCCACTAATTGAGCATGTGCTTTACAACAGTAGTAGGGGTAATCTAGAACAAAAGAAATGTAGAAGTTGAGGTGTAAACAATAGAGCAAAGTTAGCCTAGAAATATGACCACCTTTCTTTATTGGGGAGAGGATGAGCCTACACAGGGAACGAAACGTCAACAGACTAATAGTTAAAAGATGGGGAATATAGAAATTAAGCTAGGGAGCTAAACAGTCCAATGGAGTTGAGATAAATCAACAAAGTCAGTGGATAAGAGAAAAGCTGGTATTACTTGTTGTTTTTATAGCAGTTGGGATGGTGTTTCAAATTTTGTTTGCACATCCCAAGAAGGTATGCGTTCTGTTTTTGAAGTGGGTTTCCAGAAAGAGAAAATCAGTATTTGGGAGAGTGCAGGAACCTCTTAAAATGGTGAATGATTGAGGTAGTAGTTTGCAGTAGTCCTGTGTAAAGCTCTGTAAATTAAGGAGACAAGCTGAATATGTTCCAGGCCTCTACTGGGAGCTATTTGAAGGTCATCTTTATTGGAGTTGTGTGGACTGATCTTCTTCCTTCAGACATTAGGTAGGTGCAGTGTTAAGGGCTGTTTGAAGGTGGCCAGATGGATTTGGGTGTCAGATAGTAAGGAGTTGCTATAATTGAGTCTCGAAAGGACCAGAGATTGAACAAGTGGTTTAAAACCATCTGCAGGGAGACAGAACTCAATGCTTTTATTGGAACTGGAATGTCCCCAGCATGGTACACGGGCATGTTCTCTCACCTTGAGTGCCTGATTGCATGTATCTAGTATCCTGATTTTTTTATTTTAGTTCCTGTTCTTCTGCTAATCTAGCTGTGCGCAAAGGACTAAGCCTGATTTTGACTATTAGTAGTTCCTGGACTTGTCCTGCGGTGGAACGTTCCAAGCATATCCCCATTTACTGACAGTGGACTTGTTGTGAGGTTACATAGGCCTCAGGCACAAACGTTTCAATTTTACATGCTCACATTTAAATATTGACATCTTTTCTGATAAGGATTTTTAAAACACATTTGCCTGCTTGACCTCATGAGATAATTTACTCAGAAATGGTTTGCTTACAGTTATACCATAGATGCAGTTCCCAACAACTACACAGCTTATGAAGAACTAGAAATACTGTTAACATTCCAGGAACACCAAAGTTGGTTCCAAGGTGTCCTACCACATGTAAGAGAGGAAGTTAGACTACGTCCCCTCAGCAATGAAGGGGCAACATGGCCAGTCTTAGCCAGTTACACACTTTACCCAGACATAGCAAACCTTACAGCACCAGAGCTATGTACATTATACACAAGTCTACTTAGGTTATACAGATGTATGACACAATACATTATACAAACAATGACAAGCAATGCCGGAGATAATCCAGTGACTATTAATTCAATAATGGGAAACGTTCCCACCAGACGGGAGTAATTTCCATTCTGGATTGCACCAAAAACAAATCAGCTTGAAGAGTATTTCCCTATACAGGACCTCAAGATAAACATAGAATTCTCACAATGTGCCTACCATTGGGGATGGTTCCCCCGGTAGATGACTGCGGCTCTCCTGGCACAGTATTTGCTGAGATCCTTACCATAACACATGGTACACAATCCATTGCTGTTTGTCCAGAGAGACTAAAACAGATCCAAAATGAATACTGGGCAGCCCCAGTCCTGGATATGGGGAGGAAACTTATTGGCAATTATACCACGGTCTCCTCAATTGTTTTAAGTAATATTTAAGGGGAAGCAGCAGTATTGGCAGTTCGCCAACGTCTCGCACAAATTCCATTAGTGGATCAGGAGTGAGAACTACTAAAACTTATTGCTGACACCTATACATCCATAGGTCGAGATAGTTTGGGAGCCAGACCAAATAAACCACAACTAAAGGGTAATTCTGAAAAGGATAACTCGAGGCAGGCACCTGAGTCTTCTAAAAAATGCTGGGATAATAAGAAAACTGAAGAAAAAGTTCAACCATGGGGTGGATGTCCTCCACAGGAGTCCCCTGAAAAATGCTGTACTTTGTTTAACTGTGAAACAATTAAACAAACTTAATAAGTATCAGTACACTGATACACTTCCTTCTCGTTCCTTTCAGGAGTCATCGTAAAAATGCTTAGACAGAGGAGGACAATGAGAGCACAGAACGGAGGAGTACATGATACCGAAGAAGGACTCCCAACGCTCTTCTGACTTAATAATAAATAAGGAAGAAAATAATCCACAGCAATAACCTCAATTTAAAAAGAAGAATGTGGCTGGGATAAAATCTAAACATGCCGCACATATTGAGGACTCTGCTTCTGAATGGGGATTGGGCTTTGACTCTGCTAGAAAGCGTGGCAATCTTCAAAAGTATCTAGCGGCAGTAGCAACTACGTCCAGGTGGAAACACCGGACCAGAGACTAAGGGGCCGATTACGATGACGGTCAGAAGAGCGTCTGACCGCCATCGTTGCGGGACCAGCTGGCAGGTAGTTGGCTGTCCCGCCCGCCAAATTACAATCTGACCACCTTGGAGGCGGTCAGAAACATGCCTCTTTGCATTGAGACTTGTGCTGTGACTGGAAAAGGGCTGCAGTACAAGTCCAATGCCAAAAGGCATGCTTGAAAACATTCCTGCAGCCTGTGGCAGGCACCATGCGATGCCTGCCACACGATGCAGGGATGCTTAGTGGGGCATCACAGGTGCCCCCTGGGCCCATAGCAGATGGCCACGGGGGACAGGGGCCTTGCTAGGGGTCCCGAAAAAGTCATTCCAGGAGCCTGTTCACATTGGAAGAACTGACATGAAATGGCTGGTGGAAAGGTGGATTGCAAACCCCACAGCAGTGCCTGAGAAGGCAACGCCTCCGTTGTGGGGAATGCGATCTGACCGACCACCCAATGGGCTCCTTGAGCCCATTGGAAGTTGTTAGTCGGTCCCTGGGCAAATGTGTTCCAACCGACCACGTCTAATGCGGTGGTCTGACCGAGGTTAAAGATGTCGGTGGGACTGACACTGACGGCACGGCACGTTGGTGTCTGTCCCACAGACATTGTAATGAGGCCCTAAGTGTTCCAAGTCAGTTGTATGAATTACAACTCCAAATGAAGGGTGATATACCTCGCATTATTAACGTTTTCTTTTGGGAGAACTTATCATTTGGTTATGACATTCTCTTGGCTGAAAAGGATTAGCCACCTGAGTTTGTTCGACTAGTCCCACGAGGGAAAAGTGTAATATGACCATCTTTCTCCAACCTCATTCCAGAATCAATTAAACATACATACGCCACGGAGTGTAACTCTGCACAAGCCTCGGCGCTATACCGCAATCACGTGGACTGAGCATATTATACCCATAAGGCTCAGCCCATGTAGCTTGGTCTTAGACTAGAGACAATTAAACAGTCACACATGCACATTTGCAGTACAAAATGTGCACAGCGCAGCACTAAGAACAATGCAGTGTGGAAAAACATAGCACCTGAAAGCTGGTATTTGACTTCATTTACCACCCTTGGGTCACAAAAACAATTCCACAAGGGTATAAGAATAGCCCAGGCTTGTTCTCTGCCCAGGTAACAGAAGTGTTAAAGTGCTTTGACAATAAAGCATTGTCCTATGTCGATAACATATATCTCACAGATGATAACTTAAAAACGAATCGGGCTAGAGTAGATCGCATAATTTTAAGATTTGCTGACAAATTTGGCTACAAATTCAATATCAAAAAACTGAAAATTGCCTATCTCAGTGTTCAGTGTGAGTATGAGTTGTCAAATGAAGGCAATTACTTAGTGACAACCTTCCTTGAAAAGTGTGCTCTCTTACAACCACCAAATACATAATAAAAACTCCAATCATTATTGGCTTTTCTAAATTTGGGTAAAACATACATCAAGATTATGCACAATGGGTCAAACCGTTTTATGACCTAATCCGTCCAGACTTTTCAAGCACACATTGGACAACAGAACATACACAGATTTTGTGTACAGTACAAACTGACATGCTAGCTGCAAAACACTAAAGTTAATAGTTGCAAAAGGTGCACTCCTATTTTATACTTATCTAAATTATTTTCTAAATGTTCAGAAAGGGTGCTGAGGTACTGGGTCCGCTGTCACTGCGGATATGTAAACATCAAGAACAACAGGTGGGAAAAACCACTTTGTGCCTCGCACTGTTCACTGGTTTGGAAAATATTCAAAAGCAAAAAATGTCACGAATGGATAAACTCAAATTACAACAAATCTTTAGTAAATAACGTGATACAGTAATATATTTAGTTGTACAGGTACAAATACAATTGTCAATTCCTCATTTTTACATTGCTGTTAGAACAATTGTGAGGTACATCATATTAATCATTCTTAATAGAGTGTACAGTCGTCATAGAAAAAACAATACAAATAATAGAGCGATAATGCTGTTTTCTTCA
Source organism: Triturus cristatus (assembly GCF_964204655.1). Lineage (NCBI taxonomy): Eukaryota > Metazoa > Chordata > Amphibia > Caudata > Salamandridae > Triturus > Triturus cristatus. The sequence goes on from NC_140593.1 coordinate 395,574,962, forward strand.
TATGGTTGGTAGAAGTGCCCAATGCATGTCGGGATCTTAAATCCCTTCGTCAGGGGCCAACCTAAAATTAATGTGGAAATAATGAGTGATTCCTACAATGTGTATTGTTACTTAGCAGATGCTATGGTGGTGGGTGTTAACCATAAGTGATGGTGTTCATGCGTTGTTCATGTTGATAACTGGTACGTGTTTGTGCTGCCAGGGTGGTAAATTAAATAAGGGAAAATTGAGAACATACGCAAATTTAGAAAGAAGCAAAATTGAAAAAAAAGCAAAATCTAACGTGTTGGTGAATGTTAATATTGGTGAAAAAGAAAGAATGAAGAGAATGGAAGTAGACAAGGGCTAGCTGTAATACTCTCTTGATTTGACTTGGATGCTGGAGAAACAAGTGATTCCAGAAATGCAGATGTGAAAAGAATTGGCGAGAGGGTTACTAAAGTGAAGAGGGATAACAAGGTCGCTCACCTTAGCGGCGTAGTTCAGAAAATAATGAAATGGACCAGGACGGTCATGCGGACAATTACTGAGTAAAAACCTGTGTGGAACTTTGACAAGAAGTAAACTGAAAATAGATAGAAAATAAAGCCTTAAAAACATAATGCGTCTCACAATGGAGGACGCTTACCTTCAGCGAGTGGTGTTTAGATTTGACGTGGCGCGAGCGGTGTAAAGTTCCCTTAGATGAAGAGAAACGCCAAGAGTTGGTGGTCGTGTCAAAAAATATATAATGGTCGTCGGGGAACAGTTGCATACGCCTGTGAAAGATGAGCGTATGGTTAGCACTATACAGAGAATGTATATCATGAAAAGCGTGGATGGTCCTAAATGCATAAAGCTTACCTAATACAATCGTACGGAGGTCGGAACCATTCCAATAAGAAGCGCGGTGATTAATATGATGTACCTCACAATTGTTCTAACAGCAATGTAAAAATGAAGAATTGACAATTGTATTTGTACCTGTACAACTAAATATATTACTGTATCACGTTATTTACTAAAGATTAGCTGCAAAACACTTACACACACGTGTTAAGACAACAAATTTGGTAAGTTGTGTAGTTGTAGATACCACTGGATATACATATGACACATTCAACAATGGTGACATTGTACCAATTGCATATAAAACGCATGTATGTTTCAATGCGGAAATGCGTTTTGCACTGACAGAAAAAATTCTGACACCCGTACAGACCACTTAAGTTAAAGAAAGATCATTGGATATGGGGAAACACATACTTGTTGTGAATCCCATTCCAGTGTTAGAGGCTGTTACGAAGGCCAGTGTTCCCCACACAAAAGTCTTACATCTTAGATGGATACAGTGACTCAACTCACTAACAGCAACAGATGTAGACCACATATTTGACTCTACACTACAAACACAAGCTTACCTTCAACATGAACAAGAATACCTTTTGCCTCTAGATCAGTAATACTTTATAGTTTTCACTGATGGTTCTGCCCAGTCTTCAGTCGAAACAAAACACAAATACTCAGCCACTTGAGCAGTGGGAAAGGGTAAAACGAGGGATGGAGAATTCCAACCTTTAAAAACATTCATGCAGTCACTAGGTGATTGTACTGCACAGCTGGCTGAACTGAAAGCTCTAATTCCGGCACTTGAGAATACGGATCAAGACTTTCCCACACTTATAGTGTGTGATTCATATTATTGTGTCCAATCTTACAATGAGTATTTACACTATTGGAGCCAGAATGGATTCAGAGACTCAAGAGGTTATACTATCAAGCATAAATTGCTTTGAAGACAATTGGGAAATCTTAAAGCAAGTTTGCCACGGGCTCATGTTATCCACACACTAGCCTCCAACATGTAGGAATATACATTGCAGGAATTCATTGGCTGATGAAGCCACAATGCAACATTGCAAACTGCTGTTGTAGCTGCAGTGACTCGTTCCAACATGAGGATAAATGGAGACATCATGATGGCTGTCACAGCTTCAAGCTGCGGTATGCCTTAGCAAAATCTTTCCCAGCAAAATACTCCCACCTAGTTAGGGCCCGATTACGACTTTGGCAGTGCGGCGCCCGGTCTGCCCTGTCACCGCACTGCCAAAGCCGTGGTCAGACTGCCTGCCAGATTAGGAGTTTCCGCCTGTCTGGTGGGCTTTTTTTGGCATTCCCATGGCAGTTCCTCTAAAAATGGGCAACACAATGGGAACAGGAAAAACGGTTCCTACACGGCATCGACTGAAATGCTTCTACACACGCTGGCGTGGTGGCAACAATTTCAATGCTACAACAATGATACTGGTGGCCAGGTCTATTCAAACAGAACCTGTCTTACTTTCAAGTAAACCGCTCACCTGCGTCTACCTGGACCATTGTGGACCATTACACGGTGACAGCTATTTTAAATACATCCAATTAGCAGTGGAATACTGCTCTCGATTTCTATAGGTATGGCTACAGCGATCGGCTGATGCTTGTACTATAATAATAGACTTGCAGGTCTTCATCTGGACATATGCAGTAGCTGTATTCTAATCTGACCAGGGCCCAGCGTTTGCCTCTAAGCTTACCGGGATACTATGAGTACCTTGGGTTTGGCTGTGCACTATTCCCACCCCCCCCCTCCATTATCCTGAGGGAAACTTAGGAGAGGAAACATCATGACTTAAAGCAGTCTTTAACAGCTAAAGTATTAGGTTCAGGTCGCACTTGGATTCACCACCTGTATGGGAAACAGAGAGCCTTAAACAATCTGCCAAGAAGATTTTTGGTTGGTCGGACTCCCTATGAGGTCCTGTTTGGGGTGAGATGTGGGTTCCAGACATTGACCATCTAATTGCAGTGGCAGTAGCAACGCCTTTTGAGATCAGCGAACGTTTGGCTGTCATAGAGGAACTGAAAGATATCCAGTACGAGCAAAGCAATGAGCTACAGAGACGTTCTGCCACTAACGAGGTGAAGGGATAACCAGCAACTCCTGGCTGGATTCCAAAGATCAAGGATCTGGTTCAAGAGAAGATTGTGAACAAAAAAGAATTGGGCCCATCATACAGAGCACTTGGCAGTTAAAGGTACTGTACTTTTACCGCCCCTTGCTGGTTGTAATCACAAGAGGTTTGTATCAACTGATCTCATAAAAACACACCATGTGGCAGGTTCTACATAGTAGACCACGGGGGCTCCTGGGTAGTTACCTGCCTCCTCTCACTACTGTACAGGAAACACCACTACAAGCTTCAACCAACACTTAGTTTACTACTCCCTAGCAAGAGATATCTGATTCTGAAGTCTTGCTACTTCCAGTTACATCTATCATCACCATACAATCACTGTATGCAAGTTCACAGGTTTCAACACCATGTGCCAACAACTAAGTTGTTTCTTATGAGCCACCTATGGAGTCAACTACCAGTTCTGCACCACTGCATAAGATCCCTGTTTTTGCACAGACAGCCTCTGGCCATTTTGCTGACATTGATGATTTTTCTTCTGATTCGTCCTACCTCTCAAGTTTAGGTGTAGGAATGATGGAACTGAAGTTATTCTTAGCGGTACAGACTGCGAGAACGGTTTTGCCCATTCCTTGGCTTGCAGGGAAGTTATACTTCACGGAGCATGTAATGCGTCCATGGCAAACTTAAACTTATTATCTAAAGGGTTTCCCAGCTGCTGTAATCCGTCCAGCATTTACATTACTTTCAAATGTAAGTTATTTGATGTTGAATGATCAAGATTGCTGTGGAATGAACCCGGGAGTGCCCTATCTGGTGACGGTTTCCAGAGTCTTGACCTGTTGTACAAGTGTGCTTGTTTCACATGCCTGCACAGTTAGAGAAGTGATGATCTGGCCTTCAATTTCTACCTTAAACGTGAATTTGGATAGTCTGAGCAGGCTGAAACCCTTATTGTTTCAAAAGGAAGTTTCTTTAACAGCTGCAAAGGAGTTGTTTGATCGTCACGTTGCAAGGTTTTCTACTGAAATACAGTTGTTACTACGCTCTAACCTCCCACAGCACTTCAGAAACTTGTGCACCTTATTTTTAACACATCAGACACTGTAGGAGTAGCACATTGTTTCAAAGCGATTGGGTCTGGATTTATTAGCACCTTCCAGGATGTCTTGGGAGTGATTCTATCTTTCATATATGACTTGGTCTTCAGCATTTTCGGAAGCATGCAACTTGTCCTGGTTCTGATTGCCAGGATCTTGGTTCTATTTTTGCTGCTCCAGAATGGATGTTCCGCCACGCGTCCAAATAACATTGCCACTTGTGCTACTGTGTCATGAACGCATGATGCAGTATTTTGGTGCACCCTTACGTCAGGAGCTGATTGACAACTGGTCCTTGCCGTTTTGGCCTATATTGTTACATTGCTTACAGTCCGTGTTTCACTGTCTGCAGTGCACTTTTGAGTGTGCTTTGGATATATGCCTTGGGATGCCAATGATCCATCTACGAATATTGAACTGCTGATGGGTCCTTTAAGAATCCATCTGCAAAGATGTCCTGCATGATTGCCATTGCTACGGAATTTATATTATGAGCTGGAAGCCTCGGATTCTGGATTTTTGGATCCTAGCTCATCTTCTGCGGGAGCACTACTGGCTGCCAAACCTTCAGCGGCTGCTGATTGGGTTGGGAAGGACCATGTTTGTTCTTTGGAAATTGTGACTAGGGTGTCAACGGAAACATAGTCTGCGGAAGCTGGAAACAACATTGTTTTGCCTGCCTCTCTGAACATTTAAACATACATGCAATTTCGAGAAGACAATATATTTTTTTATAATTTGGCTATTTTTTAACAAACACAATTGCTTTTTATCTGCAGACATTAGTGGCACATTTTTTAAAATTGAATTTTATATGCAGTTGGCTTTCTTTCTGCATTTTTTTTATTAAAGTGTGTGATACTTTTAAAACCTTTTAGGTGTTATGTGCAAGTTAAGTTAGTTATAGTTTTCACATGAAGCTTTTTTGTCACCTTACAGACAAGGAGCACTTCAATTTTATATGCTCACGTTTAAAATTGACATCTTTTTAGACAATGACTTTTGAAAACACATTTGCTTGCATGGCCTCATGAGATAATGTAATCAGAAATTGTTTGCTTACCGTTACAGTTCTTCGTAGGCATATTATCTGGCCATAGAACATTTTTTACAAGGACCTAGCACAATGTACAAAATGTTGTTGTTTGTTGTCTATTTGGCGACAGCTCTGGGTGGACAACTATGACATTAGGACCAGGTCTCAGGCACAGAACAAATGGGTCCAATATATCATATACACTGCACTATGCCGCTGTTTGCACAGAGGAGCATCTCAAGGGATTGTCTAAGGTTGCCCCATGCCTGAATTCTAGCCCAGCTGAATTTCAAACCATTGTGAAGTGGACGGTGGCCTGTTATACACAAAGGCTTGCTGCCAGATTAAACACCCCCCCAGGTAAATGGGGAGTAAGACCACTCTGAGGTATTCTGGCAGACCCGCACATCCTATGCGTTATAGGATAGGCTAGCGCTAGGTAGGAGTGCAATAATATGCATTCATATAATCTAATGCAAAGGCACAATGGATGAATTAGTCATTCAGTTCACCATTCTTGTAATGCTGGTAACATTGTTTTGCTCCATTATATTAATTATTTGTAGCACCGATATTTTACACAAGAGAACAATTGCTTCAATAAATGTTTGAAGTGCTAATTAGCCTACTACTTGTGTCTCCCTTTAGGCATGCCTGAGTTACTAACAAAAGGGTAACATCTGTTTCACGATTTCCTTGGAGGAGTTAGGGTTGTCATGTTCTGTGTTTGCAGACACCATCCAATGCCCTTTCGGTTTAGGGGCCTAGAAGATGGCTGTGTACTAGCCAGGAATTAAGTCAACATATTCTGATGGTATGAGTGGTCTCAGACCCATATAGTTTTGAATCTTATATTTCCTAAACACACAGTCTTACTTAGAAAGTAGGAACTGTACGACAACGACAGACTACTGCTAATCTTCTATTAAGCATCTAGAGCAGCAGTTGCAAAATACTGCATTGTGAGAATTGATAGTGTGACCATACCTTTATATCTGAGTCACTGGAGTAGAGGCCTGCTGGCCCACTTGTGTAAAGTTCAGTTTCTATCCTCTTATCTAGTACTTAGTGCTAAAATGCTGAGTGCATGTTAAGCATGGCAACATGTGTAGGCTGCATGATGTGTCAAAGTGAGTCAGAGTAACGAAGGGCAATGGGATCCATTCTGGATATATCTGGCCTGGGCTTACACAAGTTGGGGTTGAGGCCAGTGGTGTGCTCGCAGACAGTGGAAGCGTATTGCTCATATTCCTATAGCAGGAAGGAGGTGACAAAGAAGCTGATTTGAGGGAAGAGGAAACAGGGCTCCTTTAGATATTCTGTGAGGCCTTCTGTTGGTAAGGAGCTGCAGACCAGTCTTCCTGAATACTGCCATTTGTTGGGTGGTAGGGGTGAGGAGTGGGACTGCAGACTCTGTTGTGAAAAGTAAGGAAACTTTTAGATAGGGCTTGCCCTTTTATATTTCCCTTTTTATGACTTCAATTGGGTTGATCACAGACAGATGCAGACACCTCACACCAATTGGTGAGAAGCATCACTTTAAATAAAGACTGTCTGGAGATTAGTCTGGAAAGGACACATGTAAAGAGAACCAGCCTAAACTAGAGTTACCAACAGTGGATCGACATCTCTTCTCTTCCAATTGTGTTTAAAAGTGGGTCCCTACTTGTTGTTTCAGTTCCAAACCCTTTAAGGCCAAGGAAGGGAGTGCACCGCAGGGCAGCCAGTCTTGCATAATGAGGGAACATCACCCGAAGTCTGGATCTCTTGCTGGGAAATCTGAGTGTGTGTCCGGAGGCACCTGTCTACAGCAGAAATGACTGCCTAGGAAGGAGCTATGTGTCCACCGTGGCTGGGGGACGCCCAGAGCAGCAGCCAGCTGGAGAATCATCCTGGAGGACCCAGGCATCTAAGGGCCCCCCACTCTCCCTATGATTCCAGATGAGAACCACATTTCCCCTAGAGCGCGATTGCTGAGGTCCATTCGGGCTGTAATTACGTGTGGTAAGTCCATGCTGACAGCAACAGCCATCTATGACCAGCCTATATGGGGTTGCAGCTGCTGAAGTTTAATAAGTCTGAGCTGCGTTGCAAAAGTCGAAGTTGTGATCAGTCAGTGTGAGGTCTCAAATGCCGAAGTTGTGTCTGTCAAGTTCAGGGCTACAGCAGCCAGGGTTTAGGTGATTGAGGAAACAGGGGAAAGATGGTGGCTCTCTGCTGAGCTGCTCTTACCAGCTCCCTCATCTCGGTTGGAACACCAATGGCTTGGGAGTTTTCAACAATAGTACGGAGAATCCTTAATATTTAACCATATATACCTCAGCAATGCCATGCCCCTACTTGCGTGCTGTCTTTGTAGTGACATTCTCCATGCTACCTTCTCTTAATACTGGAAAACATCATGCACTGCACTGGTACCTGATTCACGATGCCATAGGGGTGATGCTCTGCTCACCTAATACTTGAGCTCTCGCCACAAGGACAAGTTCAAGAGATGTATTAAGCTCTCGACCAGGGCGACAATATCGACAGGGCCAGCACATGAGGTCTGCGGCGGCTCCGGGCAACCCTACAAAGCACCACGAACACCACAAAGGGTAGCTTTTCTGGGAGCCGATTAGTGGCCGGGTAATCCTCGTAACGACGCAGGAAGGTGCTGAGTTGGCTGGATCTTCAGAGTGAGATACAGAGACAGACCCTAGCATGATCGTTGTAGTTAGGAGAGACGCCTGTGACAAGACTGGGGCAGGGTGTGTTCATTGCTGGTGCAGTCATCATTGGAGGTAGCTGCAGTATCTGCCCCTGCTTGTTCCTCTCACAAGAAGGCGGTCGAGCATGAGAGTACCAGCATTTGCCTGCCTGCCACCCAGAAAGTTATGGTGCTACGAAGAAAAATGGACCCTTCCAGAACCCTTTTGATCTCACGTGCAAACTAGAGACCTGAATGGGCAGCCTCGCTGACGCATCTAGCTATGTCAGAATCTAGAATCTTTTCTCCCTTTGAACACCTCTAATTCTTTCTCAGACGTTCTGGCTCCACCAACAGTATTTGAACTGATCAGTTGTGATGCTAATATGGGCAATATAGCAAGTATACCTGCACTTTCTGTCACAACTGAAAAATGGAGGGGAAGGTAGCAGTACGGGAGTACTATCCAGTCCGCCGACATACCCTGTGCTCTTTAGAACTGTATTGCTCATGTAGTAGGTGCGGTAATTCCCTCTTCCCTGCTTGTTCACAGACCAGAAGCATCTAAGACCCTGAGGAAGCGATCTTTTCTACTGTCCCAACATGATTCTTTGGTATTATCTGTCACTTTGGTAGCTGCTGTCACTATGGTCCAGGAAAACTGAATCTGATGATAATTCTTGCTCTTTTCACATTCAGAAAGAATTCGGCATTGCAACCAATGAGGCCGATTGTCTCTGCAGGACTAATGATTGCACCTCAAAGTCTCTGGAGTGGTCCCAGCTATTAATATACTGATAGCTATCTGGGGGACTTGGTGCTTTTTGCAACTCCCTTGTTTTTTTCTCAAGATCTTAAGCTGTTAAGCATTACATATTTCTGCATTTTCACAGAGTGTATTTGCTCAGGCGAGTCGAAGACTTGAACGGTGGTGGCTAGAGATAGAACATTATAGTCCCTGGTCTCAGTGCACAGCGGTTTAGAATCTTGATTCGGGTGGAGGAGTCTAATGGTCTCCATTTCTTTATTCTCCTTTTTTGCTTGTTTTTTGTTGGTTTTACCAACTTTGGGGTCTCTAAATCGGGTTTGGTACACAGGGCATGGGTCTATCTTCGTTTTTCTTTTTGGATTGGTGTCCCTTCTCAAGTTAGTGACAACCGGGTATGGCCATCCTTCCATGATAGCTTTGGGAGGGATAATTTCCCCTAGGGTGGGGCCTCTCAAGGTGGGCTCTGTGTGGTTCCCTGGGTGCTGTGGGGTTGGGGAAGGTAGTAGGTCGGGGTGGGGGCGGGGGCAAAATGCAAAAGGAGAGGACCACATTATACTTTTGTATAGTAAAGAGGGAAATTATATGTTCTTGTGGGCCAGATGGAGATATAATTACACTTAGTTACAGACTAGTTAACACAAACTGATCCGCGACTAGCATTTTAATTTCAAGCTAATGTGTTGGAATGTAAAAGGTCTAAGCAGCCCCCTCAAAAAACACCTGGTCAATCAGACACTAAATCTCTTTAAGCCCCAGATTTTATGTCTCACGAGAGACATGCTGCGTATAAGGACCGGGCTGTATTCAGGCAACTTGGATACAGATTAGGGGTGACAAAATTGCAGCAAGTCTCGATAAGAGGGGTTCCAATCCTTTTACTCTCACTTTGTGAGTCAATATTATTAAAACGAGGACTGATACACTCAGTACATGGGTTATTATCCAAGCAGAGGTGGCTCATGTTCTATTCACCATTTGTGGGGTTTATGGTCCAAATCAGGATGATCCCAGGGTGTTTGATCTAACTATGAGTGAACTTTTGACCTGGCCAGAGAAGGTACTTGTTCTTGGTGATTTCAATTGTTTCCTAAATTACAGTGTTGACACAACTAATACTAGTCCCACTCCCTGTATGATCAAAGTTGGACAGGCTATTCTGGCATCGATGAAGGTACAAGGTCTGGTTGACGCTTGGTGGGTACTTAAACCTGGAAGCTCAGCTTTACCTACTATTCTAATGTCCCCAACCATTATTCTCAGGTAGATTATGCCCTCGCTCCAAGGGAGTTGATTTATGATATGGAGATTGATGTTGGCCCCAAGCTGATATCTGATCGCAACGCCATTGTTTTGTCTTTAAAAATGAGTTGAACAAAGAATAAGTTGAGAGGCTTGTCTCGCAAACATTGTGTCTGGAAAGATCAAGAATGTAAGGGGATGATGCATTCTGTTCTTGCAGAATTTACTGCATTCAGTTTTGGCTCTGCTCCTATCTCTATGTCTGGGATGCCCTAAAAGCATATATCAGGTGATCTACAAGATGGTATGTTGTTAACAAACAGAAACTGCGGGATACTAAAGCTCGAGATTAGTGGACTTATCTGGTCTAGAAAGGGTGTATGCTTCCACAATTCTTGTTAAAGATCCAGCTGAGCAGGAGTACTTTTTCATATGGTGAAATGCCGAAACAAGATTGGACGGGCTCTCCTGGAAAAAGCAGCAGCTGTATTTTTGAGAAAGAAGGAGGTGGATTAAGAGTACGGGGAGTCTATTGGCAAGATATTAGTCTTTAAAATTAAGGAAAGATAAAGTAGGAATTGTATCAATAGTATTCATGATGATAATGGTCAGGTGGTCACCCAGGTCCATCTTTTGTTATGTAATGGGGTGAGGGTGCAAAAACGGCTTATGTCGACAGTGTTCCTGTATGTTCATTCAACGCAATTTCCAATGTTCCCACTATAGAACAGGAAGCATTAGACTTTGGTTAGGCTTCTGGATACAAACTGAATCAGAATAAAACACAAATTATTGTGAGATGTCCTATAATTGTGCCGGATCCACGTGTGACTCCCCCTGCAACGCATTTAGGCATTGTTGTTTCAAGCAATATGCAGGAAGTTCTAAATCTTAGATTACGAGGTATTGCTTGATAAAACTATTAAACTATTGAAGTTGTGGCATCGGCTTCTTCCTATTTCTCTTGTTGGTAGATGTAATATTATTAAAATTAAGGTACTCCCGAAGTCTCTTTATTTATTTCGTGCTATCCTTCTTGGAGTTCATAGCTATTTTTTAAGTGATTGGACTCCCCTATTTGGAGTTTTTTGTGAAGATACCACAGATCTAGACAAGCTATTAAATGGCTCAAAAATTTACCGGTAGAGGGTGGATTGGCCCATGCATATATCCAGCAATACTATTGGGCTGCCTTTGGGGAAACCATGAGTTGCTTGGTATCAGAGAAGTGTGACCTCAAATTACTTTACATCTATGAAATATGCCTGGGGACAGAGGCATGTGCCTGTTTTTCTAGATTTGACTCCAACTATTTCAAGCGAATACAACTTTAGGTGGTGCAGGATGCTTGCTTGGTTTATCTGGCAGGATTGGGGCAAAAAATATAACTTTTCCATTATTATCCCTAGAATTTATATTGCAAGAGAATGGAGAAGCCAGATGCCACCCACTTTTAACTCCTGGCTCGTCATAATGCTCCTCTATTTCAAACTGGAAACTGCTGCATTGAAAATTAAAGGGAGAGGGGGACATTTAAGACTTGCGCAGTTGGGGGCGAATATTTTCTCGCGACTAATGGGTTATAGTTGTTTTCTTCGCTGTGGCGATGATATCTGCGTGAATAACTCTATATGCCTTTCCCAATGCCTAGAATGACTAGGAAATTAACAGCTCTTACCTTGGACCTTTGCACACCTTTTTTGTTCAATCTGTGCCATCATGTATATTTAGTTTTTAGAAACAAATGTTATTGTGTCAATAGTCATAAATAGGGCAGAAGCCCTTAATACAAAGGACAACTGCCATATCATACACCACAAAGTATAGGTATTGACATTTAGTTGACATAATATCGAAATAAAAAGTATACAGAACAAAACAACATGAACATATTGAACCCCCACCCTCTGCACTGTTCCACTGCTGTGTCTCTTTTGCCATCACATTGCCCACCCCAACAAATGAGTCCCATGTGAACTATATGATTTCTCCTTCACCCGATGACCCCCGTGGCGGTGAAGGCGCAGATGCATCCGCGGAGGGCACCGGCTCCAAGTACAGACCCCGGTAATCCGCTCAACGTTTCCAAATCTTGGGGTGCTTTTGCGGGCATCCCCTGGCCTTAAATATTGGTATCTCCAAGCCCATACAGAAGTCTAGTCTGTTCTTCCATGCCATGACAGAAGGTGGGGCTGATGCCTTCCACAACCTCGCAATATCTCTTTTGGCCAGAGTAATCCCCAGCAACAACAGGTGACTTTTATAGATATTGCTCCCAATACCCTCCATGATGTTTAGGATTGCCAATCTTGGTGAGGTGGGAAGTCCCACCCCAATACCGCTGCAAAGCAAGTCAAGACCCCGCCAAAACCTTGTGAGCGCTGAGCAGTGCCAAATGGTGTGAATGACGGGCCCCTCCTCTCGACCACACCGCAGGCACACCAGGGATTACACCAGACCCACCCTCCACAGCTTTAAACGGGTGTAGTAAGCCCGGTGTAGATATTTGAATTGGATAAGGTGCAACCAAATTGCTATCACCGCCCCCGAGGGGAGGCAAGCGCATCCGCCCAATCATCCCCGTCTATTTGGCCGAGATTGAGCACCCATGCTTCTCTAAGCTTGTCCAGTGTGGTGGAGCTATTTGCCACCAGTGATTGGTAGACTTTTGTGATTTTGTGGTCATGCAAATCACCCATAAACACCTTGGCCTCAATAGGATTAAATTCGAGGAGAGCCTCTACCTCTGAGATGCTAGGGGAAATTGCATGCAGAAATTGGAGATACTTATAAAATTGAGTTTTAGGCATGTGGTATTCTCAATGAAGATATTGAAAGGATTTCAGGGCAGCGCCCCCCATCACATCCCCTAGTGTAGAGATCCTTGTGTTGTCCCACCCACGAAACCAAGATAGTGCGGCCAGTAGTGGTAGTCCACCATTATGCCACAGTGGGGTGTCCCCCGTTAGTCTGCCCCACCAGCCCATCTTGCGGAGGGACTGCTTCCAAAGCCGAATACCACCTGCATAGCCAGCGGCAGAGTGTTGCGCAGGGCTGCTGAGTACAAAATAGTATGACGGGTTGCCTCTCCCATGCGCCATCGCTCCACTGCATATGCGGGGTCCAGCCTATCCCCATACCACCATTCATTCAATACTAGCAGATGGGATGCCATATAGTACGATTGGATGTCCCAATGTGGCCAACCCCCGCAATACATGGGCTGGAACCAAGTCCGCAGTGCAACCCTGGAACCCCCCCTCCCCCCCCCCCCGCCCACAGAAACTGACCCAATGCCGCATTGACCAGACAAAACCAAGTTTGGAGAATCGGGTATGGATGGTTCTGCAATTGGTAAGCGCGGCAAGAATACCATTTTAAAAATAGCTGATCGACCATAAATGGAGATGGGCATATGAGACCAAGTTTTCATCTCCTCTCATACCCGCGCCCATATCGCGCGCAACATTCCTGTTCCATGACATACGTGGTGTATCCGACAGGAAGACTCCCAGGTATTTTATCCCCTCCGTCGCCACCTGTACCGCCGATGCCCAGGACCCCAATCCATCCATCCCCCCGGTACGCATAAGGTAAATAAGCCTGAGGATTCCCCAAAGATTTGCATGATACGGAGCAGCCTCGGCCCGTCCTGTTGATGTCCATTAAAAAAAACAAGACGTCATCCGCATATAATGCGATGGGGTCTGAGAGTCTGTGTGCCCACTCTAAAGCCCTTTACCTGTGCATCCATCCGGACCCACATCGCCAATAGCTCCATTGCTAAAGCAAATAAGTATAGTGACGGAGGGCACCCCTGGCAGGTGCCCCTTCTGATTGGAAAGGTGCAGGAGGTGGACCCTGCAACTCGCAATGAGGCCGTAAGGTCTGTATATAGCAATTTTAGGTATGCCAGGAATCGTAGCCCAATATTAAGGCAATTTAGTAGTGCGAACAGGTACACTCAGCTGAGGGAATCAAACGCCCTATCCATGTCTGCCAATAAACAGGGCGTCCTGATCCCCATCTCCCCGGATGGACGCCATGGCGACGTGGGCCCGGCGGATATTATGGTGAGTAGCCCTCTAAGGCATATAACCCGCTTGATTGGGATGGATCAGGTTTGTTATATGTGTTTGAAGGCGATTGACTAATGCTTTAGCCAAAGTTTTGGCCTCTACATTCAATAGCGAAATGGGGCGGTATGATGCGTGTTGTTCCAGAGGCCAACCGGGTTTATGAAAAACAACCACCTCAGCGTGTCTCCAGTCCCGTGGAAGGCGACCCCGATCCACCGCCTCATCCACTACCATGAGAAAATGGGGCCCCAATTTGGAGAAATATTTCTTAACATCATGTATATTTTTGACAAATTTTGTACCCTCTCCGAATACAAATAATGAAAAGAAAAAAGGTGTGACCGGCCCATGCAGAGCTGCATCAGCCAAATTCTTGATATACCCACAATGAGGTTGCATCTGCCAAGTGTTGTCAGAGCCCTGTTGTGGGCTTTGTTGTGGACCCACCCAACCCCAGTGTAAGATCATCGCCATACCCAGAGGTCCCAGAACACTTATTGTGGAGGAGGACAGTGTCACATCAGGACTGCCACCTCCCACAAACTAGAAGACTCCGAATGGGTTCTCCACTGAATCTGGCCTACCATCTGTGGCGGGAGACACTCGAGGACTGTCTGGCAGTGCACTGCCATTCATCAGAGTGTAAAGGGTTTCCGAGTGGTACCAGTAAGTCTGACCTTTGAGGACTGATTCCACCCATGAACGGGTAAGAGACTAACAATACTGAGAACAAATACTTTTTTGGGGCTAATTTACTTTTTGCCAGATGCACACTTCCTAGAGTTTGAAGGGACACACAAAACCGTGGCGAAAGGCTGGAGACAGTGGAGACAGTGAAGAAGGGGGATAAGCACAGCATCTGCCAAGATAGTGCCTGGAGACACTTCATTTTTCAGCTGCTAGTAGTGTGTAGTATTAAGTACCATTGAGTTATAAAGTACTTATTTTGTAAAAGACAAGCAGGGGCTGGACATTTACTTTATTGGGTTGTTTATTAATTGTTGAGCTCTGAGCTTGAGTATCCCCACTCTACCAGAAGCATGTCATTGCTCACTGTCGCTACCTTGAAAATCAAGCGTAGAAAGGGTTGCATTTGACCCAGTGTGTAAAGCCATAGTAGGAATGACCCTGGGACACCAGAGGCAAACAACTTCAACTCCCTTGGTTGAGGACTAGTAGCCATTGCTTGCCCCTATTCACTTGAAACGGGTTTGACAGCTTTTGCTTCAGATGTAAACCCGATTGCTAAAGGGGTGAGGTGAAAATTTTGATTCATGTTTTTGCAGTGACTAAAACCTAAGGATTTTATGCTTTATTTGATAGAAGGCTTCCAATTGAATAGACTTGTATTCTCCAGCCGAGACTAACAGGATTGTACCAAGAAAGTGAAGTGGGACAGCAACAAGAATTCTTCTTTTTGGGCATTGGCATTACAACGTGACCTGTCGTCCATGCCGAAAGATCATCTAGAATCTTTGCAAGGTCAGCTATATCCTCTGAAGGGAAAACTTTCAAATATAGCTTTTAATAATCAGAATATAAATAAAGAGACTGCAGTGGACTTGAAGAGTGTCAGAGAGAGGACAGAGCCTCCTTCCTGAAAGGATCTGAAGCTACAAATGGAGTGTGAAAGTTTGACCTTCTGTGAGTGGTTATCGAGATAGAATTTGAACTAACTCAGAACAGTGCTGCAAAGCTACCTTCCGTATTTGACATATCTCAAAGAAAATGCATGATTTACAATATCAAATGCTGCTAACTTGTCAAGGAGGTCAAGGAGGCAGAATTCCTCTTTGTCAACGAAATGTAGGATGTCATCAACAATGTGTAGCATCAGTGCCTTGGTGCTATATGTGGCCCTAAGACCCAACTGGTGCTCATCTGAGCTGTTTTCTCTGATGAAGTGTTTTTTAACAAGTTTGCAGACACAGTTATTTTAGATTTTCGAATGGAAAGGGAGGTGGAATGCAGAGTGGAAATTGTTTAGGTCTTCTGGATTTGCCTCTGTTTTTTAGCAAAGAGAAGTGACTTGTTAAGTCTTCAAGCACTCCATGTGGCATTAAGGTATTCATTCTGTTAGTCAAGAAAAGGGTGAGTCTTCAACTTAGATCCTTTGCAATTGTTGCAGCAATAGGGCCTGAAATGAGAATAGGACTTCAGATCATTGAGAGTGTCTGTCAGGTCTTTTTGTGCTATAACTTCGAATGGAAATTATTCCTCCTGTGGTTTGTAGGTTATGGCTGATTGTCATTGACTGGTGTTTATGGCAGGTAGGGAGAATACAACATTTTTTGCAAAGTCATCAAAAAAGTGAGAACATATCTTGCAGTTCTCTTTGGAGTTCGAGACGTCGATAGCTGTTGGTGAACTAAAGGACTTTTCCACTTTTTAAAGAGTTTCCTGGGATGGATTTTTACAAAGTGGATCTGTGTTCTTAAGAAATCCGACTTGGTTTCAAAAATGTTTTTGTGGTTCTTGCAACTATTTTGAAGTTCAACAAGGTGTAGTTTTCACCAGAAGAGTTGCAATTGGGAAATCTTAAAGCAAGTTTGCCACGGGCTCATGTTATCCACACACTAGCCTCCAACATGTAGGAATATACATTGCAGGAATTCATTGGCTGATGAAGCCACAATGCAACATTGCAAACTGCTGTTGTAGCTGCAGTGACTCGTTCCAACATGAGGATAAATGGAGACATCATGATGGCTGTCACAGCTTCAAGCTGCGGTATGCCTTAGCAAAATCTTTCCCAGCAAAATACTCCCACCTAGTTAGGGCCCGATTACGACTTTGGCAGTGCGGCGCCCGGTCTGCCCTGTCACCGCACTGCCAAAGCCGTGGTCAGACTGCCTGCCAGATTAGGAGTTTCCGCCTGTCTGGTGGGCTTTTTTTGGCATTCCCATGGCAGTTCCTCTAAAAATGGGCAACACAATGGGAACAGGAAAAACGGTTCCTACACGGCATCGACTGAAATGCTTCTACACACGCTGGCGTGGTGGCAACAATTTCAATGCTACAACAATGATACTGGTGGCCAGGTCTATTCAAACAGAACCTGTCTTACTTTCAAGTAAACCGCTCACCTGCGTCTACCTGGACCATTGTGGACCATTACACGGTGACAGCTATTTTAAATACATCCAATTAGCAGTGGAATACTGCTCTCGATTTCTATAGGTATGGCTACAGCGATCGGCTGATGCTTGTACTATAATAATAGACTTGCAGGTCTTCATCTGGACATATGCAGTAGCTGTATTCTAATCTGACCAGGGCCCAGCGTTTGCCTCTAAGCTTACCGGGATACTATGAGTACCTTGGGTTTGGCTGTGCACTATTCCCACCCCCCCCTCCATTATCCTGAGGGAAACTTAGGAGAGGAAACATCATGACTTAAAGCAGTCTTTAACAGCTAAAGTATTAGGTTCAGGTCGCACTTGGATTCACCACCTGTATGGGAAACAGAGAGCCTTAAACAATCTGCCAAGAAGATTTTTGGTTGGTCGGACTCCCTATGAGGTCCTGTTTGGGGTGAGATGTGGGTTCCAGACATTGACCATCTAATTGCAGTGGCAGTAGCAACGCCTTTTGAGATCAGCGAACGTTTGGCTGTCATAGAGGAACTGAAAGATATCCAGTACGAGCAAAGCAATGAGCTACAGAGACGTTCTGCCACTAACGAGGTGAAGGGATAACCAGCAACTCCTGGCTGGATTCCAAAGATCAAGGATCTGGTTCAAGAGAAGGTTGTGAACAAAAAAGAATTGGGCCCATCATACAGAGCACTTGGCAGTTAAAGGTACTGTACTTTTACCGCCCCTTGCTGGTTGTAATCACAAGAGGTTTGTATCAACTGATCTCATAAAAACACACCATGTGGCAGGTTCTACATAGTAGACCACGGGGGCTCCTGGGTAGTTACCTGCCTCCTCTCACTACTGTACAGGAAACACCACTACAAGCTTCAACCAACACTTAGTTTACTACTCCCTAGCAAGAGATATCTGATTCTGAAGTCTTGCTACTTCCAGTTACATCTATCATCACCATACAATCACTGTATGCAAGTTCACAGGTTTCAACACCATGTGCCAACAACTAAGTTGTTTCTTATGAGCCACCTATGGAGTCAACTACCAGTTCTGCACCACTGCATAAGATCCCTGTTTTTGCACAGACAGCCTCTGGCCATTTTGCTGACATTGATGATTTTTCTTCTGATTCGTCCTACCTCTCAAGTTTAGGTGTAGGAATGATGGAACTGAAGTTATTCTTAGCGGTACAGACTGCGAGAACGGTTTTGCCCATTCCTTGGCTTGCAGGGAAGTTATACTTCACGGAGCATGTAATGCGTCCATGGCAAACTTAAACTTATTATCTTAAGGGTTTCCCAGCTGCTGTAATCCGTCCAGCATTTACATTACTTTCAAATGTAAGTTATTTGATGTTGAATGATCAAGATTGCTGTGGAATGAACCCGGGAGTGCCCTATCTGGTGACGGTTTCCAGAGTCTTGACCTGTTGTACAAGTGTGCTTGTTTCACATGCCTGCACAGTTAGAGAAGTGATGATCTGGCCTTCAATTTCTACCTTAAACGTGAATTTGGATAGTCTGAGCAGGCTGAAACCCTTATTGTTTCAAAAGGAAGTTTCTTTAACAGCTGCAAAGGAGTTGTTTGATCGTCACGTTGCAAGGTTTTCTACTGAAATACAGTTGTTACTACGCTCTAACCTCCCACAACACTTCAGAAACTTGTGCACCTTATTTTTAACACATCAGACACTGTAGGAGTAGCACATTGTTTCAAAGCGATTGGGTCTGGATTTATTAGCACCTTCCAGGATGTCTTGGGAGTGATTCTATCTTTCATACATGACTTGGTCTTCAGCATTTTCGGAAGCATGCAACTTGTCCTGGTTCTGATTGCCAGGATCTTGGTTCTATTTTTGCTGCTCCAGAATGGATGTTCCGCCACGCGTCCAAATAACATTGCCACTTGTGCTACTGTGTCATGAACGCATGATGCAGTATTTTGGTGCACCCTTACGTCAGGAGCTGATTGACAACTGGTCCTTGCCGTTTTGGCCTATATTGTTACATTGCTTACAGTCCGTGTTTCACTGTCTGCAGTGCACTTTTGAGTGTGCTTTGGATATATGCCTTGGGATGCCAATGATCCATCTACGAATATTGAACTGCTGATGGGTCCTTTAAGAATCCATCTGCAAAGATGTCCTGCATGATTGCCATTGCTACGGAATTTATATTATGAGCTGGAAGCCTCGGATTCTGGATTTTTGGATCCTAGCTCATCTTCTGCGGGAGCACTACTGGCTGCCAAACCTTCAGCGGCTGCTGATTGGGTTGGGAAGGACCATGTTTGTTCTTTGGAAATTGTGACTAGGGTGTCAACGGAAACATAGTCTGCGGAAGCTGGAAACAACATTGTTTTGCCTGCCTCTCTGAACATTTAAACATACATGCAATTTCGAGAAGACAATATATTTTTTTAT
Organism: Triturus cristatus; assembly: GCF_964204655.1. Classification (NCBI taxonomy): domain Eukaryota; kingdom Metazoa; phylum Chordata; class Amphibia; order Caudata; family Salamandridae; genus Triturus; species Triturus cristatus. The sequence goes on from NC_140593.1 coordinate 395,594,327, forward strand.
AATTTGGCTATTTTTTAACAAACACAATTGCTTTTTATATGCAGACATTAGTGGCACATTTTTTTAAAATTGAATTTTATATGCAGTTGGCTTTCTTTCTGCATTTTTTTTATTAAAGTGTGTGATACTTTTAAAACCTTTTAGGTGTTATGTGCAAGTTAAGTTAGTTATAGTTTTCACATGAAGCTTTTTTGTCACCTTACAGACAAGGAGCACTTCAATTTTATATGCTCACGTTTAAAATTGACATCTTTTTAGACAATGACTTTTGAAAACACATTTGCTTGCATGGCCTCATGAGATAATGTAATCAGAAATTGTTTGCTTACCGTTACAGTTCTTCGTAGGCATATTATCTGGCCATAGAACATTTTTTACAAGGACCTAGCACAATGTACAAAATGTTGTTGTTTGTTGTCTATTTGGCGACAGCTCTGGGTGGACAACTATGACATTAGGACCAGGTCTCAGGCACAGAACAAATGGGTCCAATATATCATATACACTGCACTATGCCGCTGTTTGCACAGAGGAGCATCTCAAGGGATTGTCTAAGGTTGCCCCATGCCTGAATTCTAGCCCAGCTGAATTTCAAACCATTGTGAAGTGGACGGTGGCCTGTTATACACAAAGGCTTGCTGCCAGATTAAACACCCCCCCAGGTAAATGGGGAGTAAGACCACTCTGAGGTATTCTGGCAGACCCGCACATCCTATGCGTTATAGGATAGGCTAGCGCTAGGTAGGAGTGCAATAATATGCATTCATATAATCTAATGCAAAGGCACAATGGATGAATTAGTCATTCAGTTCACCATTCTTGTAATGCTGGTAACATTGTTTTGCTCCATTATATTAATTATTGCAGCACCGATATTTTACACAAGAGAACAATTGCTTCAATAAATGTTTGAAGTGCTAATTAGCCTACTACTTGTGTCTCCCTTTAGGCATGCCTGAGTTACTAACAAAAGGGTAACATCTGTTTCACGATTTCCTTGGAGGAGTTAGGGTTGTCATGTTCTGTGTTTGCAGACACCATCCAATGCCCTTTCGGTTTAGGAGCCTAGAAGATGGCTGTGTACTAGCCAGGAATTAAGTCAACATATTCTGATGGTATGAGTGGTCTCAGACCCATATAGTTTTGAATCTTATATTTCCTAAACACACAGTCTTACTTAGAAAGTAGGAACCGTACGACAACGACAGACTACTGCTAATCTTCTATTAAGCATCTAGAGCAGCAGTTGCAAAATACTGCATTGTGAGAATTGATAGTGTGACCATACCTTTATATCTGAGTCACTGGAGTGGAGGCCTGCTGGCCCACTTGTGTAAAGTTCAGTTTCTATCCTCTTATCTAGTACTTAGTGCTAAAATGCTGAGTGCATGTTAAGCATGGCAACATGTGTAGGCTGCATGATGTGTCAAAGTGAGTCAGAGTAACGAAGGGCAATGGGATCCATTCTGGATATATCTGGCCTGGGCTTACACAAGTTGGGGTTGAGGCCAGTGGTGTGCTCGCAGACAGTGGAAGCGTATTGCTCATATTCCTATAGCAGGAAGGAGGTGACAAAGAAGCTGATTTGAGGGAAGAGGAAACAGGGCTCCTTTAGATATTCTGTGAGGCCTTCTGTTGGTAAGGAGCTGCAGACCAGTCTTCCTGAATACTGCCATTTGTTGGGTGGTAGGGGTGAGGAGTGGGACTGCAGACTCTGTTGTGAAAAGTAAGGAAACTTTTAGATAGGGCTTGCCCTTTTATATTTCCCTTTTTATGACTTCAATTGGGTTGATCACAGACAGATGCAGACACCTCACACCAATTGGTGAGAAGCATCACTTTAAATAAAGACTGTCTGGAGATTAGTCTGGAAAGGACACATGTAAAGAGAACCAGCCTAAACTAGAGTTACCAACAGTGGATCGACATCTCTTCTCTTCCAATTGTGTTTAAAAGTGGGTCCCTACTTGTTGTTCCAGTTCCAAACCCTTTAAGGCCAAGGAAGGGAGTGCACCGCAGGGCAGCCAGTCTTGCATAATGAGGGAACATCACCCGAAGTCTGGATCTCTTGCTGGGAAATCTGAGTGTGTGTCCGGAGGCACCTGTCTACAGCAGAAATGACTGCCTAGGAAGGAGCTATGTGTCCACCGTGGCTGTGGGACGTCCAGAGCAGCAGCCAGCTGGAGAATCATCCTGGAGGACCCAGGCATCTAAGGGCCCCCCACTCTCCCTATGATTCCAGATGAGAACCACATTTCCCCTAGAGCGCGATTGCTGAGGTCCATTCGGGCTGTAATTACGTGTGGTAAGTCCATGCTGACAGCAACAGCCATCTGTGACCAGCCTATATGGGGTTGCAGCTGCTGAAGTTTAATAAGTCTGAGCTGCGTTGCAAAAGTCGAAGTTACGATCAGTCAGTGTGAGGTCTCAAATGCCGAAGTTGTGTCTGTCAAGTTCAGGGCTACAGCAGCCAGGGTTTAGGTGATTGAGGAAACAGGGGAAAGATGGTGGCTCTCTGCTGAGCTGCTCTTACCAGCTCCCTCATCTCGGTTGGAACACCAATGGCTTGGGAGTTTTCAACAATAGTACGGAGAATCCTTAATATTTAACCATATATACCTCAGCAATGCCATGCCCCTACTTGCGTGCTGTCTTTGTAGTGACATTCTCCATGCTACCTTCTCTTAATACTGGAAAACATCATGCACTGCACTGGTACCTGATTCACGATGCCATAGGGGTGATGCTCTGCTCACCTAATACTTGAGCTCTCGCCACAAGGACAAGTTCAAGAGATGTATTAAGCTCTCGACCAGGGCGACAATATCGACAGGGCCAGCACATGAGGTCTGCGGCGGCACCGGGCAACCCTACAAAGCACCACGAACACCACAAAGGGTAGCTTTTCTGGGAGCCGATTAGTGGCCGGGTAATCCTCGTAACGACGCAGGAAGGTGCTGAGTTGGCTGGATCTTCAGAGTGAGATACAGAGACAGACCCTAGCATGATCGTTGTAGTTAGGAGAGACGCCTGTGACAAGACTGGGGCAGGGTGTGTTCATTGCTGGTGCAGTCATCATTGGAGGTAGCTGCAGTATCTGCCCCTGCTTGTTCCTCTCACAAGAAGGCGGTCGAGCATGAGAGTACCAGCATTTGCCTGCCTGCCACCCAGAAAGTTATGGTGCTACGAAGAAAAATGGACCCTTCCAGAACCCTTTTGATCTCACGTGCAAACTAGAGACCTGAATGGGCAGCCTCGCTGACGCATCTAGCTATGTCAGAATCTAGAATCTTTTCTCCCTTTGAACACCTCTAATTCTTTCTCAGACGTTCTGGCTCCACCAACAGTATTTGAACTGATCAGTTGTGATGCTAATATGGGCAATATAGCAAGTATACCTGCACTTTCTGTCACAACTGAAAAATGGAGGGGAAGGTAGCAGTACGAGAGTACTATCCAGTCCGCCGACATACCCTGTGCTCTTTAGAACTGTATTGCTCATGTAGTAGGTGCGGTAATTCCCTCTTCCCTGCTTGTTCACAGACCAGAAGCATCTAAGACCCTGAGGAAGCGATCTTTTCTACTGTCCCAACATGATTCTTTGGTATTATCTGTCACTTTGGTAGCTGCTGTCACTATGGTCCAGGAAAACTGAATCTGATGATAATTCTTGCTCTTTTCACATTCAGAAAGAATTCGGCATTGCAACCAATGAGGCCGATTGTCTCTGCAGGACTAATGATTGCACCTCAAAGTCTTTGGAGTAGTCCCAGCTATTAATATACTGATAGCTATCTGGGGGACTTGGTGCTTTTTGCAACTCCCTTGTTTTTTTCTCAAGATCTTAAGCTGTTAAGCACTACATATTTCTGCATTTTCACAGAGTGTATTTGCTCAGGCGAGTCGAAGACTTGAACGGTGGTGGCTAGAGATAGAACATTATAGTCCCTGGTCTCAGTGCACAGCGGTTTAGAATCTTGATTCGGGTGGAGGAGTCTAATGGTCTCCATTTCTTTATTCTCCTTTTTTGCTTGTTTTTTGTTGGTTTTACCAACTTTGGGGTCTCTAAATCGGGTTTGGTACACAGGGCATGGGTCTATCTTCGTTTTTCTTTTTGGATTGGTGTCCCTTCTCAAGTTAGTGACAACCGGGTATGGCCATCCTTCCATGATAGCTTTGGGAGGGATAATTTCCCCTAGGGTGGGGCCTCTCAAGGTGGGCTCTGTGTGGTTCCCTGGGTGCTGTGGGGTTGGGGAAGGTAGTAGGTCGGGGTGGGGGCGGGGGCAAAATGCAAAAGGAGAGGACCACATTATACTTTTGTATAGTAAAGAGGGAAATTATATGTTCTTGTGGGCCAGATGGAGATATAATTACACTTAGTTACAGACTAGTTAACACAAACTGATCCGCGACTAGCATTTTAATTTCAAGCTAATGTGTTGGAATGTAAAAGGTCTAAGCAGCCCCCTCAAAAAACACCTGGTCAATCAGACACTAAATCTCTTTAAGCCCCAGATTTTATGTCTCACGAGAGACATGCCGCGTATAAGGACCGGGCTGTATTCAGGCAACTTGGATACAGATTAGGGGTGACAAAATTGCAGCAAGTCTCGATAAGAGGGGTTCCAATCCTTTGACTCTCACTTTGTGAGTCAATATTATTAAAACGAGGACTGATACACTCAGTACATGGGTTATTATCCAAGCAGAGGTGGCTCATGTTCTATTCACCATTTGTGGGGTTTATGGTCCAAATCAGGATGATCCCAGGGTGTTTGATCTAACTATGAGTGAACTTTTGACCTGGCCAGAGAAGGTACTTGTTCTTGGTGATTTCAATTGTTTCCTAAATTACAGTGTTGACACAACTAATACTAGTCCCACTCCCTGTATGATCAAAGTTGGACAGGCTATTCTGGCATCGATGAAGGTACAAGGTCTGGTTGACGCTTGGTGGGTACTTAAACCTGGAAGCTCAGCTTTACCTACTATTCTAATGTCCCCAACCATTATTCTCAGGTAGATTATGCCCTCGCTCCAAGGGAGTTGATTTATGATATGGAGATTGATGTTGGCCCCAAGCTGATATCTGATCGCAACGCCATTGTTTTGTCTTTAAAAATGAGTTGAACAAAGAATAAGTTGAGAGGCTTGTCTCGCAAACATTGTGTCTGGAAAGATCAAGAATGTAAGGGATGATGCATTCTGTTCTTGCAGAATTTACTGCATTCAGTTTTGGCTCTGCTCCTATCTCTATGTCTGGGATGCCCTAAAAGCATATATCAGGTGATCTACAAGATGGTATGTTGTTAACAAACAGAAACTGCGGGATACTAAAGCTCGAGATTAGTGGACTTATCTGGTCTAGAAAGGGTGTATGCTTCCACAATTCTTGTTAAAGATCCAGCTGAGCAGGAGTACTTTTTCATATGGTGAAATGCCGAAACAAGATTGGACGGGCTCTCCTGGAAAAAGCAGCAGCTGTATTTTTGAGAAAGAAGGAGGTGGATTAAGAGTACGGGGAGTCTATTGGCAAGATATTAGTCTTTAAAATTAAGGAAAGATAAAGTAGGAATTGTATCAATAGTATTCATGATGATAATGGTCAGGTGGTCACCCAGGTCCATCTTTTGTTATGTAATGGGGTGAGGGTGCAAAAACGGCTTATGTCGACAGTGTTCCTGTATGTTCATTCAACGCAATTTCCAATGTTCCCACTATAGAACAGGAAGCATTAGACTTTGGTTAGGCTTCTGGATACAAACTGAATCAGAATAAAACACAAATTATTGTGAGATGTCCTATAATTGTGCCGGATCCACGTGTGACTCCCCCTGCAACGCATTTAGGCATTGTTGTTTCAAGCAATATGCAGGAAGTTCTAAATCTTAGATTACGAGGTATTGCTTGATAAAACTATTAAACTATTGAAGTTGTGGCATCGGCTTCTTCCTATTTCTCTTGTTGGTAGATGTAATATTATTAAAATTAAGGTACTCCCGAAGTCTCTTTATTTATTTCGTGCTATCCTTCTTGGAGTTCATAGCTATTTTTTAAGTGATTGGACTCCCCTATTTGGAGTTTTTTGTGAAGATACCACAGATCTAGACAAGCTATTAAATGGCTCAAAAATTTACCGGTAGAGGGTGGATTGGCCCATGCATATATCCAGCAATACTATTGGGCTGCCTTTGGGGAAACCATGAGTTGCTTGGTATCAGAGAAGTGTGACCTCAAATTACTTTACATCTATGAAATATGCCTGGGGACAGAGGCATGTGCCTGTTTTTCTAGATTTGACTCCAACTATTTCAAGCGAATACAACTTTAGGTGGTGCAGGATGCTTGCTTGGTTTATCTGGCAGGATTGGGGCAAAAAATATAACTTTTCTATTATTATCCCTAGAATTTATATTGCAAGAGAATGGAGAAGCCAGATGCCACCCACTTTTAACTCCTGGCTCGTCATAATGCTCCTCTATTTCAAACTGGAAACTGCTGCATTGAAAATTAAAGGGAGAGGGGGACATTTAAGACTTGCGCAGTTGGGGGCGAATATTTTCTCGCGACTAATGGGTTATAGTTGTTTTCTTCGCTGTGGCGATGATATCTGCGTGAATAACTCTATATGCCTTTCCCAATGCCTAGAATGACTAGGAAATTAACAGCTCTTACCTTGGACCTTTGCACACCTTTTTTGTTCAATCTGTGCCATCATGTATATTTAGTTTTTAGAAACAAATGTTATTGTGTCAATAGTCATAAATAGGGCAGAAGCCCTTAATACAAAGGACAACTGCCATATCATACACCACAAAGTATAGGTATTGACATTTAGTTGACATAATATCGAAATAAAAAGTATACAGAACAAAACAACATGAACATATTGAACCCCCACCCTCTGCACTGTTCCACTGCTGTGTCTCTTTTGCCATCACATTGCCCACCCCAACAAATGAGTCCCATGTGAACTATATGATTTCTCCTTCACCCGATGACCCCCGTGGCGGTGAAGGCGCAGATGCATCCGCGGAGGGCACCGGCTCCAAGTACAGACCCCGGTAATCCGCTCAACGTTTCCAAATCTTGGGGTGCTTTTGCGGGCATCCCCTGGCCTTAAATATTGGTATCTCCAAGCCCATACAGAAGTCTAGTCTGTTCTTCCATGCCATGACAGAAGGTGGGGCCGATGCCTTCCACAACCTCGCGATATCTCTTTTGGCCAGAGTAATCCCCAGCAACAACAGGTGACTTTTATAGATATTGCTCCCAATACCCTCCATGATGTTTAGGATTGCCAATCTTGGTGAGGTGGGAAGTCCCACCCCAATACCGTTGCAAAGCAAGTCAAGACCCCGCCAAAACCTTGTGAGCGCTGAGCAGTGCCAAATCGTGTGAATGACGGGCCCCTCCTCTCGACCACACCGCAGGCACACCAGGGATTACACCAGACCCACCCTCCACAGCTTTAAACGGGTGTAGTAAGCCCGGTGTAGATATTTGAATTGGATAAGGTGCAACCAAATTGCTATCACCGCCCCCGAGGGGAGGCAAGCGCATCCGCCCAATCATCCCCGTCTATTTGGCCGAGATTGAGCACCCATGCTTCTCTAAGCTTGTCCAGTGTGGTGGAGCTATTTGCCACCAGTGATTGGTAGACTTTTGTGATTTTGTGGTCATGCAAATCACCCATAAACACCTTGGCCTCAATAGGATTAAATTCGAGGAGAGCCTCTACCTCTGAGATGCTAGGGGAGATTGCATGCAGAAATTGGAGATACTTATAAAATTGAGTTTTAGGCATGTGGTATTCTCAATGAAGATATTGAAAGGATTTCAGGGCAGCGCCCCCCATCACATCCCCTAGTGTAGAGATCCTTGTGTTGTCCCACCCACGAAACCAAGATAGTGCGGCCAGTAGTGGTAGTCCACCATTATGCCACAGTGGGGTGTCCCCCGTTAGTCTGCCCCACCAGCCCATCTTGCGGAGGGACTGCTTCCAAAGCCGAATACCACCTGCATAGCCAGCGGCAGAGTGTTGCGCAGGGCTGCTGAGTACAAAATAGTATGACGGGCTGCCTCTCCCATGCGCCATCGCTCCACTGCATATGCGGGGTCCAGCCTATCCCCATACCACCATTCATTCAATACTAGCAGATGGGATGCCATATAGTACGATTGGATGTCCCAATGTGGCCAACCCCCGCAATACATGGGCTGGAACCAAGTCCGCAGTGCAACCCTGGAACCCCCCTCCCCCCCCCCGCCCACAGAAACTGACCCAATGCCGCATTGACCAGACAAAACCAAGTTTGGAGAATCGGGTATGGATGGTTCTGCAATTGGTAAGCGCGGCAAGAATACCATTTTAAAAATAGCTGATCGACCATAAATGGAGATGGGCATATGAGACCAAGTTTTCATCTCCTCTCATACCCGCGCCCATATCGCGCGCAACATTTCTGTTCCATGACATACGTGGTGTATCCGACAGGAAGACTCCCAGGTATTTTATCCCCTCCGTCGCCACCTGTACCGCCGATGCCCAGGACCCCAATCCATCCATCCCCCCGGTACGCATAAGGTAAATAAGCCTGAGGATTCCCCAAAGATTTGCATGATACGGAGCAGCCTCGGCCCGTCCTGTTGATGTCCATTAAAAAAAACAAGACGTCATCCGCATATAATGCGATGGGGTCTGAGAGTCTGTGTGCCCACTCTAAAGCCCTTTACCTGTGCATCCATCCGGACCCACATCGCCAATAGCTCCATTGCTAAAGCAAATAAGTATAGTGACGGAGGGCACCCCTGGCAGGTGCCCCTTCTGATTGGAAAGGTGCAGGAGGTGGACCCTGCAACTCGCAATGAGGCCGTAAGGTCTGTATATAGCAATTTTAGGTATGCCAGGAATCGTAGCCCAATATTAAGGCAATTTAGTAGTGCGAACAGGTACACTCAGCTGAGGGAATCAAACGCCCTATCCATGTCTGCCAATAAACAGGGCGTCCTGATCCCCATCTCCCCGGATGGACGCCATGGCGACGTGGGCCCGGCGGATATTATGGTGAGTAGCCCTCTAAGGCATATAACCCGCTTGATTGGGATGGATCAGGTTTGTTATATGTGTTTGAAGGCGATTGACTAATGTTTTGGCCAAAGTTTTGGCCTCTACATTCAATAGCGAAATGGGGCGGTATGATGCGTGTTGTTCCAGAGGCCAACCGGGTGTATGAAAAACAACCACCTCAGCGTGTCTCCAGTCCCGTGGAAGGCGACCCCGATCCACCGCCTCATCCACTACCATGAGAAAATGGGGCCCCAATTTGGAGAAATATTTCTTAACATCATGTATATTTTTGACAAATTTTGTACCCTCTCCGAATAAAAATAATGAAAAGAAAAAAGGTGTGACCGGCCCATGCAGAGCTGCATCAGCCAAATTCTTGATATACCCACAATGAGGTTGCATCTGCCAAGTGTTGTCAGAGCCCTGTTGTGGGCTTTGTTGTGGACCCACCCAACCCCAGTGTAAGATCATCGCCATACCCAGAGGTCCCAGAACACTTATTGTGGAGGAGGACAGTGTCACATCAGGACTGCCACCTCCCACAAACTAGAAGACTCCGAATGGGTTCTCCGCTGAATCTGGCCTACCATCTGTGGCGGGAGACACTCGAGGACTGTCTGGCAGTGCACTGCCATTCATCAGAGTGTAAAGGGTTTCCGAGTGGTACCAGTAAGTCTGACCTTTGAGGACTGATTCCACCCATGAACGGGTAAGAGACTAACAATACTGAGAACAAATACTTTTTTGGGGCTAATTTACTTTTTGCCAGATGCACACTTCCTAGAGTTTGAAGGGACACACAAAACCGTGGCGAAAGCCTGGAGACAGTGGAGACAGTGAAGAAGGGGGATAAGCACAGCATCTGCCAAGATAGTGCCTGGAGACACTTCATTTTTCAGCTGCTAGTAGTGTGTAGTATTAAGTACCATTGAGTTATAAAGTACTTATTTTGTAAAAGACAAGCAGGGGCTGGACATTTACTTTATTGGGTTGTTTATTAATTGTTGAGCTCTGAGCTTGAGTATCCCCACTCTACCAGAAGCATGTCATTGCTCACTGTCGCTACCTTGAAAATCAAGCGTAGAAAGGGTTGCATTTGACCCAGTGTGTAAAGCCATAGTAGGAATGACCCTGGGACACCAGAGGCAAACAACTTCAACTCCCTTGGTTGAGGACTAGTAGCCATTGCTTGCCCCTATTCACTTGAAACGGGTTTGACAGCTTTTGCTTCAGATGTAAACCCGATTGCTAAAGGGGTGAGGTGAAAATTTAGATTCATGTTTTTGCAGTGAATAAAACCTAAGGATTTTATGCTTTATTTGATAGAAGGCTTCCAATTGAATAGACTTGTATTCTCCAGCCGAGACTAACAGGATTGTACCAAGAAAGTGAAGTGGGACAGCAACAAGAATTCTTCTTTTTGGGCATTGGCATTACAACGTGACCTGTCGTCCATGCCGAAAGATCATCTAGAATCTTTGCAAGGTCAGCTATATCCTCTGAAGGGAAAACTTTCAAATATAGCTTTTAATAATCAGAGTATAAATAAAAGGAGATTGTTTCAAGAGACTGCAGTGGACTTGAAGAGTGTCAGAGAGAGGACAGAGCCTCCTTCCTGAAAGGATCTGAAGCTACAAATGGAGTGTGAAAGTTTGACCTTCTGTGAGTGGTTATCGAGATAGAATTTGAACTAACTCAGAACAGTGCTGCAAAGCTACCTTCCGTATTTGACATATCTCAAAGAAAATGCATGATTTACAATATCAAATGCTGCTAACTTGTCAAGGAGGTCAAGGAGGCAGAATTCCTCTTTGTCAACGAAATGTAGGATGTCATCAACAATGTGTAGCATCAGTGCCTTGGTGCTATATGTGGCCCTAAGACCCAACTGGTGCTCATCTGAGCTGTTTTCTCTGATGAAGTGTTTTTTAACAAGTTTGCAGACACAGTTATTTTAGATTTTCGAATGGAAAGGGAGGTGGAATGCAGAGTGGAAATTGTTTAGGTCTTCTGGATTTGCCTCTGTTTTTTAGCAAAGAGAAGTGACTTGTTAAGTCTTCAAGCACTCCATGTGGCATTAAGGTATTCATTCTGTTAGTCAAGAAAAGGGTGAGTCTTCAACTTAGATCCTTTGCAATTGTTGCAGCAATAGGGCCTGAAATGAGAATAGGACTTCAGATCATTGAGAGTGTCTGTCAGGTCTTTTTGTGCTATAACTTCGAATGGAAATTATTCCTCCTGTGGTTTGTAGGTTATGGCTGATTGTCATTGACTGGTGTTTATGGCAGGTAGGGAGAATACAACATTTTTTGCAAAGTCATCAAAAAAGTGAGAACATATCTTGCAGTTCTCTTTGGAGTTCGAGACGTCGATAGCTGTTGGTGAACTAAAGGACTTTTCCACTTTTTAAAGAGTTTCCTGGGATGGATTTTTACAAAGTGGATCTGTGTTCTTAAGAAATCCGACTTGGTTTCAAAAATGTTTTTGTGGTTCTTGCAACTATTTTGAAGTTCAACAAGGTGTAGTTTTCACCAGAAGAGTTGCAATACTTTGACACGTTTTTGCTCTTCCCTTAGCTTTTGGGTAAACCATTCGGACGATTTGTTCATGTTGTGCTTTTTTTAGTTTTAGCGGTGCAAGGTAATGGGCCACTTTAATCAAGATTAAATTATAGTTATAATTGTGTTCATTTCATAAGCACTTGGAGCAGCCATTAGTTTCAGGATTCCAGTACAAACAGTTTTCTGTCTTGAAAGGTTCTGGCTCAAGTCTTATTTTTTCAATGGGGCCTCAGGTGGATGTTTTGGGGGAGATGTGTTGGAAAGTTATAAGGTAGTGGTTAGACCAGTGAACTGATATGTGTTTGAATCTCAATAATATCTTTTTTAGAGATAAGACCAAGGATTGCAACCACGGGGTGAGTGGGAGTGGAACAATATTGTTCCAACTCATTGTTCCTCCGAAAGAGGGACAGTTGTGATACAGCAGTGTCCTTAAAATTGCCCCAGTATAGATTGAAATTCCAGAAGAAGATGTTGTTTTTGGGCTATTCCTTTTACCAGGGAGTTTTATTAATTGTTCAATGAATGAGATTAAGAGGATCTCAAAAGCTGTCAGAGAGGCATCAGTGAGGCAGGTTTTGTTAGGTATTGTAAGTGTACGTTATCACTCTGTGCCAAATACACAATATCAAGTCTGTGTTTGCCCGCTGACTTACAACTGTCAGTTAAAAGAGGCATGGTTGTGTTTTATTAAGGGGGATGACTATATTGGAACTTGAATTAGGTTTTTTTGGAGTTCACATAGTTTCTGTTCTGCCTTGGCACATAATTGTTCCCTCCTGATGGTTTTTATTTTGGATGCAAACTTTGAGGGGACCTAGTGTTCATTTGAATTGTAGAAAGTGAGCGAGATTGTGTGGTTTTGGTTGAGAGTGCCTTTCGAAGTTGACAGAGAGACTTCAATTGATTGTCAACCCAAGAGGGCCTCGCCCATTGCTTCTATTATGATATTGCCACTGTTGAAGATGGAGATAGACAACGTTCTTTGAAAGGGTGATGAGGGTGAGGTCAATAGCTTTTTTCCACGTAAAATGTTTATCATTCATTTACTGGTGAGATGAGAGTATTCTACCAGGATAGGGCATCATGTGAAAATAAGTGGAGGTCTATTTTGAGGAATATCTTCATGGCAGCTTTTTTGGGTGGATGGTAAATGGTACACACAGCTTCAACCTTTTAAAATTTAAATGCAGTCTACCAGTAACCAAGAAGATCCGAATCGCCGGGGAGATGCACAGGAACGAGCCAGGAATACGGAGAACGTGGTACAGAGAAGCACACAGGGTAAAGAGAGCAATACGGGCACAGTGAGGGAAGGGCAAAAATAGACTGCAAACCATAACGTGGAGTGCTGAGGTGCAGAGAAGCACATAGTGCTTCAGAGTGACATGAAGAGCGCAGATGAGAGAAGGGACACCGGTGCAAAACATATGTACTCTCATGGAGTGCTTCACAAAAATGAAAAAAAGCTCTAGAAAAGCGAGCACTTGTGGAAGAAAGGAAGCCAATCAGAATGGCGGTAAAAAGGATATGCTCTGCTGGAGGGACAACCAGAAGATGGATTGGCTAATACAAATAAAGAAAGCCAGTATAACTCAAGGAAATCTGAATAGCAGTAAGCAATTCCAATGGTAAGCAATGGGAGGAATTTATTACTAGGTCAGCTTCTGTAACATTTCCAAGATGTCCTTTGCAACCAGACAGCTTTGCTGTCTGGTAGGCTTTGACCTACTAAAGGAGTTCTCCCACTGAATATCTTTTATTGTGTTCCTCATGAATGTACTCAACACCTAGGGAGAGTTTTTGATAGCGCTGATACAGCTCAACAGTTTCTGACAAAAGTGGGTATAAGGTAGGATTCTCCTCCTACCCAGACACTTCTGAGGGTTTTGAACCAGTACTGTAATTTGGATCATCTCTATCTACGGGAACAGGGTGGGAGGGACGAGGTAAACTTACAAATGGACTCCTTATGCTATAGATTGCCTATGTGATATCCCTATATGCCAATAAAGTTATTTTTTTAAAAAGGTATGATCCTCCTAGATGTTTTTAATCTTGAGGAAGGAAACAAGGAAGACATTGCACAGTTTTAGTTTTCAATAGAGAAGGTTCCACCATATTAGTACAGAATACTTTCATCTCTGATACGCTGTTATGCTACAGAGACAGGAAGTTACCTGCGTATGATCTGCAAACTATTGCGCATTCGCTCGAAGTGCTGCTGCTGGCCGCATTCCTCTAAACGTTCCGCCAGCCAGACTTGCTCCTCCACTCATCCATCCGGACCTCTCAGGAGCTTCATTCCTCCCTTCTTTACTTCTGCTGCGGACGTGCCCTATCATTGGCAGCGCTCCCACCAAAGTCTCCTGGGCTGTCCTTAGGGCGTTGCCTCTGCGGTGCCTGCCTGCCCCTGTAACCTCCGCCTGCTGGGGGTTCCTCACCCAGGAGTGGCCAGGGGCATGGTATGTCCACCGTTCCACACCCCTTTGGCACAGTAAGCCGGTCTAGGTCTCAGCCGCCTGCTTGGGGGTGGGGTCACCGCGGCTGGCCAGCGCTTCGCGCTGCAGGGCTCTAGCGCACTCGCCCTCCCTGAGTGCCTCCTGGGTCCTGGGAGGCTGTTCTGGTCCCTCCTGCTTCCCCTGCAGAACTGTATCCCCACCCTGTAGACTGCCTCCTTGAGCCATTGGTAGACTGCTGCTACCCCCTGCTGGGCCAAAGATCCGCTTAGGTAAGTGGATGCTGATGCACACGGCTAGGGGCCCACTGACTGGGACTGGGACTGCCATCATTGACTGCTTTGTCTCTCAGATTCTACCTCCCCTCCTGATCGGTTCTTTTTTTCTTGTTTTGCATTTTGTGTTCTTCTGTCACGCTGTTCACCTTCTGCATCCTCCGTTATTTTGTCAGTTTCTCCTCCTTCTGCTTTCTGCATATTCTTATCTCTTCCCTCCTGTCGCATTGTGCCTTTCCTGACCGTGTCCCCACAGCTGCTAGTCCCCCTCAGCCCTGCCCTCCTCCTGTGCAGCTCTCCCCTTTCCCGCCTCCCTGCCCCCCTGCCACATGCTGTTCAGCCCTCCCCCCTCACGCCACTCCATGGTCACTGCAGCGCGACCATGCAGCGGGCGCACACAGAGGGCGTGCTGCAGGTGCGTTGAAGGCACCTCGATCGCTCCCAGCACCACGGATCCCGGTCCTAGGAACATCTACCGCTACGAGGCCAGCACCCTCCACGCCCTCAACACCAGACACCACACTGCCTGCAGCCCGGCATCACAGAATGACATCCAGTATCCCTTCTCCTGCAGACCTTGCTGCTGCACCTTCGCCTGCCACCGCACACCAGCCCCACCTACCTCACAACCAACACATACTGGACCCGACTCTCTCTGCTGTATCCTTCTCAACAAACGCTCCCTCCACAAACACGCCGTGGAGATCTGGGACCTACTCGACCCTGCAAAAACAACAGTTGATGGACAGAATGCAGAATGATGTCATACATTCACCCCAGTACAGAGATCAGGGCCTAAATCCATCGATTTTTTGCTCACCATGCCATTCCAGTTTGAACCCAGCCATATGCAAATCAGTCTTGACCCTGTGCCTCATGGGAACAGTCCAGCCCGAACTGCCAAGCCAGGTCCTCCCTGGACTGAAAACAAGCATCCTAGGACCGGTTTCGGGGTTCACCCCTCTTCAGCCAGGATAGCTTGATTCCAGTGGCATGGAGAGCACGGGACCCACATCTGGGCATACCCGTCCCACTCGGGGTGACAAATGCAAACACAACAGTTGATGGACAGAATGCAGAAGAACGTCATACATTCACCCCAGTACAGAGATCCATGCCATTCCACTTTGAACCCAGCCGTATGCAAATCAGTCTTGACCCTGTGCCTCATGGGAACATCCGAAACCGGTCCTAGGATGCTTGATTCTGGTCCAGGGAGGACCTGTCTTGGGTCAAGACTGATTTGCATATGGCCAGGTCTAAACTGGGGTGGCATGGTGAGCAAAAGAATGATGGATTTAACCCAGATCTCTTGACTGGGGGGGAATATTTTGATTTGTTCTGCATTCCATCCATCAATTGTGTGTCTTTTGCTACTCGACCCTGGCCACCCGGACATCGCCTTCCTCATGGACACCTGGATAAACTCAACCTCTGCCCCGGACATCGCCACGCCATCCCGGATGGCTACAAGATTATTCACAAGGACCGTATCAACAAACTCTGTGGAGGCATCGCCATAGTACACAAAAGCACCCTCCGCCTCACCACTCTCTCAGACGACCACGCCACCAACATGGAGCACCTTCACTTCGAGGTCCAGACCAACCCGAACACCACCCTCCACGGCACCCTCATTTACAGACCTCCCAGACCCCATCCACCCTCAGCGACTCTATCCTCAACTTCATCGCAACCCATGCTCTTGCGTCCTCTGACTACATCCTCCTCGGCGACCTCAACTTTCATCTGGACAACCCCAACAACAAGAACACGTTGTCCCTGGTGGAAAACCTCACCGGTGTCGGACGCAGACACCAGGTTACCTCTCCGACCCACTCAGCAGGACACACGCTCTACCCTGTCTTCTCCACCAGAGATAACGTCTCCTTCAGCCACACCTCCGAGCTGCCTTGGACCGCTGCGTCCACTTCTCCTTCACCAAACCCACGGTACAATACCATGCCCACCGCTACCCTTGCAGAAGCTGGAACAGGGTCACTGAAGAAGAACAGCTCACCACCTCCCTCAGCAACACCCCACCTCTGACTTCTATGGACGCTAATAACTCAGCTCACAACCTCCACCAATGGATCTCCAACTGCGCCGACGCACTGGCTTCTATCAAGAAAGTGCCTGGGAAACCACACTCCAAAAAAGCTATTTGGTTCTCCCCTGCCCTGCATAAATCCCGACAGTGCTGTATACGGCTCGAAAAGAGATGGAGGAGCAGCAAGACCGTGGAAGACCGCCAGCCTTCTAAACCGCTGTCACTGCACATCACCTCATCAGAACAATAAAGAAAGAGGCCCTAAAAGAAAGGATCAACACCAATGCACACGATAGCAAGGAACTTTTCACCGTGGTCAAAGATTTTGCCAAACCCAGCACACGGACAGCAAACATCTCACCCCCCAAGACCTCTGTAACAATCCCAGCGCATTCTTCCACCACAAGATTAAGGAGATCTATGACAGCTTCAAAAACCTTGGTACCCAACAACACCAGAGCCTGATCAGTTGGACTCCCCTGACCACTGACGACACCCTCAAGATCATGAAGAGTATCCACTCAGGGTCACCCTTGGACCCCTGCCCGCACCACTTCTTCAACAGAGCCAGCAACTCCATCGCCCCGAACTCTGCAGCACCTTCAACACCGCCACATTCCTGGAAGACTAGAAACACTCAGAGAAACCCTGTACTGTACTGAATGACCTCAAGAACTTCAGACCCATCTCTCTGCTCCCCTTTCCAGTCAAGGTCAACAAGAAGGCAATCAACGCTCAACTTCTGAGTTCATCAAGGGGAACCACATCCTGGACCACGTGCAATCCGGCTTCCGAAGCAATCACAGTACGGAGACCGCCCTACTTACAGCCACAGATGATGTCTGCACCCTCCTCGAGCAAGTAAAAACTGCAGCCCTCATCCTCCTTGACCTCTCGGCCACCTTAAACATAGTCTCCCACCGCACCCTATGCACAAGACTCCACAACGCCAGCATTAGTGAAAACTCCCTGGAATGGATCCGTTCCTTCCCCATCGGCCGAACACAGAGTCAGACTACCACCGTGCCTCTTGAAACCCACAAATCAGCTGCGGAGTGCCTCATGGCTCCTCCCTGATACCCACTCTCTTCAACATCTACATGACCCCGCTCGTAGCCATCGTCAGAAAGCATGAACTCAACACTGTCTCCTACGCCGACGACACCCAGCTGATCCTTTCCCTCACCAATTAACCCACAGTCGCCAAGAGAAACTTCCACAACGGGATGAAGGCTGTTGCCACCTGGATGAAGGACAGTTGCCTCAAGCTAAACTCAGAGAAGACCGAAGTCCTCATCTTTGGCTCCACCCCCTCTGCTTAGGACAACTCTTCGTGGCCTGCAGATCTTGGAAATCCACCCACAGACCACAAAAGAAATCTCGGCATCTCCTTCAGGCTCCTCACACACGCCTACAAAGCCCTAAATGACACGGGACCTGCATACCTCAACCACTGCCTTTCATTCCACGCACCCACCAGAGACCTCTGCTCCACTCAACTGGCCTTAGCGGCCATCCCACGTATCCGCAAGACCACGGCTGGGGAAAGATCCTTCTCCTTCCTCACAGCAAAGACCTGGAACCCCCTGCCTCTCCCCCTAAGGCAATCGCCATCTCCGCCCCAATTCTGGAGGGACCTCAAGACCTGGTTCTTCGACTGAACCAGTGCCTTGCGACAGATCTGCAGCCATCCCCACGAGCAACTTGAGACCCTCACGGGTGAGTAGTAGCAATTTACAAGACACTTGATTGATCTCTGCTTCTGTAAGAATGTAAGGGTAGGATTCCTGACTGTAGGGATGTGGCAACAAAAACCTTCCCCTTACACTGACACCAAGTGTAACCATCCTACTATATTACCCTATTCATTGTGGATGTTCAGTGTCATATAAAGGAGACCTGGTGATGAAGCATGACACAATTGGTATGCCTTTTAAGTATATTCAGTACTAGACTCACTCGCTAGAAAAGATATAGATTCTAGCACAGTGGTTTTTAACATTTTGACTTCTGTAGACACCCACTAAATCATTGCTGGGCCCCAGGGGCCCCCACTGAATCCTTATTGGAATCTAAGTACCCACAATATGTCATTACTGGAAGCCAGGGACCCTGGCCTAACCTTTTTTTTATGATTTGAACCACCAAACAATATACTAAAAATAAAGAAACAAGCATTAGTCACAAATACACAAATTATGAAATATTCACAAAGAAATATACAAAAATAAAAATATTAATTTAAATGGGAAGATTGGCGCTTTTCTAAATTCAATTGAGGCCACTCATAGCCTTTACTCTGCTCTGTTTTGATGTGTTGCACTGCTCCAATGATCTGAGGGTACTAACTTAATCTTTAGCCTCTAATTTCAATTTTCTTAACACTTACAGAGCGTTTTCAAATTTAAATCTGTACATTTTGCTTCTATATATATTCTTTATTAATCTAAAGAAACAAACACTTGAAACACCGACAGACTGAAAAGAAAGCACCTTGGTCACAGAGTGTACAAAGTTAGTAAGGTTCCATGCACCACTCATCCGGTACCTGCCACTGTTAGGTACCACTGGCCAGCAGTATGTAGAAATGAAAGCAAATGGAGAGGTGCACCGGTACACGTCCAATTAAGAGTCCAATTTGTATTGCCAAACACAATGTGTTTATTATTTTCTTCTCGGATCCAAAGGTATAGCAAAATCCAGCCAACATGTTTTGTTCCAAAAAACTGTAGAACTTCATCAGGGCTTAATAACGGAGAATACTAATGAGTCAGGATGAATGTGACGTGAGTATAGATAGTTCCATCCAAAGTCAAACAGTCTATCAAAAAACCAGTACATATTGCGTCATCAATCTTCGCAGTCACTCGGTATTTAATATATGCTAACGTATAGTCGCCACAGGAACCTTGAACCTCCATACGTTCTGTATGTTATTTCATTTTCTAAGCAGCAGTGGAACCCTGGACCACAGTTTAAGTACCACTGCTCTAGGAGGAGCGAAACACAGAGTTTTAAGGAAAGCCTAATTGGGGTTGTACGCACTATTTTAAGATATTGAGAAGACTGGGTTTTAACAGCTTTTTGCAGTGATCTTGGAAGGTGCAGAAATAGATAAGGCAAATGTTGGACAGTTGGCAGTATCATGGTTTCTGCAGAAACTTTTATAAGTAGAACAAGAGAAGTATTTTCAAAGTAAATCAACAGAAGCATATTTCATGATTAACAGAACTGAAGCCAGCATTGAGTACTCATTTATGTTATGTTATGTTAAATAATTTTATAACGCGTGCAGCTACTCCGATGAGTGTCCCGGCGCGAATCCAAGAGGAGTCACTGACCTAACACTAAGTGAAGAGGTAGGTTTTTAGATGTTTCTTGCAGCCCAAAGGGTCTTGGGTATTGCGAAGTGCAAAACGAAGGGCATTCCATGCCTGGGCGGCTTTCACGGCCAGGGAGCAGCTGCCCAGCCTGTGGCGAATGAAGCGGGGCACTTTAGCTAAAAGAAGTGCTGATGAGCGTAATTGTCTCAGGGGACATAGAAGGAAAACCGCTTCTGCAGATAGGCGGGACCATGACCATGGAGGGCACGATGAGCAATAACAAGGGATTTCAATTTGACACGTTCGGCCATGGGAAGCCAGTGAAGTGAGCGAAAATGTTCGCGCACGCTACTCCTATTGGAGATTGCAAGGAAAAGCCTGGCGGCTGCATTTTGGACGACTTGGAGTTTATTCAATGAGTATCCCGGGATGCCCACATACAAAACGTTGGCATAATCCAAGCGGGAGAGAATCAAAGCGCGGATGACCGTCTCTTTAGCAGGCCTAGGGAGAAGAGGAAGGAATCTCCTTAAGGTTTTAAGGAGGCAAAAGCAGCTGCCTGAGAGCTTCTTTACCTGGGTGAAAAGGATAAATTATCCTCGAACCACACTCTCAGGTTCTTAGCGGATTTTCCATTAGAAGTCGGTAGGGGGAACCCAGGAGGCCAGATCGTATCTCTGAAACCGGGGGGGCAAACTACCATATAGGAGAATCTCCGACTTGTCTTCGTTACATTTGAGTTGCGCTGCAACAAGCCTCTTGAAGACCGAAGACAAGCAGTGCTGGACAGAGGATACAGAGTCTGCATCCTTTTCCCAGGTAAAAAGGAGCTGGGTGTCATCTGCGTAGGAAACCACCTTAGCCCCCAAGTCCTCGGCCAAGTAGACCAGAGGAGTCACATAGATGTTAAAAAGAAGGGGGCTAAGGGAGGACCCCTGTGGTGACCGGCTGCGGGGTTGATGCGGCCGGCGCCAGCCAGACCTGTTGCACCCGCCCTTCCAGGAAGGACCTAAGGCAGCCCCAGGCAGAGCCCGAGGCGCCAATCTCAGTGAGCCGGGCAAGCAGCAGTGAGTGTGGGACCGTGTCGAACGCTGCCAACAGGTTGAGCATTACTAAGGCTGCTCTCCCACCAGCATCTAGACACTCACGAACGGCCTCGGATACCTCCACCAATGCTGTCTCAGTGCTATAAGAGGATCGAAACCCTGACTGGGCTGGATGCAAGATGTCTGACCCTTCAAAAAACTCCGAAAGTTGTCTGGTCACCACCTTTTCACAGACTTTAGCTTGGCTGGGCAGGAGGAAGCTGGGGCGGTAATTCCCTGGGATCTGGGGGTCAAGGGTGGGCTTTTTTAGAACGGGGAGGATTTTAGCCTTCTTCCAGGCCTCTGGCACACGGGCCTCAAGAAGGGAACAATTTATGATGATATTCACTTCGGGGTTGATGATCTCCGCGACAGCAGCTAGCAGTCTGGCCGCGCAGGGGTCAGCGGGCGAGCCCGATTTCAAACCCCTCAAGATTTTGAGAGAGCTAGGCAAATCCACTGGAGAGAAAGCATGCAGAGAGTGCCTAGGAGTAGCAGTCGTAGAGACACACAGCACAGGGTCAGATAGAGGCGGATTTTATCCATAAAGAAATTGGTATCGCAATAGCCCTCTGTGGCCGGGAGGGAGCTCGACTGCGCCGTGGGGGAAGTAAAGCTCTGAACTATTGCAAAAATCTCCTTAGAGTAGTTTTGTGCCGGTTCAATGCGGGCCGCACAGTATTGCTTTTTTTTTGTTTTTGTTTTTTGTTTACGCCTGAGATTACCCTTAGCCAGGGGGTAATACTCACTAAGGTGCCAGGCACGCTCAAGTTTTTCGCACTCATGCTTAAGAGTAGACAAATCCGGGGTGAACCAGGGCTTGGAAGGAGATTCCCTAGAAAACCTAGAAGAAGTGGGCGTGGCTAGCATAATCATGGAATTGGATACCCAATTTGAGAATTTGAATTTAGAATTTGGCAGAAGCTGATGTCCATTAATGAATGTGTGTCACAAGGTCAAAAGGAGAAAACTGAAGACAACAATGAACATGAAAATACGTATCTATTTATTTTCTCAGTTAAAATCATTCATAGGAAACTGAATGTGAACAACAAAGTATTCTGCAGATATTTAAGTTAAAATCATGACAATCATAAAAATTGTGTTATACATAAAAAAATAAACAATATTACAAAGTGACTAAATTATAATCGACGCGCGTTTCGGCGTGAGTGACGCCTTCGTCAGGACAAAGTCACAGTTCCTTTGTTCAAAAAGGGGGAGCTACTGAAGGATAGGCGACTAATGATGTCTTCAAGAGATAAAAGCATCTAAAAGGTGTTCTGTATATGTGGCCATCAATGCAGCGACATATGGGTTGGTAATGATGCGTACTTAATAGATGAGGCTGGTAGGTAAGGTTAAGGACTATTAGATCTTTTAGGATGCAAGATCTATTGTTGTTGATAATTATTTGCAGTCGCTAGGATGGCGAACTTGTTTCATTAAGTAGGATTCTACCGGGTCATTATAACCTCTTAAAAGATATTTAGAGTGCCGTGATGGTCTCGTAGGGAATCGGTGGCAGGATCGCCATAAGTCGCAATTGTCTTCAGTTTTCTCCTTTTGACCTTGTGACACACATTCAGTTTTATCAGTTACGATTACCTAGGTTGTTATTTGTCAAATGCATTTTACCCTGTCCTAGGAATTGGAACTAACAGGGGGTCCTTGTTGTACTCGCATATGCTGATGTCCATTAAGCCAACCACCTTTTTTTCTACAGAAGCACAGAGCAAAGATAAAGACTAGAGGTAGATGAAGGCACTCATTACAAATGGCACATAAATTCTAATAGGGCTGGCAATATGAGTTACAATGCCTATTGTAAACCACAAATCCTGCCTGTCATTCCCCAAAATCTCATAATACCCGGTATTTCCCCAACCTTAGATTTTACCAGTGTAAGAAAGTGCCCTCTTTTTGCATGGTTGCCCCCACTTTTTGCCAAACTGCTGATGTACTTTAACTGAGTGTGCCCTGGGTTTCTGCCAATTAGGTAGCTATGTTCTTTCCCTAAACTGCATTAAAAACAAAACCCACTTGGCACTCTTTGGCCACAGGTCAGTCCCTTGTAAATGGTACTATAGGTACCAAGGGTACTCTGGTCAGGGAAGGCCTCTAAGGACTGCAGCACTTATTGTGCCACCCTTAGAGGCCCTATACCTTCACACACACACACACACACACACACTGCCCTTGCAGGCTGCGTGTATTGGTGCAGAACAAAGTGAAGAGTCGACATGACACACATCCCTGTGTGCCATGCCAACAGCCTACTGCCCTGGCATAGGTCAGCCACCCCTCTAGCTGGGTGCACTATACCAGTGGTGAGGGTACAGATGCATGAGCCCTGTATCCCTACAGTGTCTAAGCCAATTATTAGACATTGTAAGTACAGTAATGCCATTAAGAGTATATGGTGCTGGGAGTTTGTCATTACGAACTCCATAGCACCATAATGGCTTTACTGAAAACTGGGATGTTTGGTATCAAACTTCTCAGCACACTAAACCCACACTGATGCCAGTGTGAGATTTAATGAAATATGCACACAGAGGGCATCTTAGAGATCCCCCTGAAAAACGACCTAACACTAGTGTCCATGCGGGGTGGCTCCTCGCCAGCTGCCACCCCCAGACATGTTTCTGGACCTCTGGGTCTAGAGCCTGCTGCTCTTGGGGGTCTGAAACAATGCACATCCTTGGACGAGGTGCCAAGCCTCCTCCCCCAGGATGGGCAGGGTCCACGAAGGGGAAGCTTCAAAGGCTTGCCGCCTTTGTGAGCTACCCCAGGCGTTTGCTGGTTCCAGCAACTGGCCCCCACCGGTTCTGAACCCCACTTTGGGCAGGAGAATCGGCGGGAAAACCAAGAGAGGAAGGGAGGTGTGCCCACCTTTGCCAACCCCACCTCTCAAAAGCCCCCTCTCACTGGAGGGTGGCATGATAGGGGTGTACCCACCCCTAAGAAAGGACCCATTGGTCCTAACCTTTACTTACCTGTAAAGCCCCTAATTCTTGTCTGCCTCCTCAGACAAGAATCGACAAGAAGAAGAGAAGAAGGACCGAAGAAGCCGGGCTGCAACTAAGCAGAGGAGGACGCCCTCTGACTTGGCCCCAGCCCTTCGTCCCTTAGCCCGACCTTATTTAATATCTATGTACGACAGCTGGCCGAGGTGGTACAGGACTTTGAAATATCAGTGGTGTCTTATGCTGACGACATCCAGCTTGTTGTGTCTTTTACCAACAGCTCCAACCCTAACAACTATCAGCTTCCCGCTTGTTTGGAGAAAGTGGTCAACTGGATGTCCAACAGCTGTCTAAAGCTGAATGGGGGGAAACAGAGCTCATGCTGCTGGGAAACCTGGACATCCACCCACCCTTGAGACACTGGCCCAACTGTATGAGAGATCCACCTATCCCCAAACCCGCCATAAAGAAACCTTGGAATCTGGCTGGAAGATACCCTCACACTAGATTGCCAATCCAAGAAGCTTTCAGGGACATGCTTCGCCCATCTCAAAATGCTAAGGAAAAGCTTTGATGTGGTTCCTAAGCACCTGATGAAAACTGTGATTCAATTCCTCCTTATCTCACGACTGGACTATGGCAACTCGCTGTATCTGGGTTCCCCAAAGTGTGTTATAAAGAGTGGTACAGAACACGGCAGCTAGAACCTTGTTAAAAATCCCCAACCGCGGATCTGCAAAGGAACGACTTAACAGCTGCTATGGTTGCCTAGCGACACCAGAGTTAAGTTCAAATCCCTCTGCATAGCTCTCAGAGCCATTAATAACACTGGGCCTGAAAAGCTGAGGAATCTGATATCTAGGTATACCCCGACCAGACACCTCAGATCCTCCCAAAACAGCTCCTTAAATAAAACAACCAGAATTAAAAGGGCTAGATGGGGCGGCAGATCGTTCGCCCATCTGGTACCCATGTTGTGGAATGCCCTCCCACTGGGAATCCGAGCTGCATCTAATGAAACTTCTTTCAGAAAAAAACTGAAAACCTGGCTATTTCCCTGCTAACTATGTTGTGGCTTCGGCAATTCACTGGTGGAACTCTCCTTAGCTCTACAAATCCCTTAAATTAAATAAATAAATACTGGCCTGTCCCCACCTCGAACCTACTTCAGTGAAATCCCGGTGTGTCCTGCAGCCAGCAGCTTCAAAAACCTGAAGGACCTGCCCTGCCATCCAAGCCATAGACTATGTCTCCCGTGAGCACCGGATTTGCTCGAACACAGACTCAGGCGCCAGCCAAAACCATGAGTCTGCACCACACGCCCAAGGCCGGAATGGCCCAACACCACAAGAACATCTTCCTGGCGATCCTGACCTGAAGTCTGGTGATCTCTGACCTGCCTCGACTCTCCAAACGACGCCTGCAGTCTTTTTCTGGAGGACCCCCACGACCGCAACCGAAGCTGGTAAGAAAACCTGATACCTAAAGACACCCCTGCACCCGAAGTCCCACGGCCTTGGGTGGACCAACCGACTGTGTCCCAGCATCCCCAGGCATCCCAACTTATCTCTCCAACCAGTGGTCACCTCCAGAAGATCTTCGTCCCTGAGCCTGCAGTCTTTGTTGCAACCAGAGAATCCCCATTGAAAACAACAAGGCACCTAACGTCAAAACAGCATCCTGCACCCAGCAGCCCCTGCGCTACTGCGGGTGTACTTTGGGTGCTAATTTGGATCCCCCTTTGCCCTGAGCCTAACACCAGGAGCTTTGCTCCCACAATCTTGTGACCTGCTCGTGAGCAGCCACCAACCGGAGGCTCCTTATTCCCCTTTGGATGACATTGGGCCTCAGCAGTCTGCACCTGGCTGCCCTAGTGCGACTGAGGGTACTTTGAGAGTGCATCCTCGACCCTGGGGGAACCCTGGTTCTAACCACAGTACTTACCTGCAAACCGTTAACTTAATTTCTCTCCATAGGAATACATTGACTGTTTTTCCTTGAAAATTGGTGTGTGTGGAGTTGGTTTGTATAAAACACCGAAAAACTGCAAATGTACAAAAACTGAATTACTTACCTTATCTCTAGGAAATGTCCCAGTGTGATATCTAGGGTATATCACACAGAGTAGAAAAAGTAACTTAAAAAGTAATCCAAAAAGTCACATACAAAGTAATCTGTAAAGTAACTGAAAAGTAATTTTGAAACATTGACTTACCTGTAATTCGATCAACTGCATTTGAACCTGCATTCAGCTGTAAAACATTG
This sequence comes from Triturus cristatus, assembly GCF_964204655.1. Lineage (NCBI taxonomy): Eukaryota > Metazoa > Chordata > Amphibia > Caudata > Salamandridae > Triturus > Triturus cristatus. The sequence goes on from NC_140593.1 coordinate 395,620,384, forward strand.
CATACGGTTTTGTAAAGCATTTATTTCACTTACCTGCACCAGGCTTGGCTTGGTTCTAGAAATAAAATAACTTAATAATATTTTTTATACAAACAAATTGGTCTGAGTTCAGTCTTTGAGTGCATTTGCTGCCTGAGTGTGTACAACAAGTGCTTAACACTACCCTCTGATAAAGCCTTACTGCTCGCCCACACTACTATAGAGAGTAAGGTGCTATTTATTTTTTCCTCTGCCTACCTTTGGGGTTCCACTGGACTCTGTGCACACTATACCTCATTTTGGTATAGTATATACAGAGCCAGCTTCCTACAACCAGGACTCCATGTAACAGTGAATCCAGGACAGGGTAATAACCAGGATAATTCAGGGGCACTCATAGTTTAGGCCTTAGGGGTGAATAGACAATGATAAGCATCATCAGTTGTAAGAGAAGAAAAGTTGATAGTTGATGCTGCTTGACTGCATCCGCTAGTGTAAGAACTGTACAGTGAAATAAAACTTTGGCCTGAAGGATCAACTAATGATATCAACCTCAGTAAGGAAAAATTATTCAGCTAGAGTGTGATTCCAATAAGGATCCGTTAGCTCCATGGCAATAGTATATGCTTTTTAGTAGCATTGGAAGCATTGCAGATGCAGTACTGAAAATAAAATGCTAGAGTGGCCTGCGGTGGCTTTTTAACAACTATTCAGTAGGGCAAGATAGCTGTCTTTTAATACAGGTTGTAGCTCTTATGACCAAGGTATCTGGCTATTTTAAATGTGTATTAAGGCAATGGGGCACCTATCACACAAGCTCTCCCACACAGAAAAGGTATTCTCCTACGAATGGCGCCCATTGATTGCTTACCTCTCCAAACTGGAACTCATATGCTTTCAACCCCCATGCCTCAGCTTGTTACACTTCTTTGACTAAACGATGTGCTCCTTTCCCCCGCCCTTCTCTCCCTCCCTACACCGACACATTTCTGCTATTCCCAACCCCCAGGTACATCTGGGACTGTTTTGGTTATACCCCTTATAATCCCACCCCGCACCGGGATGTTGTGGTCTCCTCTTCAACACAATCCGACATGTGCCCATCCTATGGCAACCAAAGCCACTGCAATGATAAAGCTTAGGTGAAGCCATGTTGCAATATGAGCTTGCACTTTGCACATTTTTGTTAAAACTGAAATACCAATAAAGATATTTCTTTAAAAAAGTGGATTTAATTTTAGCAACCTCAATGGTGTTGAGGTAGTGGAGTGTCTGAGAAGAAGTTTGTTAAGCGGTGCTAGTTGTTAATAGCAGAGCAACTGAGTCTCAACCATTGAAATGAACAACGTTTTTTGTGAAGCCTTGCAACAGAGTGTTGGGCTAGTTGGCAAGGGCCAGATTAAAGTTGCCCATAGTCAGGGTTGGACTGGCTTATAGGGCAATCAGGCAGTGCTCCATGGGCTGGTCTGACAGGTCGGTGTGTGGGCCAGGTTTGTGGCTGTTTGTGGGCCTTTTGATGGTCTGGTGGTCCAGTTTTTATTACTGTTTATTTTCTTGATAGTAAAACAAACAATGCCTGCAGCAAGCTCATATCCATATATTTCATACATTGTAAAACAATGTGTCTTTACAAGTTTGAAGCTGCCCCAATTTGCAAATATTGCCTCTTTATTAGCTATCTAATTCACAAACTGGGACCACTTTTATCTTGGTGCTCTGGCCCATTTTCTGTCCCAGTTCAACTCTATCCTTGGTGTGTTTGGACTTGGCCTTGTAGGTGAGGAGCAGGGAGACTAAAGTTTAACTCCACCACCCTAGAAAGAAAACAGAGGGCCAAATGGTCTGACAAAAGAAGATGTAGTATGGTCATCAATGTTAAAGAGCCGTTGGAAAAGAAAATTAATTCCAGAGTATGACACACCATATGAGTTGGGCCCTCCATGTGCTGGCTTTGTCTTGAAATGAAGTAGAAGTCAGGAAGCTGTTAAACGACTAATGCACTTTGTCCGAATAGCAAAAGCACCCTAAATTTATCTTTAAAACGTTCCAAAACAAAAGTGAGGATGGCCTCTGCAAAAGAAACTGAAGTTAGGAGGCGTTCCAGAGGGACAACAGACCAAATGCAGAAGTAGCAGCATTTGGCTAAGACTTTGATATTACCTGCCATTATTTTAGATCTGTAAAAAGTCTGTTAACTACAAAATAAGATAGTATAAGCTTCTGAAATAATAAAAGCCACTCCCCTGTCAGATTCCATCTCATAGTCCTCATGTGTGATTATATAGGCAGGGGGCAGTACAAAGGCAATCTTGCTGTCACAGGATTCAATTATCCAGGTGTAATTTACAGCCAGAAGATCCAGTATATTGATAGATTTTTGATTAAAAATGAGATTACAAATGTCATGATCAACCTATAAATTGAGCACCTTTCCCTTTGGGTCGGGTATCACTGGGACACACTCTTCTGCAGTGTATGGTGGTTCTTGAGCATGGCAACTCCTACAGTGTGGTAGATGGCATTGGAGCGGTCCTGTCTGTTACTTGCTTCACCCATCATGGTGACGTGGTACTGAGCTTTGTTGGCTTTTGGGAGGCGTGAAGTTCTGCTAAGGAGTGACTGGGAAGGGAAAGGGAGATTTGATAAAATTTCTAGTGGTCTAGCAGTCATTTTTCTTGTAACTACAGATAATGTTGCATTGAATATTGTAAAGCGCTCTGATACCCACAGGGGTCATGTTCGCTCTATATAAAGCGTTATAAATATATAAAAACGAAAATACAAGCTGTTTGTAGAAAATAAGGAAGAGTGCAGCTCCCATTTGTTTCCGATGTAGCTCTTGCTCCCCATCTGGAGAAAATAGCACATGCTGGTAGTTGCCCATGCAAAAGGTAATAACACTGACAAAGTGCTGTAAACACTGGTTGTTCTCATTATTCCCCATTACTTACTACTCCAGAGGCTATACTCTTATGAAAATTACACACCAGGTGCCTAGAATTAATGTTATTTGCACTAGGTTCAGTGGTGTATATGACCCCGTTTATGTAGACATACATAACATCAGAAATGGTGATTTTAAGGTTGAAGTGTGTGTTTGTCGACAAAGTGAATTCTCTTTAGGGTGAAACACCCATCAATAGGAAAAATGCTCTGTTAGATAATACCCATGAGACTCATTAAAAACTCCTTGAACATCTTTGTTTACATAGTTGAATCATCATGCTTTGCTTTTAAGGGTAGGGTCCAACCACATCAAACACACGTGCCTTCGCTCAGTCACAGCTGCTGTCTTAAATAAACACTAGATAGCTCGCAGATCCTGCCTTGTTCTCAGATTGTTAACTCATTACATTCTGCTCACATGTTTTTCTTGATACACTTCTATACTGTATGAACGGTTACTATATCAGATATGGCACGCTTTGACTTTCACCGTTATTTCGTTTATTGCACTGATTACCCATTTATGCCTGAGACAAACCGCTTTTGGTAGGATTGATTACACTTGCAGCAGAGAAGGAAATGAGGAGGGTCCCGCCGATTTCGGTTCCGATTCAGGATTTCTGAGCCGCATCTGAGATGCGGGTAATCCAGTGAAATATGCTGAATTTGTCCTCATGTAATTTTTCCGACATCCAGACACAATTTAGCAGCGCCTGCATGTTGTCTGCTTTCTGTTACAAGCAGCAACCTGCAGGTGGTGAGGGCGCTTTCTTATTTTCACTTCCAGCTGGGCCTAAAACAAAAGTCTGATTTAAAGGACCCTCAGCCCTTCTATTGTTCAATTATCACCCTGGTCGGCAGCTACCTGGAACCCATCACCTTGATGACAATGCAATGGATTGAAATAAAGGTCCACAGTTTATCACTTTACAAGAGAAACTATAATCTTGAGGTAGGTTTTTGACTGTGGTCAGCCCTCCCTTTATAAGAGATGTGCATACAGGGTAAGAATGCTAGATGTGTCTGTTAAATGGCACTTACTATTTATTATTTTTCATTTAATTCTTTAAAAGCACTACTCATCCCAGGGTATGGTGTCGGAGCGCTTTACTTCACACACAGATAGATAATGAGGCATACAAATGTGTAAATCAATGCTCAGGATATATTACATAAGAAAAATGAGGGTTAAGAAGTGCAGGAGTCAAATATCGACCTAATGGTAGAGATTAGATGTTAAGAATGCATGGATGTGAGATACACAAAGTCAGAATCTAAAACATTAACATAGTGATTGAGGTTGTCCGTGCTAACAAGACTTTATTACTACCCAAAGGAACCCTTTTTTGCAAACTTAGAAAAACAGTGGATTGAGAAAAAACACATTTAGGATCTAACCCATAACTGACAATTTGCATGCAGCTCCTTGATACCAGTTCATAGCTCATTTTATGAACTTGAAGTAACAAAAGCATATCTGTATTAAAATCAGTAATCCACATACTTATACACATAAAATACAAATCTATGATCTACTGTTACATGATGTGCTATGCAACAGGCACATTAAACCTGTATACTACTTTATGAGTCAAGACTGGACAAAACACAGAACAGGCCAGGGGTCGCAAAGGAAGTTCCAGGAGTAGCAGGGAGCGAGCTGGAGGTCACAGCTGGGACCCTTGACTACTCCCAAATGACATCCATGGAACACTCCCAGAACTGCATTAACCACCAGAGTTATTATAAATCTGAAAAGATCTGGGCACACAAAGATCTTTCCAACGGGGACTTGACTGATCACAACTAGGCAGAAACGCGGGCAGTTTTGTATTTCTGAATTTGTGTGATCTCGTCTCCCATGAGGTGCGCAAACACCGCTCTCTAAATTTTTCCTTTCGACGACTTGGTGAAAGGGTTTCCTAACCGTGAGTAGCGGGTTAGGTTTCAATCACGGATCTAGGGCAGGGCACACCTTAGCGAGTGTGCACCACCCAGGTCACGTTTTATGGTCCTGACGAAAACCAAAGCAATAGCAACTGATGGTTGAAACATGTAGACCTTCAACAACATTTTTTTCACTTTCTTTTGTGTATTATTAGATACCATAGGTCAATTTAACCTTTTTTGGTATCTTCACTACTTTTTAACTATTGTCCAAATTACCCTGGAATAAAATTATTTTTAATTGGGTTAAATCTGGCCAATTTTTATCCAAATTCACTATTCACCTTCATCCCTAAAAAACCAGCTCCACTGTAGTCAGGTGTCGCAGTACACCCGGATGGCACTCGGCTATCTGGGTGGGACCTCGATGATGAAGCATGTCACCAACCAGGTTGGTGAGTGAGAGGTCTTCTTAAGAAAGATTATTTCTTCATTTGCTCTACGTGCCAATACTCTATAGACAGTCTTCTGTCGTTTGGGAGTACTCCCTATTTTTGTTTGATACTATATTGATTAGGGGACTGGGAGTAACCCCCTCCAATGGTCACCCATTGTGAGAATCCCTTTCTCTTCATTTTGTTCTGAAACACACAAAGATCTCTGCAGCAGCTGTCTTAACCTTGTAAAATATTTCAAAATGAAGTCTCCTTGTGCCCAAATAGACCAGAGCAGATATACTGTGACATATGTCCTTGTTGCTAATTTCTTTGCAGAAAATAAAAAAAATTATAAATGGACTGTCAGACTCAGTTTTTCATGACTCCGTCCCTCATGACTCCAGCCCCTTTCCTCTGCCCCACCTTGACTCCCAAATAATGGTGCCCGGAGTAATTTTTTTTCCAATTCCAGCACTGACTTGCAGTATCTATGAATATACAGCAGTTCACTGTCTTGCTTCCATTGATGTTCTATTTAAAGTAAAAAACTTACATGCCTTAGAATGCATCACATTTTGACAACCAGTATGCACTGTTATACTGCGTTATAACAAAGTTGTGCGCTTAGGAATTAATCACATTGTAATAGGGTGTCTAGCACGCATGTATTTCTTAAATTAGTATATTATATACTATCCAAGTGCATTATTAGCATATACAGGGATCAGCCAGAAATTGTAGGGCACACTGCTGAGAGTGCTGGGTGATTCCCTGCTTGGGCAAAAGTTTATTATGACTTTCCAGAAGAAGGGGTTGTCTGTCATTCAAGCACCCCAGGCCGCACCTATCGTATTTACGAAATATATTTAAATTATCACATTAAAAATAAATATAAAATCAAAAAATATACGTAAAAATAATAAAAAGCTAACTATAAACAACCAGAAAAAAACCCTATAAAATATCCCTACAAACTCTTATTAAAATAATTACCAATTTGAACAATACTTACCAATCAAAACACTAACAAATGTACAGTAAAAACACTTCCCACCCTACTCCCCAACAATCCAAACAACCCACTAACAAACTGTGAATAATATTGTTTGGATTGTAGGGAAGTAGGGTTGTTAGTGTAACTACTATAAATTTGGCACAACACTTTCCCTACTGTTGCTGAGGTTGGAGTGGAAATAGTAAATCTGACCCTTCCAAAGTCCAGCACTTTGCCTACTGATCGTTATGTTGGAGTGGGAATAGTAAATCTGACCCCTCCAAAGTTGTGTTTTCCTTACTGTTGATTTGGTTGGAGTGGGAAAATTAAATCTGACCCCCTTCTCCCCCCGAAGTACAACTCTGTTGGGGCGGAAAACTCCCCTGCAAGAAGGTGGACTTGCACACCTTCCCTGAGGGATTCAGGTGCAGCAAGCCTTAGTGCTGAGTTTTCTTCATGGATGAGCACGGACCATGTGTGTGTACCATGACCTAAGCCTGTCTCGTGGATTGCAGTCTTGTGAGACCGCAAGGGTACACAAAGTTTACCCTGGCAGTGGTAATGGGCTACTGCCCTTACAGAGAGTTAAGTAGTGCGGTGGTAGCAGCATACCATTTTTAGGTCGAGCCTAGCGGCAGCGTGCATGTACTGCTCGCTCTGCGAGACTGCTGAAGTGGAGTATGGGAGACAAGCCATGCCCACTCTCCTCCCATATTTTTCATTGGCTTGTGTCATTGTCTTTCATAAATGCTGCCTTCGGATTCGTTAATAGGCTTGTTAGTCCCTCCTTAGTACAGGCTTGTCGTCGTTTGTAACCTCCCTTGGCTACAGGCCCCTTGACTTTGCTTGTTTCACTGGACCTTTTATTTCGTCTCTAAGCACTATTTACTTTATTGAGTTTCTCTTACTGCAGGATGGACATGCACTGCTTCAGCTGCAGTCGCTTGTGTGTTTTTTAAGCAGCACGGGCGCCCCCCCTAACAGGGGCACCTGCTTTCAATCACTTTAACCCGGCATTATCTCGTGTCTGTTTTAACGCCCTCCCACCCAAGGAAAATCGATGTAGGAATGATTAGTGAATTAAGTCACACAGCGGGACACAGCACGTCGATTCCTTTGTTTTTCGGGGACATTTTCGTGCAAGCCAGCAACACCCTGGTAGGATTCTCATCCCAGGGTGCACCACAAGCCTCCCGTACTCCCCTCAGGGTCGCAACAAACCCTGGTGGGACCCAAGTCCCAGGGTGCCCTGTGAGCATACGCTGCTGCTCCAGGTGTGGGGGAGGCGCACAAACCGCTCTTAAATGCGCTGATATTCCTCGCGCGACACGTGCCCGTGCTAAGCCCGGCCAAGGGCGGCCTGTCCTTGCCAGGAAGATGCAGAGCAAGGCCACCCCCCTTGATTTTGCGCTTTCAGCGGTCTTAAGCTGGTAAGACTTTTCTGAACCTTCTAATTAACTGTTTGCACTCTGTATCTTCCCAACGTCTTGTATAGCTGCCAATATTCTCCCCTTACTTTCCTTTGGGAGCTGGTGGTGGAACCAGAAAAATGTAACCCGGTGACTCACATCAACAACTTGTGAACCCATTTAAGACTCGTATTACGTGGGGCAATAGCTGAGTCATTTTCATCGTGTCCACTGACTCCTATACTTCCTCTTTCTAAGTATTTATCTGTGTTTTTTTGGTTTTTTTTCAGTTGGCCTATTTGATTGTTTTTTTTCCCCCAATTTCAACCCAAGCCCTAGTCTACCCTATCCCTATTTGGCCAACACTGGGGGTGAGGTGGTATTGTAGCCTTCCTTGACCTGAAAATGGGCAAGCGTGCTTGTGCAGTAAAAAACACCTCCAAGTGCCCATTCCTGCTCCCCTGCCCCACACCTCAATAGACAGGATGCTCCAGAGAGCTATAGGGGTGGTAACGACCGGAATAGAGTTGACGGAGAGATGCCTGTCTTTAACCCCAGATATCTTCGGTCAGATGCTCGAGCCATATACCTTCCAAGCTGCAACAACCCCTGGACGTGCATCTAGGCTAATAGAATCTACATCTGGGCCAATAGAGTCCCTTCCACTTTCACCCCAAGAATTTCCAGTGAAGCCAGCAACTCGCAAAGGCGGCACCTCCACTAGCTCATCTAAGAACGGGAGACGCAAAACAGGAACTGGCGCAGGAGCCAAGAGAAAGAAAAATATGGAGATAACACCCAGCGTAGAGGAACTAGCTAGCACTGGGAGAGTGACAGAAAACCCCACTAACCCTCAAACAGTTTCTGATTGGCCTTCTTGGGTGAGCAATTTGATAGCGGAGCTAGAGACCTTGCTAAGAGCTATTGTAAAATTGTAAAATTGCTCATTTACTCAATCATATAGGCACAGGACATCTAATGGGTTATAACAGTCAGGTCAACTCTACTGATAGCACTACCCATGGCCTTGGGAAGAAGAAAGACTGTTGCTACCAGACGGACAGTGTAGGTCAATCCCCCCCAGGCAAACAAGGTCGCCCGAGGACTGTACCCCCTAGTGTACCAATTGGCGCCAGTAGGGCAGAGGATCATGGCACCGAGTCAGCTGAAACTATTCTGTCTCATTCAGCAAAGCCAGTTATTCAGCCGGCCCAAGATATGAGGACAGCAATTGGCCCCAGGAGCTTCACCAATGCGAAAGGGAGCCACAACCCTGCTTCCAAAACGGAGGATTTAAACAGAAGGAGGCTACACCATTTAGAGCACAGGTTAGGCCGGGAACGGGTGGATCCTGTAGAGGTAGATGACAGTGGATCAGGGGTATTGACTCCCCCGACTATAAATTTACCCCCAGCCTCACTTCCCTATGTCATTATACTGACAAGAGTACCCGAGATCTAAAATGGCCAGAAGGAAACGCAGCTGGACCTAAGGAACAAGTGCCTCTTTTGGCTGGCCAGGCACAAGCAGTTATACTATGACAGGGCAGGAGAAATTTTAATGGTTCGTAGAGTTGGCTGGGTGGGTAAGAAACCTAAATCAACCCAAGGGTACTGCATAGTTAATAATTTCAGTAATCCCCTGATTGTACTTATCCTAGCAGGCCAACTAGCCTGTCCCTATGTACCACACACAGGAGTCCAAGCTCATACTCTGGACTATTTCTAGCCCTATACCCAACAGCCAATCTTGGACCCCAAACTCCAGGGCCCCAGCTAACTGGTTCCAAGAACAACCAACTGCAGGCCCACACCCCAGACCTCTTTTATTTAACATCCCAGTAGCAAACAGATTTGGGGCCCTTGAGGAGGTGGACTGACTTGCGCTGAAAGGTGGCCTTGTTTCTAGTTATGGCTCCAGGGGGGCTGCCAGTGAATTAGGGGAGAGCAACAGTGGGCAGCAGAGCCAGAATACCCTCGGCGGTAATAGGGATGAACCAGGGGGTCAACAATTCGAAATCCATCGGGGAGCCTCAGATCATGACAGGACCTGTGTAGATATGCCTAATATCCCAGCTCTCTCATCTCCCGACCTTTTAACTTTTAGTCCAGGAAGGAGTGGTCCCCCATTGGAAGATGCAGAAGCAGTCCCCATTGTTCGACAGGAAATCTCTCAAAGCCCCAACCTTAACAATCGTAATGCCTTAGGTGACAACTCTAACCCCAGCCACAAGCTAAGGGTCCTATCCTGGAATATAGACGGAATAAAAAGCCAACTGCACTGCCCAGACTGCGGCCAATTTGTAGGCAAATATGATGTGTGCATATTTCAGGAAACATGGGCAAGGGAAGACATTCTGGGGGTGGGTTATGCAACTTTCAATGTGTTGGCTACAATGGGGGAAGAGGCAGACCCTGCACTTGGGTTGCTACCCACCTGGACTGTACTGTGTCGCAGTTGAATACCATGTCCAATGACATTCAGTGTTCTGTGCTCACCATTTCTTCTAGGACAAAAATTGCCCTCATTAACATTTATTCTCGCCCTGTAAGCATTAGTCAGGAATCCCGGCCATAGCCCTACTAAACACATTTTGTGATTCAGCCCCCCTGAAAGCAAGGCTGGTTATAGGGGGAGATTCTAATTGTCAATTTGAGCCCCTCGCTGCCTTCACTGATGCATCCTCCAGTGATGAGGATAGTCTTTGGCTAATCCCTGACCCCCAAATTCTACGGATAAAGGCCTGTACTCCGTTGGCACTCCATATTAATGCAGTAATTCTAAACCATTCCCTGAGAGCGTGCAACGGTCGCACCAAGTCATACCAGCCAGGGAAGATAACCTTCAATAGAACAGGACAATCCTCCCTGTTGGATTATATCCTAGTGGAACAAGATCATGGCAGTGGGTTGTTGACTTCGCCGTCGTGCCGAGACATAGCAGTGACCACAACGCCCTGACTTTGGAGCTGGAGTTTCCAGACCTTTATAAACCTAAGGCCACTAGTACCCCTGTGGTTGGCAACCTAACACTAGCCAATAATAGAAGGAGAATTAGATGGGGCACACTCAAGCAGTCACCAGACAAGGTAGCCGCACTATACTCTCTAACTATTCTGCCCTTAATGGAATTGGAGGAGGCTGTCATGGTACCGGACTCTCCCCAAACCATCAGCAGAATAGAGGCACTTCACGCAGAACTGACATCTAGCCTGACGAAAACCTTTAACCCTCTGACGTATTCCAAGGCGAAGAAGGGTGCCAAACAAACCTGGTTCAATGATACTTGCCTGGTAGGTCGCTCCCCCCCCGCAGCAGCTCCGCCTGCACCCCCACTGTCGCTGTTCGCTGCTGCCGCCGCCGGTGAATTCAAGGCCCTTCTCCACCCGCAGGCTTCCACCTGCGCCTCATCCCTGGTGGCCAGTGGTGGCCTTTAAGTTCGTTTTTCACTGTTTCCTTTTGCTGCCTGTTGCTTAGTTCCTGCATCTGTCTGTGCCCCCTGCCCCCGCTCTGCTTTGTGCCCCCTGTATTTTGTATCCTGATCGCCGCTTTGCTCTGTGCCCCCTGTCCCCGCTCGCCGCTCTGCTTTGTGCCCCTTGTATTTTGTATTTTGTATTCTGATCGCCGCTTTGCTCTGTGCCCCCTGCCCCCACTCACCGCTCTGCTTTGTGCCCCTTGTATTTTGTATTCTGTATTCTGATCGCCGCTTTGCTCTGTGCCCCCTGCCCCCACTCACCGCTCTGCTTTGTGTCCCTTGTATTTTGTATTCTGTATTCTGATCGTCGCTTGCTCTGTGCCCCTTTGCATTTTGTACACCTTCTCCTCTGTGCCTCGCGCCGGACTCCCATTCTCCGTCCCCGCCGCTGCCTCCCCTGCTGCCCCGCCCCCTCCGCGCCCATTCACCACACCCGTCCCTCGCGTCCCAGCTGCTCCTCCCTCCCCACCTCCCCATATATGGCGGCCGCGCCGCTGGCGCACCTAAGGCAAGCCCGTCTGCGCCTGTCCGTGCCTGGACCGCGCCCAGCGCCAGAACCCCTGGCCCCCGCACCTGCCAGGACGACCACCTCTGCTACGACGCCAAGACCCTCATCGCGCTCAACCCAGGAAGAACTCACACCTGCTGCAACGTGCACCCACGGCCCCTTCACCTTCCGGAACTGCAGCTTCTCCTGCCACAACGGAAGCCAACCAGCTTAGATGCATCCTGATCAACACCCGCTCCGCACACAAACACGCCGTCGAACTCTGGGACCTACTCGACACCACATCACCGGACGTCGCCTTCCTGACCGAGACCTGGATGAACGAAGTCTCCTCGCCAGACATCGCCATAGCCATCCCAGATGGGTACAAGATCACCCGCAGAGACCGCACCAACAGGGCCGGAGGAGGAATCGCCATCGTCCACAAAAACACCATCAAGATCTCAACAAACACCAACGACACCCTCAGCACCGCCGAACACATGCACTTCCAGATCCACACGAACCCAAAGACCACCCTAAGAGGCACCCTCGTCTACAGACCTCCAGGACCCCGGCCTCAATTCCTCGACTCCATCGCCGACCTCATCAGCACACACACGCTGACCTCCACCGACTACATCCTCCTCGGAGACCTGAACTTTCACCTGGAGAACAACAACGACAGCAACTCCTCCACCCTGATCGCCAACCTCGGACTGAAACAGCTCGTCACAACGCCGACCCACAACGCCGGCCACACGCTAGATGTCATCTTCTCCTCAAGCCCCCACGTCACCTTCAGCCACGCCTCCGAACTCACCTGGACAGACCACCACTGCATCCACTTCTCCTTCCGAAAACCGCCCACACTCCACCGCACCCTACAGACCCCCCGCCGCCGCAGGGGCCAAATTACTGAAGAACAACTACAAACTAACCTCGCAAACAAACCCCCGACGACCCCAACCAACCCGCATGAAGGGGCACTCGCCCTCGAACGCTGGATGAACGACTGCGCCAACACCGTCGCTCCACTGAAAAACCCCACCAACACAGACACCAGCAGAAGAGTCAGCTGGTTCACCCTGGAACTCCTCAACTCCAAACGCACCTGCCGGAAACTGGAAAACATATGGCACAACGACAAGACGCCAGACAGCCGCGCTGCCCACAAAGGCGCCATCCGCAACCACCACCACCTCATCAGGACTGCCAAAAGAACCTCCTTCACAGACCGCCTTGACAACAACGCACACAACAGCAAAGAGCTCTTCACCATCGTGAAGGAACTCTCCAACTCCAGCTCCAACGCCAACGACATCCCACCATCGCAAGCCCTGTGCGACTCCCTCGCCACCTTCTTTCACCGGAAAATCCCCGTCATCCATGACAGCTTCAGACCCCGGACGACCCCTGCTGACCACACAGCACCGAACCCACCGCACCCCACCGCCCACGACACCCTGACAACCTGGGCCAACGTGAGCATCGAGGACACAATCAAGACCATGGGAACAATCCACTCCGGATCCCCATCCGACCCTCTCCCGCACCACATCTTCAACAAAGCCAGCAAGTCCACCGCTTCCCACCTGCACAAAATCATCAACCTGTCCTTCGAGACCGCCACCTTCCCTGAGATCTGGAAGCATGCAGAGATCAACGCCCTACTGAAGAAACCCAAGGCGGACCCGAGCGACCTCAAGAACTTCAGGCCCATCTCCTTTCTTCCGTTCCCAGCTAAGGTCATCGAGAAGATAGTAAACACCCAGCTCACCCGGCACCTCAAAGACAACAACATCCTAGACCCGTCCCAATCAGGATTCCGCAGCAACCACAGCACCGAGACCGCCCTCATTGCCGCCACAGACGACATCAGGATACTGCTGGACAACGGCGAGACGGTGGCCCTCATCCTCCTGGACCTCTCCGCCGCTTTCAACACCATCTGCCACCTCACACTACGCATGCGCCTCCACGACGCAGGGATCCGTAACAAGGCCCTGAACTGGACCACCTCCTTCCTCTCCGGCAGAACGCAGAGAGTCCGCCTCCCCCCATTCCGATCCGAGGCCTCCAAGATCATCTGTGGCGTCCCTCAAGGACCCTCCCTCAGCCCGACACTGTTCAACGTCTACATGGCACCACTAGCACGCATCGCCCAACAGCATGACCTCAACATAATCTCCTACACCGACGACACTCAGCTGATCCTCTCCCTCACAAAGGACCCCCTCACCGCCAAATCCAACCTCCACCACGGAATGAAGGCCGTCGCCGACTGGATGGAGGACAGCCGCCTCAAACTGAACACAGACAAGACGGAAATCCTCATCCTCGGATCCAACCCCTCCGCATGGGATGACTCTTGGTGGCCCACTTCACTGGGGTCCCCCCCGGCCCCCACCGACCACGCACGTAACCTGACCTGGGAGTCATCCTCGACTCGAAACTCTCCATGACCAAACAAGTCAACGCAGTCTCCTCCACCTGTTTCAACACCCTCCGCATGCTCCGCAAGATCTACAAATGGATTCCAACCAACACGAGGAAAACAGTCACCCAGGCCCTAGTCAGCAGCAGACTCGACTACAGAAACGCCCTCTACGCCGGAGCCCCGTCCAAGCTCATCAGCAGACTACAGAGAATCCAGAATGCCTCCGCACGCCTGATCTTCGACGTCCCGCGCCACGACCACATCACCCTCCACCCGAGGAACCTGCACTGGTTCCCTGTCGACAAAAGAATCTCCTTCAAGCTCCTGATCCCCGCACACAAGGCACTCCACAAAACCAGCCGAGCCTATCTCAACAGTCGACTCTCCTTCTACGTACCCAACAGGAATCTCCGCTCCGCTGACCACGCCCTGGCTACGGTCCCACGCATCCGTAAAACCACTTCCGGAGGCAGGTCCTTCTCCCTTCGCGCCGCCAAGACCTGGAACACCCTCCCCCTCGACCTGCGACAAACCGAAGACCTGCTGACTTTCAGGAGACAACTCAACCAGTAACAGCACCTCCCCCCCCCCACCCCCCACCCAGCGCCTTGAAACCCTACCGGGTATGTAGTGCTCTCTACAAATTATGTGATTGATTGATTGATTGATAGATGCCATCAAAAGTAAGGATAGATTCTTAATTAAACAAATGAGTGCCCTTTATTGAGACAGTATCAAGATAGCAAAGAAGAACTGGGAGTTAGATAGATGGGATGCCATTAGAATAGCACTATCTATAAGGGATATGAAGGTGTTCTGGTCACTAGTGAGTACAAACAGTAGGGAAGAGAAGCCAACCCTAGAGCCGAACATTGCTGCAGCCGCATGGAAGTCTCACTTTCAAGCTCTATATTCCACTGAGGCAGTTATGGAACCAAGAGATTAAACATCTCTAGCAATTTCAGGGACTATCCTTGAAGGCGTCCAAGGGTTTACTTTATTAGAAGTTTTAAATGCAATTAGATTCCAGGGGATCTATACCGGGAAGAACCAAATATATAGGGACCCTACCTTTGGGCAATATTTAATGCTATCCTGAGTGGTATGAAGTTCCCAGACACCTGGTTAGGGGCTGAAATTTTCCCAGTTTTCAAGAAAGGCTCACCTCTCTTGCCGACCAACTATAGGCTGATCAGCTTGCTCGATGTCGCTCAGAAATTGTTTGCTAGGATCCTCGATCGCCTCCATTTGTGGATGGAAGAGTGCAAAATTCTGAGTGCCTATCAAGCCGGTTTCTGGAAAAACATCTCCACTATTGACCAAAATTTTAGGCTCCAATTACCATATTGGAAGACGGTGTCAATAGAGGGTGGCAGCCTCTATTTGATATTGGTCGATCTGAAAACGGTGTTTGATTTGGTCCCCTGAGATATACTGTGGGAGGTTTGTGAAAAATTGGGAATCCCCCCTACCTTTTGTCACTGATCATGCGACTGCCTGCAGGCAATTTAGCCCAAGTAAGGTACGGGAAACACGGGGAATTGACCCCTCGCTTCCCAGTTAATAGGGGAGTAAGGCAGGGGTGTGTGCTGGCCCCTACCCTGTTTTGTCTTTTTATTAACGCTCTGGTGGCCCAATTAAATGAGGTGGAGGACAACGACGCCCCAAAGCTGGTGCATAGTAAGGTGCCAGCAATGATGTTTGCAGATGACACTTTGTTGTTATCTAAGTCCCCTATAGGCATTCAGAGGATTCTTGACAGTTTTTCATCATTCTGTAAAAACAGGGGGCTGGAGATCAATACATCAAAGACCAAATTTATGGTCTTTAACCCAGCCAAAACATCTCGTCCAAACCCCTCTTTAAATGGTAGAGAGGGTGGCTGTTTTTGACTATCTTGGTGTCACGCTGTCTGAAACATTTGAATGGGGCCGGCAACTAGCCAAAGCAAGCCTAAAGCTAGCCCAGATGGTAGGGGGAATCACAAAAACCTATAGGAATTCCTCCCACAAACCGCCTGGCTCGGTGGCTGAGATATATAAAGTACATGTCCGGAACGTTGTAATGTATGGGGCTGAAGTTTGGTGTCACTGTCCCTTTGGCGGACTCTCCAAACTAGAGAACACATTTTTGAGACAGTTGCTGGGCCTACCGCCAAGCACCCCCCTCATCCCCCTACGCCTGGATCTAGGAATACGACCCATTGCAGAGGAGATTGGAGTCTGATCGTTAAGCTTTTGGCGTAGATTGTGGGCGACCCCGGAATTAGAAGTCTATCAGTCTGAACTAAAGGGGATTTTGGGACTCCTGGGGGTAGGGAAATTTCCATGGTTTTTATATATGAGAGATGTATGCCTTAGAATAGGCATTCCAAACCTATAGAGCAATCCCGAGGTAGTGTGCCCGCCAATCTCACGTCTAGAACTAGTAAGAGCCTATAGATCACTCAAACTAGCTGATATCCAGGGGAACACTAAACTTGGTCACCTAACTGCTGACTTCCTTAATATTCAAGCTGAATACCTCTTTGAGCCTTTTTTGGATGATATACAACGTACCATGGCAAGGAAGCTATACATTTAGTTTAGAACAGGGACCTTGCCGTTTAGTGCACTTACGAACAAATGGCTGAAAGCCCCTTCCCTTGGGTGCCCTGCCTGCAGCCGCACAGTTGAGTCAGACATTCATGTCCTTTTTTTCAGCCTAGGCTATAAAACAGCCAGACGGCATTGGCTTGTACCACTCTGTAGAAATGTGGGGTGCACGCAGTGTTCCGAGGCATATAGAATTCTCAGAACCAATACCCACCTACCTATTGTCTCCGCTGTGTCCCAATTCCTGAATTCCATGTGGCACAGTCTTAGGGTGCTGTTAAACTCACCACTGCACGTATAAATATTCTCTCCGTACACTGCCAAATTTTTATTATTTTTAACTTTTTTAACTCTTTTTTAACTTGTCATCTTTTCCTTTAAAAAACAAAAAATATTGATGAAATTATACTTGATTAATTTAAAATGCATTGTGCCCACCTTTTTCGCGAAGAAGTTATTTATTTCTATTTCAACTCTGCCCCTGAAGAAATTTTAATATTGTTAAAAATCAAGTCTTATTTGTATCTGTATCATCTACTTTTTATGGTCTATACTGACCGAAATAAAGTTTGTTGGAATTAAATTAAGTCATGTGAATTCCAGTTAGCACATAATCCAGTGCTAATGGGCTGAAGCTGACAACAGCACATCTGTGTTACATGTCATGTGTACTAAAGCTACCTCACAGGTTGTTTTCAAAAGTCGGTTTTATTAACAACACCACCACCAATACCACCACCACTACCAATACCACCCCCATCAATACCTCCACCAATACCACCACCACCAATACCACCACCACCGCCAATACCACCACCAATACCACTACCACAACCAATACCACCATCACCAATACCACCATCACCAATACCACCACCACCAATACCACCACCACCATCAATACCACCACCTCCTCCACCACAAATACCACCACCACCAATAAAACTACCTCCTCCTCCACCACCAATACCACCACTAATACAACCACCACCGATACCACCAATACCACCACCAACAATACCACCACCAACAATACCACCACCAATACCACCACCACTACCAATGCCACCACCAATACCACCACCACCAGTACCAACGCCAATACCACCACCACCAATACCACCACCACCAATACCAACACTACCAATACCACCACCACTGCCATCAATACCACCACCAATGCCCATACCACCACCACCACCAATACCACCACCAATACCATCACCACCACCAATACCACCACCACCAATACTACCACCAATGCCAAAACCACCAACACCACTAATACCAACACCACTAATACCACCACCAATAACACCACCACCAATACAACCACTAATGCCACCAATACCACCACCACCACTACTACCACCACCACCAATACCACCACCACCATCAATACCACTGTTAGACCCGGCCATCGCACCATAGCTAGACCCGACCCCTGTACCTCACACAGCCCCCAAACCCATGGCCTAGCCGATCCTCCCCACCAGAACTCACACGCACCCAACCCGGACGTCCCCGTCCATGGCCTTCCTCCCTTCGGCCACACCGGGCCCGCGTGCCCACTTCATGCACCAAGATGGCTGCCCGGCCCCAGCGCGACCCTGGCCTAGAGGCGCCACTCCGGCTGGAGCACATCGCGCTCCCCTTGGGATGAGAGAGGGAGGAGCAGTTTCTATCACACCTCTGCGCTTCCCTGGAACGGTGGGTTTCGATCGCCCTGCCGGCCTCCCCGAGGGCTGGCTCCACGCCTGCTGGGTGTCTGGGACTCCTCCCCCCGGCCCTGGAAGGATCAAAAGACAATAGCAGGAAACCCCAACAAGCAACCCCCCAGGTGACAAGACCCCTGCCTGCACAGACTCCGGACATCAAAGAGGGGTCGCCCTATAACAAGGGGCGCTCGGGGACCATCCGGCAGATTCGCCTTGGAACACCTGAGCCCTGCTGAGTGACTCGCGGCTCCCTGAAGATCATAAGACCTCCGAACTTGTGCTTGAGTCCTGCTGAGTGACTCGCGGCTCCCTGAAGATCGTAAGACCTCCGAACTCGTGCTTGAGCCCTGCTGAGTGACTCGCGGCTCCCTGAAGATCGTAAGACCCCCGAACTTGTGCTTGAGCCCTGCTGAGTGACTCGCGGCTCCTCGAAGGTCGTAAGACCACCGAACTGGTATCTGAACCTAGCTGAGTGACTCGCGGCTCCTGCAGACTCTCTTGGTCCCGCCAGACCCCACGACGACAAGTGTATCCCCTAGCTCGAGGATTGTGAGCTGTGCGCCGGGTACGCTCCTGCAACTGATCCATATCCCCAAAGACTGACCCGCTACCCCCCTCCAAGACTCTGGGAGCCCACGCTCTGCTTGTACATATTTGCCGTGCAGATCATAAAGATCCTACTACTCTAACTTGATAAAGATTTGCTCGTAAGAACTCCTTGTGTGGTGTCTCTCTGTCGTGTGGTGCCGAGTGTGCGATCCTAGATACGAGGTTCCTCCCCCTGAGGAGTCTCCCGCCAGTGCCCGGCTACGATACCTCGAGGGTGGGTCTCAGGGCAGTCAGGGCCCCCTCCGGGCCCCTCTGAGGTCGCCTTCTAACATTGGTGGCAGCGGTGGGATTCGGGCCCATTATCTAGAGATCGTACCGTGAACGGCTGACGCACTACCGACAAAGATGGCAGAAGGAAACGCTGTGGTTCTCGTAGAAGACGACGCCAGTGCCGTGTTCCAGGTGGAACAGCTGGAAGAGTACACTCACAAAGAACTAAAACAATTCTGTAAGGAACTCCGAATCGCTACCACTGGTCTCAACACCAAAGAAGATATGCAAAAGGCACTGAAAGCTTGGGTGGATTCAGGGGCCTCCCGGCCAGAAGGAGCGGGCGAACCCTGCGACGAAGCTGGACCGTCCCAAGGAGAACGCAGCAACAACCAGGTGCGAGGCTTCGTACCAGATGGGGGCCTATCCCCGGAGGAACTCGCAGACAGAGAAAAAAGTCGCCATCACGAGCTCGAATTAGCGAAACTCAAAATTGAGGGCGAGCTGAAATTAGCAGAGAAAAAGCTAGCAGTAGAACAGTTGCGAGTACAAGGAGAGCTGGAGGAGAAGAAACTCCAACGAGAACACGAGGGAAAGAAACTTCAACTGGAGCATGAACGCAGCCTGAAGAAATAGAACTGAAAGCCAGGAGCGAAGAAGCGCGGCCCCCGGGGAGCCGGGAGGCAGCCGCCCCGACGGAACAGAAGGTCCACATCCCCAAGGATGTGGTCAAAGAATATTATAAAAATGATGACATTCAGCAGTGGTTTCGGGCCTACGAGGTCGCCATGGCCTCCCATCGGGTCCCACAGAAAGATTGGGGGGCTGGGTTATGGGGACGATTCCTGAGCGAAGGGAGAGACACCCTGCTCGACCTACCCACCTCCATGCAAACGTCCTATGAACACATGAAAGCGGCCCTCCTCACAAGGTACGGCCTCACCCCGGAGATGTACCGCCAGCGGTTCCGGGACTGCCGGAAGATCCCGGGTACCACCTGGGTGGAATATGTGCATTTCTTCAGCCGCGCCTTCGATGGTTGGATTAAGGGCAGCAAGGTAACCACCCTGGAAGAACTAACCGACCTTATGTTGTGGGAACACCTGGCGGCCAACTGCTTTGTAGAACTACGCCAACATCTGCTCGACAGCAAGCTCACGGACCCGAGAAAGCTGGCTGTCGAGGCGGATCGCTGGACCAACACCCGGGTCTCCCGGAGCCCTGTAGGAGAGTACCCCCGAGCCAGTCAGGGACCAACCCGCCAGAGAGGGGGGGGAAACCAGGGAGGGCAGAGAGAGTCCCAAGCTAGTCCCCCGAAGTCCCAATCTCCACCCTTCCCGGCACCCCCACCTGCTGTATCCGCCCCCCCCCTTAGACGGGGGCACCGGGTAAACGTCACTTGTTTCCGTTGCCAGAAACCCGGGCATTACGCCAACGACCCTGAATGCCCCATGGCCCCACGCACCACCCAGGCAGCACCCCCTGCTAGACAGATCGCCAATGTAGCCCTGGGGGAGGAGGTTGAGGAGGCCGAGGAGTGGGAACCCGCCGCTATGGCACTAGTATCCTTAGGAGATAGAGAGATGGTCCCTGGGAGCCTCCTACCCCCTAACACAAAGAAATATGGGCAGCTCGTAACGATCAATGGCCACCAAGTAGAAGCCCTCCGTGACACCGGGGCCAGCATCACCGGGGTCCTTAGCCATTTAGTACACGAAGACCAGGTCCTCCCCAACGTCTTTTGCCCTGTCATCTCAGCCGACAATACAGAAAGCCTATGTAAAGTAGCCCTGGTGCCCTTTGAGTGGGGAGGGGTGGTCGGTAAACTGAAGGTCGCAGTGAGAACCTCCCAGCCTGTCGACTGTCTCCTGGGGAACGACCTGGAAAGTTCCCCCTGGAGACAGGTTGAGCGCAAGACCCATCTAGGGATGATGGGCCTCCCTGAGTGGGTGTGCACCACCACTCGATCCATGGCGGCCCGACTGACCCCCCCTGAGGGAAGTCGAAGGCGCCCTGACCCCTGAAGATAGGATGGTCCCAGCAGAGGGTCCCCCCATTACCCCACCAGAGGGGTCGATCGCCAGTGACGAACCCCCGCCTTCCGACTCCACCCCAGTCACCGAGTTCGGCGATCTGCCCAAATTAGCCCAGTGGCGCCACGAGGGGGGCCCCTCCCGAGAAGAGTTCTGCCGAGAGCAGGCTTCCTGTCCCTCCCTGGACGGGCCCCGGCAACAGGCAGAGGCCCAGGCCGCGGGCGACCAGGCGGGGACACACCGGATGTACTGGGAGAATGGCCTCCTGTACAGTGAACAGAAGTCGGTGGAGCTAGGGTCCGGCCGAGTGCTGGTGGTACCCCTACGCTTCCGAAACCTCCTCCTGGGCTTGGCCCACGATGTCCCCCTCGCAGGCCACTTGGGCCAGGACAAAACGTACAGTCGCCTCGTGACCCACTTTTACTGGCCCCGGATGAGAGCCGAGGTAGGAGCCCACTGCAAGTCCTGTCCCACGTGCCAGGCCAGTGGGAAGAGCGGAGGGAAGAGCAAGGCTCCCCTCCAACCCTTCCCTGTCGTCAGTACCCCTTTTGAGCGGGTCGGGATCGACATTGTAGGGCCCCTGGACCCCCCAACTTCCCAAGGGCACCGGTTCATCCTCGTCCTGGTGGACCATGCCACCCGTTACCCTGAGGCCATCCCCCTGCGCACCGTCACGGCCCCCGTGGTGGGCCGGGCGTTAATGGGAATCTTCTCCCGCATGGGTTTCCCCCGCGAGGTCGTGAGCGATCGCGGTACCAACTTTATATCCCGATACACGAAGTCTTTATGGCAACAATGCGGGGTGTCCTATAAATTCACCACCCCGTACCACCCCCAGGGAAACGGCCTGGTAGAGCGGTTTAACCGGACTCTGAAGGGGATGATCGCGGGCCTGGAAGAGCCCCTCCGGCGTAAGTGGGACATCCTGCTCCCCTGCCTCCTATTCGCATACCGCGAAGTTCCCCAGAAGTCCTTGGGGTTCAGCCCCTTTGAGTTACTCTACGGGCACCCCGTCAGGGGGCCCCTCAGCCTGGTCAAGGAAGGCTGGGAGGCGGCGACTCGAGGCCCCCCCCCGAGATGTGTTCCGGTATGTCCTGACCCTCCGAAATCAGACTCGAAGGTTCCGAGAGATGGCCGAGGCCAACCTGGAGGCGAGTCAGGAAGAGATGAAGCGCTGGTACGACCAGAACGCCACTCTGGTCGAATTTCAGCCGGGCCAGCTGGTATGGGTCATGGCCCCAGTGAAACCCTGCGCCCTCCAGGATAAATGGACAGGGCCCTTCAAAGTGGTGGAGCGGAAGAGCCAGGTCACGTACTTAGTAGACGTCCAGTCCCCCCGGGACCCACTCCGGGTCCTTCACGTGAACCGCCTCAAGCCCCACTTTGTGAGGACAGAGCTGAGTCTGCTGCTGGCCACCGATGACGGGGCCGAGGAGGAGTCCGATCCTCTCCCCGATCTCCTGTGTACCAAAGAGAAGGACGGCTCCGTAGAAGGAGTGAACCTCTCCCCGTCTCTCACTCCCCAGCAACGGGAAGATTGCCGCCAGCTCCTAGGGTAGTTTTCGGACCTCTTCTCCCTGGTCCCTAGGGTTACCGACTGGTGTGTCCATGACGTGGATACCGGGGACAGTCCGCCAGTGAGACACCGGGCCTACCGAGTCCCTGATCGGGTCCGGTCCTGTATCCAGGCCGAAGTCTCGAAAATGTTGACCCTAGGCGTAATCGAGCCCTCAGATAGCCCCTGGGCCAGCCCCGTGGTCCTGGTCCCCAAAGCAGCAGCCCCCGGGGTCGCGCCGGAACTCCGCTTCTGCGTAGACTACCGGGGACTCAATGAAGTCACCCGAACCGATGCCCACCCCATTCCCCGAGCCGACGAGCTCATTGACCGGCTCGGGGCTGCTCGATTCGTCAGTACCTTCGATCTCACCTGCGGCTACTGGCAAATTGCGCTCACAGAAGGAGCCAAGGAGCGGTCTGCCTTCTCCACCCCGGATGGGCACTATCGCTTTCGCGTGATGCCGTTCGGGATGAAAAATGCCCCGGCCACCTTTCAGCGGCTGGTAAATAGAGTCTCAGAACCAATACCCACCTACCTATTGTCTCCGCTGTGTCCCAATTCCTGAATTCCATGTGGCACAGTCTTAGGGTGCTGTTAAACTCACCACTGCACGTATAAATATTCTCTCCGTACACTGCCAAATTTTTATTATTTTTAACTTTTTTAACTCTTTTTTAACTTGTCATCTTTTCCTTTAAAAAACAAAAAATATTGATGAAATTATACTTGATTAATTTAAAATGCATTGTGCCCACCTTTTTCGCGAAGAAGTTATTTATTTCTATTTCAACTCTGCCCCTGAAGAAATTTTAATATTGTTAAAAATCAAGTCTTATTTGTATCTGTATCATCTACTTTTTATGGTCTATACTGACCGAAATAAAGTTTGTTGGAATTAAATTAAGTCATGTGAATTCCAGTTAGCACATAATCCAGTGCTAATGGGCTGAAGCTGACAACAGCACATCTGTGTTACATGTCATGTGTACTAAAGCTACCTCACAGGTTGTTTTCAAAAGTCGGTTTTATTAACAACACCACCACCAATACCACCACCACTACCAATACCACCCCCATCAATACCTCCACCAATACCACCACCACCAGTACCACCACCACCGACAATACCACCACCAATACCACTACCACAACCAATACCACCATCACCAATACCACCATCACCAATACCACCACCACCAATACCACCACCACCATCAATACCACCACCTCCTCCACCACAAATACCACCACCACCAATAAAACTACCTCCTCCTCCACCACCAATCACCAATACCACCACTAATACAACCACCACCGATACCACCAATACCACCACCAACAATACCACCACCAACAATACCACCACCAATACCACCACCACTACCAATGCCACCACCAATACCACCACCACCAGTACCAACGCCAATACCACCACCACCAATACCACCACCACCAATACCAACACTACCAATACCACCACCACTGCCATCAATACCACCACCAATGCCCATACCACCACCACCACCAATACCACCACCAATACCATCACCACCACCAATACCACCACCACCAATACTACCGCCAATGCCAAAACCACCAACACTACTAATACCACCACCAATAACACCACCACCAATACAACCACTAATGCCACCAATACCACCACCACCACTACTACCACCACCACCAATACCACCAATACCACCACCACCATCAATACCACTGTTAGACCCGGCCATCGCACCATAGCTAGACCCGACCCCTGTACCTCACACAGCCCCCAAACCCACGGCCTAGCCGATCCTCCCCACCAGAACTCACACGCACCCAACCCGGACGTCCCCGTCCATGGCCTTCCTCCCTTCGGCCACACCGGGCCCGCGTGCCCACTTCATGCACCAAGATGGCTGCCCGGCCCCAGCGCGACCCTGGCCTAGAGGCGCCACTCCGGCTGGAGCACATCGCGCTCCCCTTGGGATGAGAGAGGGAGGAGCAGTTTCTATCACACCTCTGCGCTTCCCTGGAACGGTGGGTTTCGATCGACCTGCCGGCCTCCCCGAGGGCTGGCTCCACGCCTGCTGGGTGTCTGGGACTCCTCCCTTCCCGGCCCTGGAAGGATCAAAAGACAATAGCAGGAAACCCCAACAAGCAACCCCCAGGTGACAAGACCCCTGCCTGCACAGACTCCGGACATCAAAGAGGGGCCGCCCTATAACAAGGGGCGCTCGGGGACCATCCGGCAGATTCGCCTTGGAACACCTGAGCCCTGCTGAGTGACTCGCGGCTCCCTGAAGATCGTAAGACCTCCGAACTTGTGCTTGAGCCCTGCTGAGTGACTCGCGGCTCCCTGAAGATCGTAAGACCTCCGAACTCGTGCTTGAGCCCTGCTGAGTGACTCGCGGCTCCCTGAAGATCGTAAGACCTCCGAACTTGTGCTTGAGCCCTGCTGAGTGACTCGCGGCTCCTCGAAGATCGTAAGACCACCGAACTGGTATCTGAACCTAGCTGAGTGACTCGCGGCTCCTGCAGACTCTCTTGGTCCCGCCGGACCCCACGACGACAAGTGTATCCCCCAGCTCGAGGATTGTGAGCTGTGCGCCGGGTACGCTCCTGCAACTGATCCATATCCCCAAAGACTGTCCCGCTACCCCCTCCAAGACTCTGGGAGCCCACGCTCTGCTTGTACATATTTGCCGTGCAGATCATAAAGATCCTACTACTCTAACTTGATAAAGATTTGCTCATAAGAACTCCTTGTGTGGTGTCTCTCTGTCGTGTGGTGCCGAGTGTGCGATCCTAGATACGAGGTTCCTCCCCCTGAGGAGTCTCCCGCCAGTGCCCGGCTACGATACCTCGAGGGTGGGTCTCAGGGCAGTCAGGGCCCCCTCCGGGCCCCTCTGAGGTCGCCTTCTAACATTGGTGGCAGCGGTGGGATTCGGGCCCATAATCTAGAGATCGTACCGTGAACGGCTGACGCACTACCGACAAAGATGGCAGAAGGAAACGCTGTGGTTCTCATAGAAGACGACGCCAGTGCCGTGTTCCAGGTGGAACAGCTGGAAGAGTACACTCACAAAGAACTAAAACAATTCTGTAAGGAACTCCGAATCGCTACCACTGGTCTCAACACCAAAGAAGATATGCAAAAGGCACTGAAAGCTTGGGTGGATTCAGGGGCCTCCCGGCCAGAAGGAGCGGGGGAACCCCGCGACGAAGCTGGACCGTCCCAAGGAGAACGCAGCAACAACCAGGTGCGAGGCTTCGTACCAGACGGGGGCCTATCCCCGGAGGAACTCGCAGACAGAGAAAAAAGTCGCCATCACGAGCTCGAATTAGCGAAACTCAAAATTGAGGGCGAGCTGAAATTAGCAGAGAAAAAGCTAGCAGTAGAACAGTTGCGAGTACAAGGAGAGCTGGAGGAGAAGAAACTCCAACGAGAACACGAGGGAAAGAAACTTCAGCTGGAGCATGAACGCAGCCTGAAGGAAATAGAACTGAAAGCCAGGAGCGAAGAAGCGCGGCCCCCGGGGAGCCGGGAGGCAGCCGCCCCGACGGAACAGAAGGTCCACATCCCCAAGGATGTGGTCAAAGAATATTATAAAAATGATGACATTCAGCAGTGGTTTCGGGCCTACGAGGTCGCCATGGCCTCCCATCGGGTCCCACAGAAAGATTGGGGGGCTGGGTTATGGGGACGATTCCTGAGCGAAGGGAGAGACACCCTGCTCGACCTACCCACCTCCATGCAAACGTCCTATGAACACATGAAAGCGGCCCTCCTCACAAGGTACGGCCTCACCCCGGAGATGTACCGCCAGCGGTTCCGGGACTGCCGGAAGATCCCGGGTACCACCTGGGTGGAATATGTGCATTTCTTCAGCCGCGCCTTCGATGGTTGGATTAAGGGCAGCAAGGTAACCACCCTGGAAGAACTAACCGACCTTATGTTGTGGGAACACCTGGCGGCCAACTGCTTTGTAGAACTACGCCAACATCTGCTCGACAGCAAGCTCACGGACCCGAGAAAGCTGGCTGTCGAGGCGGATCGCTGGACCAACACCCGGGTCTCCCGGAGCCCTGTAGGAGAGTACCCCCGAGCCAGTCAGGGACCAACCCGCCAGAGAGGGGGGGGGAAACCAGGGAGGGCAGAGAGAGTCCCAAGCTAGTCCCCCGAAGTCCCAATCTCCACCCTTCCCGGCACCCCCACCTGCTGTATCCGCCCCCCCCCTTAGACGGGGGCACCGGGTAAACGTCACTTGTTTCCGTTGCCAGAAACCCGGGCATTACGCCAACGACCCTGAATGCCCCATGGCCCCACGCACCACCCAGGCAGCACCCCCTGCTAGACAGATCGCCAATGTAGCCCTGGGGGAGGAGGTTGAGGAGGCCGAGGAGTGGGAACCCGCCGCTATGGCACTAGTATCCTTAGGAGATAGAGAGATGGTCCCTGGGAGCCTCCTACCCCCTAACACAAAGAAATATGGGCAGCTCGTAACGATCAATGGCCACCAAGTATAAGCCCTCCGTGACACCGGGGCCAGCATCACCGGGGTCCTTAGCCATTTAGTAGACGAAGACCAGGTCCTCCCCAACGTCTTTTGCCCTGTCATCTCAGCCGACAATACAGAAAGCCTATGTAAAGTAGCCCTGGTGCCCTTTGAGTGGGGAGGGGTGGTCGGTAAACTGAAGGTCGCAGTGAGAACCTCCCAGCCCGTCGACTGTCTCCTGGGGAACGACCTGGAAAGTTCCCCCTGGAGACAGGTTGAGCGCAAGACCCATCTAGGGATGATGGGCCTCCCTGAGTGGGTGTGCGCCACCACTCGATCCATGGCGGCCCGACTGACCCCCCTGAGGGAAGTCGAAGGCGCCCTGACCCCTGAAGATAGGATGGTCCCAGCAGAGGGTCCCCCCATTACCCCACCAGAGGGGTCGATCGCCAGTGACGAACCCCCGCCTTCCGACTCCACCCCAGTCACCGAGTTCGGCGATCTGCCCGAATTAGCCCAGTGGCACCACGAGGGGGGCCCCTCCCGAGAAGAGTTCTGCCGAGAGCAGGCTTCCTGTCCCTCCCTGGACGGGCCCCGGCAACAGGCAGAGGCCCAGGCCGCGGGCGACCAGGCGGGGACACACCGGATGTACTGGGAGAATGGCCTCCTGTACAGTGAACAGAAGTCGGTGGAGCTAGGGTCCAGCCGAGTGCTGGTGGTACCCCTACGCTTCCGAAACCTCCTCCTGGGATTGGCCCACGATGTCCCCCTCACAGGCCACTTGGGCCAGGACAAAACATACAGTCGCCTCGTGACCCACTTTTACTGGCCCCGGATGAGAGCCGAGGTAGGAGCCCACTGCAAGTCCTGTCCCACGTGCCAGGCCAGTGGGAAGAGCGGAGGGAAGAGCAAGGCTCCCCTCCAACCCTTCCCTGTCGTCAGTACCCCTTTTGAGCGGGTCGGCATCGACATTGTAGGGCCCCTGGACCCCCCAACTTCCCAAGGGCACCAGTTCATCCTCGTCCTGGTGGACCATGCCACCCGTTACCCTGAGGCCATCCCCCTGCGCACCGTCACGGCCCCCGTGGTGGGCCGGGCGTTAATGGGAATCTTCTCCCGCATGGGTTTCCCCCGCGAGGTCGTGAGCGATCGCGGTACCAACTTTATATCCCGATACATGAAGTCTTTATGGCAACAATGCGGGGTGTCCTATAAATTCACCACCCCGTACCACCCCCAGGGAAACGGCCTGGTAGAGCGGTTTAACTGGACTCTGAAGGGGATGATCGCGGGCCTGGAAGAGCCCCTCCGGCGTAAGTGGGACATCCTGCTCCCCTGCCTCCTATTCGCATACCGCGAAGTTCCCCAGAAGTCCTTGGGGTTCAGCCCCTTTGAGTTACTCTACGGGCACCCCGTCAGGGGGCCCCTCAGCCTGGTCAAGGAAGGCTGGGAGGCGGCGACTCGAGGCCCCCCCCGAGATGTGTCCTGACCCTCCGAAATCAGACTCGAAGGTTCCGAGAGATGGCCGAGGCCAACCTGGAGGCGAGTCAGGAAGAGATGAAGCGCTGGTACGACCAGAACGCCACTCTGGTCGAATTTCAGCCGGGCCAGCTGGTATGGGTCATGGCCCCAGTGAAACCCTGCGCCCTCCAGGATAAATGGACAGGGCCCTTCAAAGTGGTGGAGCGGAAGAGCCAGGTCACGTACTTAGTAGACGTCCAGTCCCCCCGGGACCCCCTCCGGGTCCTTCACGTGAACCGCCTCAAGCCCCACTTTGTGCGGACAGAGCTGAGTCTGCTGCTGGCCACCGATGACGGGGCCGAGGAGGAGTCCGACCCTCTCCCCGATCTCCTGTGTACCAAAGAGAAGGACGGCTCCGTAGAAGGAGTGAACCTCTCCCCGTCTCTCACTCCCCAGCAACGGGAAGATTGCTGCCAGCTCCTAGGGCAGTTTTCGGACCTCTTCTCCCTGGTCCCTAGGGTCACCGACTGGTGTGTCCATGACGTGGATACCGGACACAGTCCGCCAGTGAGACACCGGGCCTACCGAGTCCCTGATCGGGTCCGGTCCTGTATCCAGGCCGAAGTCTCGAAAATGTTGACCCTAGGCGTAATCGAGCCCTCAGATAGCCCCTGGGCCAGCCCCGTGGTCCTGGTCCCCAGAGCAGCAGCCCCCGGGGTCGCGCCGGAACTCCGCTTCTGCGTAGACTACCGGGGACTCAATGAAGTCACCCGAACCGATGCCCACCCCATTCCCCGAGCCGACGAGCTCATTGACCGGCTCGGGGCTGCTCGATTCCTCAGTACCTTCGATCTCACCTGCGGCTACTGGCAAATTGCGCTCACAGAAGGAGCCAAGGAGCGGTCCGCCTTCTCCACCCCGGATGGGCACTATCGCTTTCGCGTGATGCCGTTCGGGATGAAAAATGCCCCGGCCACCTTTCAGCGGCTGGTAAATAGAGTCCTGGCCGGGCTGGAAAAATTCAGTGCTGCATATCTCGACGATATCGCAGTTTTTAGTTCTGAGTGGAGTGAGCACCTCCAGCACCTTCGGAGGGTACTGACCGCCCTGCGCCAGGCAGGCCTCACCGTGAAAGCCAGCAAGTGCCAGATTGGGCAAGGCTCAGTAACCTACCTGGGACACCAGGTCGGAAGCGGCCAGGTCGCCCCCCTACAGCCCAAAATCGACGCCATCCTAGCCTGGGAACCACCCACTACTCAAACGGAGGTTCGGGCCTTCCTGTGCCTCACGGGCTATTACCGGAGATTCATCAGGAATTACGGCAGCCTGGTCGGTCCCCTCACGGGACTCACGTCCAAAAAACAGCCCAAGAAGGTGCACTGGTCCGCTGCCTGCCAAGAGGCGTTCGAGGCCCTGAAAGCGGCCATGTGTACTGCCCCCGTCCTCCAGGCCCCCGACTACTCTAAGGAGTTCGTGGTACAGACTGATGCCTCCGAGCACGGCATCGGGGCAGTCCTCTCCCAGGTGAATGACCAAGGTCTAGACCAGCCCGTGGCCTTCCTCAGCCGAAGGCTATTGCCCAGGGAACAAAGATGGAGCACCATCGAGCGAGAGGCATTCGCCGTAGTCTGGGCCCTGAAAAAACTACGCCCTTACCTGTTCGGCACCCATTTCAAGGTCCAAACCGACCATCGCCCCTTGCGATGGCTCATGCAGATGCGAGGAGAAAACCCCAAGCTACTGCGGTGGTCAATCTCCCTCCAGGGGATGGATTTCACCGTCGAACATCGCCCTGGGAATGACCACGCCAACGCCGATGGCCTCTCCCGGTTCTTCCGCCTCAGCGAAGAGAACCCCCAAGAAGATGGGTAGTTCTCTCCGACTTTCAGCTGGGGGGGACGCATGTTAGACCCAGCCATCGCACCATAGCTAGACCTGACCCCTGCACCTCACACAGCCCCCAAACCCACGGCCTAGCCGATCCTCCCCACCAGAACTCACACGCACCCAACCCGGACGTCCCCGTCCATGGCCTTCCTCCCTTCGGCCACACCGGGCCCGCGTGCCCACTTCATGCACCAAGATGGCTGCCCGGCCCCAGCGCGACCCTGGCCTAGAGGCGCCACTCTGGCTGGAGCACATCGCGCTCCCGTTGGGATGAGAGAGGGAGGAGCAGTTTCTATCACACCTCTGCGCTTCCCTGGAACGGTGGGTTTCGATCGACCTGCCGGCCTCCCCGAGGGCTGGCTCCACGCCTGCTGGGTGTCTGGGACTCCTCCCGACCCGGCCCTGGAAGGATCAAAAGACAATAGCAGGAAACCCCAACAAGCAACCCCCCAGGTGACAAGACCCCTGCCTGCACAGACTCCGGACATCAAAGAGGGGTCGCCCTATAACAAGGGGCGCTCGGGGACCATCCGGCAGATTCGCCTTGGAACACCTGAGCCCTGCTGAGTGACTCGCGGCTCCCTGAAGATCGTAAGACCTCCGAACTTGTGCTTGAGCCCTGCTGAGTGACTCGCGGCTCCCTGAAGATCGTAAGACCTCCGAACTCGTGCTTGAGCCCTGCTGAGTGACTCGCGGCTCCCTGAAGATCGTAAGACCTCCGAACTTGTGCTTGAGCCCTGCTGAGTGACTCGCGGCTCCTCAAAGATCGTAAGACCACCGAACTGGTATCTGAACCTAGCTGAGTGACTCGCGGCTCCTGCAGACTCTCTTGGTCCCGCCGGACCCCACGACGACAAGTGTATCCCCCAGCTCAAGGATTGTGAGCTGTGCGCCGGGTACGCTCCTGCAACTGATCCATATCCCCAAAGACTGTCCCGCTACCCCCCTCCAAGACTCTGGGAGCCCACGCTCTGCTTGTACATATTTGCCGTGCAGATCATAAAGATCCTACTACTCTAACTTGATAAAGATTTGCTCGTAAGAACTCCTTGTGTGGTGTCTCTCTGTCGTGTGGTGCCGAGTGTGCGATCCTAGATACGAGGTTCCTCCCCCTGAGGAGTCTCCCGCCAGTGCCCGGCTACGATACCTCGAGGGTGGGTCTCAGGGCAGTCAGGGCCCCCTCCGGGCCCCTCTGAGGTCGCCTTCTTACAACCACAAATATATCCACCACCACCAATCCCACCACCAATCCCACCACCACCAATCCCACCACCACCAATACCACCACCACCACCAATACCACCACCACCATCTACACCAATAACACCACCACCAATACCACCAACAATACCACCACCAATACAACCACCACCACTAATACCACCACCAATACCACCACCGATACCACCATCCATACCACCACCACCAATACCGCCACCCCTACTACCAACACCAATACCACCACCAATACCACCACCACCAATATCACCACCACCAATACCACCACCACCACTAATACCACCACTGCCATCAATACCACCACCACCAATACCACCACCAATACTACCAACACCAATACTACCAATACCACCACCACTGATACCACGAACAATATCACCACCACCAATACCACCACCACCAATACCATCACCACCACCACCAATACCACCACCACCAATACCATCAACACCACTAATACCACCACCACTAATATCACCACCAATAACACCACCACCAATACCACCACTAATGCCACCACCAATACCACCACCACTACTACCAACACCAATACCACCACCAATACCAGTACCACCACCACCAATATCACCACCACCAATACCACCACCACCATCAATTCCACCACCACCAATACCAACACCAATACCAACACCACCAACAATACTTCCACCACTAATACAACCACCACCACTAATACCAATATCACCACCACCAATACCACCACCACCAATACCACCACCACTACTACCAATACCACCACCACCAATACCACTACTACCACGACCAATACCACCACCAATATCACCACCACTAATGCCAGACCCCCACCAATACCACCACCACCAATACCACCACCACCAATATCACCACCACCAATACCACCACCACTACTACCAATACCACCACCACCAATACCACCACCACCATCAATACCACCACCAATACCACCACCAATACCAACACCAATACCAACACCACAACCAATGCCACCAACACCACTGCCAATACCACCACCACCAATACCACCACCACCACTAATACCACCAACACCTCCACCACCAATTCCACCAACACCAATAATACCACCACCAATAGCACCACCACCAATATGGCCACCCCTACCATATCACCACCACCAATACCGCCACCCCTACTACCAATACCACCACCATCAATACCACCACCAGTATTGCCACCACCAATACCACCACCACTAATACCACCACCGCCATCAATACCACCACCACGAATACCACCAGCACCAATATCACCACCACCAATACCACCACCACTACTACCAGCACCAATACTACCAATACCACCACCACCACTGATACCACCACCAATATCACCACCACCAATACCACCACCAATACCATCACCACCAATACCACTGCCAATGCCAATACCACCACCACCAATACCACCACCACTAATAACACCACCACCAATACCACCACTAATTCCACCACTACCAATACCACCACCACTAATACCAATACCACCACCACCAATACCACTACCACCACCACCAATACCATCACCACCACCAATAACACCACCACCAACACCATCAACAATTCCACCACCACCAATACCACCAGCAATACCACCACCAATACCACCATTGCAACCAATACCACCACCAACAACACCACCACCAACAATACCACCACCACCACTAATACCAATGCCACCAATACCATCACTAATACCACCACCACCAATATCACCACCACCAATACCACCACCACTACTACCAATACCGCCACCACCAATACCATTACTACCATGACCAATACCACCACCAATATCACTACCACTAATACCACCACCGCCCTCAATACCACCACTACCAATACCACCACCACCACCAATACCACCACCACTACTACCAACACCAATACCACCACCACCAATACCGCCACCAATATCACCACCACCAATACCACCTCCAATACCACCATCACCATCAATACCACCACCACCAATACCGCCACCATCAATACCTCCACCACCAATTCCACCACCACCAATAATACCACCACCAATACCACCACCAATTCCACCACCACCATTAATACCCCCACCAATACCACCACCAATATCACCACCACCACCAATACCACCACCACCAATACCAGCCCCAATACCACCACCACCATCAATACCACCGCCAATACCTCCACCACCAATACCACCACCCACCACCAATACCACCACCACCAATCCAATACGACCACCACCAATACAACTGCCAATACCAATACTACCACCAATACCACCACCACCAATACCACTAATACCACCACCACCAATACCACCACCACCAATATCACAATCACCACCAATACCACCACCAGCAATACCACCACCACCAATACCACCACTAATACCACCACCACCAATACCACCACTAGCAATATCACCACCACCAATACATCACCGTCACCAATACCACCATCACCAATACCACCACCACCAATACTACCACCACCAATACCACCACCACCACCTATACCCCACTACCAATACCACCACCACCAATACCAACACCAATACCACCACCATCAATATCAATACCACCACCACCAATCCAATTCCATCAATACCACCGCCAATACCACCACAACCAATACCACCACCAACAATACCACCACCAATACAACCACCACCACTAATACCACCACCACTAATACCCCCACCAATACCACCACCACCAATACCACCACTAATACCACCACCATCAATGCCACCACCACCAATAGCACCACGAATACCACCCCCAATACCACCACCATCAATACCACCCCCAATACCACCACCACCACCACCAATACCACCACCACCACCAATCCAATACCACCACCACCAATACAACTGCCAATACCAATACTACCACCAATACCACTAATACCACCACCACCAATACCAATACCACCACCAATACCACCATCACCAATATCACCACCACCACCTATACCCCACTACCAATACCACCACCACCAATACCACCACCAATACAACCACCATCAATATCAATACCACCTCCACCAATACCACCACCACCACCAATCCAATGCCATCAATACCACCGCCAATACCACCACCACCAATACCACCACCCTAATACCACCAATACCTCCACCACCAATTCAACCACCACCAATAATACCACCACCAATACCACCACCACCAATGCAACCACCACCACTAATACCACCACCACTAATACCACCACCATCAATACCACCACCACCAATATCACCACCACCAATACCGCCACCCCTACTACCAATACCACCACCAGTATCACCGCCACCAATACCACCACCAATACCACCACCACGAATGCCACCACCACCATCAATACCACCACCAATACCACCTCCACTTATTCAACCACCACTACTACCAGCACCAATACTACCAATACCACCACCACCACTGATACCACAACCAATATCGCCACCACCAATAGCACCACCACCACCAATACCATCACCACCAATATCACTGCCAATACCACCACCACCAATACTATCAACACCACTAATACCACCACCAATAACACCACCACCAATACCACCACTAATGCCACCACTACCAATACCACCATCATCAATAACACCACCACCATCAATACCACCACCACCAATAACACCACCACCAATACCAACACCACCAACAATTCCACCACCACCAATACCACCAGCAATACCACCACCACCACCATCTCCATTGCCACCAATACCACCACCACCAATACAACCACCACCACTAATACCACCACCACTAATACCAATACCACCACCACCAATACCACCACTAATACCACCACCACCAATATCACCACCACCAATACCACCACCACTACTACCAATACCACCACCACCAATACCACTACTACCACGACCAATACCACCACCACTAATACCACCACCGCCATCAATACCACCACCACCAATACCACCACCACCAATATCACCACCACCAATACCACCACCACTACTACCAATACCACCACCACCACCGATACCACCACCAATATCACACCACCAATACCACGACCACCATCAATACCACCACCACCACCAATACCACCTCCAATACCACCACCACCACCAATCCAATGCCACCAATACCACCGCCAATACCACCACCACCAATACCACCACCACCACCACCAATACCACCAACACCAATACTTCCACCACCAATTCCACCACCACCACCAATACCACCACTAATACCACCACCACCTATACCACCACCACCACCAATATCACCACCAATACCACCATCACCAATACCACACCCAAAACCACCAATACCACCACCACCAATACCAGCCCCAATACCACCACCACCATCAATACCACCGCCAATACCTCCACCACCACCACCAATACCACCACCCACCACCAATACCACCACCACCAATACAATACCACCACCACCAATACAACTGCCAATACCAATACTGCCATCAATACCACCATCGATACCACCACCACCACCACCAATACCACTAATACCACCACCACCAATACCACCACCACCAATATCACCATCAACACCAATACCACCACCAGCAATACCACCACCACCAATTCCACCACTAATACCACCACCACCAATACCACCACCAATATGACCACCACTTGCAATATCACTACCACCAATACCACCATCATCAATACCACCACCAATATCACCACCACCAATAGCACCACCACCAATACCACCACATATACCCCACTACCAATACCACCACCACCAATGCCACCACCATCAATATCAATACCACCTCCACCAATACCACCAGCATGACCAGTACCACCACAACCAATACCACCACCAATACCACCACCACCAATACCACCACCTCCAATACCGCCACCACCTACACCACCACCACCAATACCAGTACCAACACCAATAACACCACTACCAATACCACCACCAATACTATTAGCACCACCAATACCAATACCACAACCAATACCACCAATACCAATACTCCCACCCCAATACCACCACTGCCAGTACCACCAATGCCACCACCACCAATACCAGCACCACCAATACCACCACCACCAGTACCACCACCACCAATACCACCACCTCAGCGCCTCTCGCTCACTAGTAACAGCAAGGGCACTGTACAAGGCCGGAGCTGCAGCCGAGACCATCCCTCCCCCGATGCCTGTCATAAAGCACAGCCCACCCTACACAAGGAGGTGAATCCAGGGCCCTACTACGGCTGGAGTGTTTTTATTAGGCCAAAGATAGCAATGACATTACGCAATGCCACACTGTACACTCAAATCACGAAGAGGGCAGGAAATAGCCGCCCCGCTCTTCCCCCTGAACCACGACAGTGTAATGACAGAGCGAAAGGTGTTGGAGCGCTTGTTAGTGTTTATAGCTAAGATCATATGTAACTCTCACTTAACACTTTGTGTCTGTGTAATTTACAACACTTACACATCTTCTTTACTGCACTATTTATCACGATGTTGAAGACGTCGCAGGCCAGTCTCTTCCTCTGATATTTACAATCTAACAAGCGGTCGAGAAGTCCCTTAATTGCAATGCACTAGGTCTCGCATTTGCAAGAGATTAAGCTATTTGTATTGTAAATGATAATGCCTTTTATTTATGTTTTAAAGCCCAAAACATAAATAAAAGGCATTGTCATTTACAATGCCAATAGCTCAAACCCGAGTGAATGCGAGACATATTGCATTGCAAATGCTTGTTGTAATAGTGATCAATAGAGTGAACAGACTTTTGTATGTGTGTGGCTGGAGTGAGGCCTACTAGCACACTCAGGTCAAGTTCCGCTTCTTTGTGCATGACTTGCTCTTGGCCTACATCCTGTTGGTAGGTAGCGCTGTGCAGCCCATATGTGACTGCATGTGTGTGCTGTAATGTTTGTGTGCCTGTATATACAATTCATGGAGGCCTGTGGGTTCCATATTGTAGGCTCAGGGCCTTGGAAAGGCATGTGTAGGAGGCATCCAAGACAGATTTGTGTATTACCTGCATTCCTGAGAGCTGGGTGGGACATACACTTTAGTGGAAGGCTGAGCCAAGCTCTCCTGTGCACCTTTGATTCTGAAAAGGTGAATTGTCAGTGACTCATCAGCGGGGCCTTTGCATATCTCAGGAAGGAGAAGGGGCTGATAAGGGAATCATAAAGAGTAGGTCTGAGGCCTTTGTGAACTTTTGAGATCCATGTTTGATCCTTTAGTCATTTCCATGGTCTGTGTTGTGGGGCTATCAAGTCGCTCCTGCTTCTTGGACAAAGGACAGGACAGAGTTGAAACATCCAAAGTAGGCAATCCCCACAATACGAACTTTAGAGACTAAGGCTTTAGATCACGTCTGTGTCTGAGAAGGGATTATAAAAAGCAAAGCTTGAACCTCCCAAAATTGTCAAATTGTAGTTGAACAGGACTGGGAACCAAAGTCTGTTGGTCTCCCTGTTGGGTGAGGGGACATCACCCAGGGGAATCAAGACCATGTGCCCTGGAGCACTAACATCTGCCTAGCTTCTGAGACTAGAGGACCCTGTGAGGAGGAGGAGAGTGCCTGGAGGGACTGAGGTCCAGTGGGGATTCTGCTGAGTGGATCATTAAAGTGGAGTGTGAGATTCTGGTCCATGTCGGGACCACTGCATCGATCAGGCCTTCTGCCCATGTGCTTTTATTCACGGTCTCTATATGTTAGTTGGGGGTGAAGCATAAGGGCCGTCGCCCTGTTCATTTATGTGACTGAAGAGGGTCTTCGTCTTGTGCAGTGTTGTAACCCAGAGGGACCGTCGCCCTGTGTGCCAGGTGGGCGCCGCAGTAAAGAGTAAAAGCGTTGCCCTGTTGCATCACTGTAGCTGAAGAGGGATGTTTTCCTGTGCAGTGTTGTAAACCGGAGGGGTGTTGCTCTTTTTGCAGCGATCATGACCTAGATATGTCAAATGGGTGGAGAGGACCGTCGCCCTGGAGCAGCGTGCAACATTGATGTGTACCGGGTTGCGACCCATGGAAGCAGGGCATTGGCTCAACCACCTGAACCAAGAAGCACCTGGGACCGGCTGACAGACTTTGTAAGACTTACTGCACTATCAGTGGAGCACTGTGGATGCCTGGCCCCTCGCCTGCAGCATCCAGACTTGTGCTCACTGCTGGGCTGCTGACATGAACCTGAGCCTCTCATATTGCAAGCAAGAGTAAGATTGATTACCATGCTGCCAAGCCTCTGGGGAGCTTTCTCTGACTTCTAAGGCTTTTACTCATGGGGCCTAGCCTGAATGTTGCCTCACGAAAATGGGGACCTTAGAGAAGGATGTGGGACTCAGAAGAATGCTAGAGTGCTGGCCTTATGAAGACAGTGTATATTACTTGTGGTGTGACGTATTTCATTTTGTGTTTGTATATAAGCACTACTTATTCTATAAAAGCACGTATCTGGCTAGACATTCATTTATTGTGGTTCCTGAGAATGTCTGAGTGTTGTGCTTGTGTAAACATTGCACCTGCTTGCCCTTCCCGCCCCCCGAAGAAGCCTTGGACTACTCAACCTGCACTATCACTGACAGTCTAGTGCTGAAGGGGTACTTGGACCAGTTGCGCAGAAGCCATAGTAGGTCGGACCAGGGACATCGGGAGTCAAAGCCTCATCCCCTGTGGTTGGGCCCAGGACCTCCTGCTTGCATTGTGGCCCTCTGAAGGATTACTGGGAAAGTGCTTTCCCATTGCTGGTCAGATTGGAGTTGGAATAGCAAATCTGACCCTCTCAAAGTCTAACGCTTTCTCTACTGTTGGTTAGGATGGAGTGGGATTTAATAAATCCGACCCCTTTAAAGTGCAACACCTTCCCTTCTGCAGCTTAGGTTGGAGTGGGAATGGGACTAGTCATTTTTATTCTTCTAAAGTGCAATACTTTCCCTACTGTGTTTTTTCGTTTGGAGTGGTAGTGGTACATTTTATTCTTCAAAATGTAGCATTTTTTTATCTGAAATGTTAATTTTGTTTCATTTATGTTTTTATTTTTATTTTACTGGAGTTTAATTGCAGATTTTTTATGTTGATTACGTTTGATGTCACTTAAACATTTTCAACCACTTTTGTGATGAGATATAATTAATTCTTTGCAGTTTTATATTAGACTTTTGGATTTTGCTTATCCATTGATTTTGTTAATATTTTTTGTTTTTTCTAATATATGTTTGTGATTTAATTTTACAGTATATTCATATTGCCAATTAATATTTTTAGTAACTTTCTTTCTCTTTTAATAAGGACTTCCTAAAGGAAATCTGCTCACTCTATCAAATGCTTTATTAATGTCTAGTCCCATCAAGAGAGTGGAGATCTCTGGGTTTCTTCTATAAGGATGCCCTTAGCGAATCCAGGGGAGTTTGCAAACAACTCAATAGGAAATGGAGAACCACTCTAGGAACCATCGCAAGAAACACCTTTATCAAGTAAAAGAGACCAAGAAAAAGGCCCTGACCCTGCAAATAGAATCTAGCTCAAACAACTGCAAGTAACTTTTTACCACTGTCAAGGAATTCACCAACCCAAGAGCTACAACCCAAACCATCACCCATACATAAGAACTCTGCAACAAGCAATCCGACTTCGTTCCACTAAATATTTACCAAGATCTACAGCAACTTCAAACCCAATTTGCCTCCCACCTGCCTTCCCAGCCTGCTAACCTCATTAGCCAAAGGCTACCAACTGACAGCTTGGAACCCTCTACCCATCGAGGACACTGCGGCAATAATGAAGACAGTCCACTCAGGGGCTCCCACAGACCCCCTGCCCCCACCATATCTACAACTGTGGATAAGCCACAATCAGCGATGCAGTCACTTCCACCATCAACATCTCTGTCAAGACAGCCACCTTCCCAGATAGCTGGAAACATGCAGAAGTCACCGCCATCCTCAAAAAACCCTCAGTCGTCCCTGAAGTACTCATCAACTACTGACCGATCTCTCTGCTCTCCTTCCCAGCAAAAATCATCAAGAAGACCATAAACAGACAACTCTCTGACCACCTAGAACGCCACAAACCTTGGATGACTTGCAATTAAGATTCCAAAACAACCACAGCACGGAAACAGCCATCATCACTGCCACAGATGACATACGCACCATCCTTGACCAAGGATAGACCGCCACCGCTCTCGCCATTCACATCGGAACACAAGGACATAATCTGCAGAGTCCCACAGGGATCATCACTCAGCCCCTTACTTTTCAACATGTACATGACTCCTCTAGAAAACAACATCAGATCCCACTGAATCAACATCATCTCCTACGCCGATGACACACAGCTCATTTTTTCCCTCTCAGATGACCCCGTCACCATCAAGACATACTTCAAACAATGCATGAACAACGTGGCCAATTCGATGAAAGAAAACTGCCTCATGTTCAACACCGACAAAACTGAAATGCTGATCTTCGAGAATAAGAGCTCACCTGGCGACCTGCCGATCTTGGACCCACACCCACCCTAATCAACCACGTGTAGGGAACCTAGGCCTCATCCTGGACCAACCTCACCAAGATGTTCCAGGTCAACACCATTACCTCCTCATGCTTCAACATCCTCTGCATGTTACGCAAAATCTTCAAATGGCTCCCACTGGACACAAGACATACCCTAATGCAAGCCCTAATCACAAGCAGATTGGACTATGGCAACACAATCTACGCCGACATCTCAACCCATCTTCTTCACTGACTTCAAACCATCAAAAACGCTGCCACCGACAACTTTGCTCAGCATCACTCTCACTTGCACACACACCCCGCATCCACAGAAGCAGAACGGGAGGTCCATCATTCTACTACCAAGCCGCCAATTCCTGGAACGACCTCCCCCTACACATCAGGGCATCCTCACTTCTTGAATTCTGCAAGAAGCTGAAGACCTGGCTATTTATTTAGTTATCCTGTGGGACCATAGAAACTACTTATATTCAAACGCTGGATCACCATAACCCTACACTCCCCAACTCAGTGACTGGATGGCCTCACTGGTGACCAGCAACGCTCTACAACTCCAACTTACAAGGAGTGCTGTTTTCATAATGTAGACCTGCTCTTGTCTGCTACATACTAATCTGAAGTGGACCAGTTCTATCAGAGAGCTCATTACTTTATCTAACCTATTTGTGAGCACTTTAGTAGAAGTCTTCAGAACAACATTTAGGGGCTGATTTCAATCTCAGTTTATGGTATTTACTGAGCCAGGCGATGAAGTAAAATACTCTATTGCCCTGACAGAGTAACCATACTCTGGATGTAGAGATGTCTGTTAACCCCATGCATATCTCTTCCATTGGTAGGATCCGCAGTCACAACGGTCCCCCTCAATTCATTGAAATTGTCTCTGCATCTCCATCAACATCATGATGCCATACAGCACACTTTCAATATCCGTTTATATTTTCAAAAACAAAATCCCAAAGAGAGATTTTCTTTTTGAAAATGAAAAAAGCAATGACCCCTACACCACAAGTGTATTCTCCAACAGCGTGGAGGTCATTACAATTTACTTTCACTTACCGCCAAGTTTTGGATGGCGGTGTGTGAAAGTAAAAACTGGTCATTTGCCCTCGGGCAGACAAATGACCAAACCCCCAACAGCCGTTACTCCGTAAAGCCATCGGAGAAGTATGTCAGATGCAGAGACAGAGTAGTCTCCATCGCTGACTTACTTAAGTTCCACCCGACTCCAGATAAGGCAGGTTGAACTTCAGTTTGGCGGAGATGGTACACCGCCACTATGGTGATGGAGTCTCTCTCCTCCAAACTCTAAATCTGACTGTTAGTACTGTAATTGTCGTAGAGCATTTGCATTCTTCAATATCCTATGCTGATTTGGGTATAAGGGTGATCTCTGCCTCAAGCATGTTAGGGGTAACTCCGGTATCCTATGCAAAAGAAAGTCAGGGGACCCATAAGAGCACCAGCAAACTCTTTATAAAAGTTCTCCATAAAAACATTGGGCGTGGAGCTCTGATCAGATCAACACTTTTAATTTTTGTTAAAATCTCTTGAGGTGTGACCTGCCAGTAGGTGGAAAGAGATGGCATTTGAATGTAATCCAGATATGCAGGTATTTGATTTCTATCAGTCCACTACTGTAGTACCTGGCATATAACTGCCTATTGAGGGAGAGAAATAGGTTACTGTTTGCCCCTTCCTCAACAACCAAACTCCAATTTACTGCCTTCAGTTAGGTCACATATGCTGTAGCCTGCAGCCTCAGTGCAAGAAGGTTGTTGGATTTATTGCCTAACTCATCCTTTGCTTCAATTGTAGTAAGGCTAGATATACCCCATTCATTCAGAGCACTTTCAACTGACCTTCTGTGTTTGCAATTGTTTATGTTGTACACAAGTGGCCTCACATTTCTTTTCCTTGTCTACCTCCTCCAGCTCTTTAGCAACAAACTATCTAGGAGTGTTGTCTTTCTCTTGACCCTAGCCGCCAATTGTATTATGATACTCTCATATATTGCCTTAAAGATATCCCATCAAGAGGAGACAGGGGTGTCAGGAGGATATTTTCCATTTAAAAAAATCAGTGTTCCCTGACTTAGCTCCTTGAACAGGGTCTCTGAGAAGGTCATTATGTAACTTCTAATTACTTAGGAATCTCAGATTGTTGCCACTCCCCATTCTATCTCCAGGTAGAATAGGCTGAAATATAAATCTCTGATATATGCACTTGCTGTGGCAGGCTGATAAGGACTCTGGA
Organism: Triturus cristatus; assembly: GCF_964204655.1. Classification (NCBI taxonomy): domain Eukaryota; kingdom Metazoa; phylum Chordata; class Amphibia; order Caudata; family Salamandridae; genus Triturus; species Triturus cristatus. Next base: position 395,664,021 of record NC_140593.1, read on the forward strand.
GAGAAATATGTAATCAATCCTCGTGTATGACTTGTGGACAGTTAGAATAAGGTGCAGTTATTGCCATGTATCTGTCAACCCCTGGTTTGCAATAAGTCCATGTAATTTATTGGCCATCTCTTAGTGCTATCTTAACCGTGGGTCGACCTGTTGAGCTGCTGATTTTAAGCGATATCGAAATCCCCTACCACAACCAAAATTCTTCACTGCTTCCACATTCTGTATTACCCTTCTAAGAAAATCTTCTTGGTGTGTGTTAAGGGTAAAGAGGTTAACCAGTGTGAAATGTTGCCCCACAACATCGAGAATGACCACTAGATATTTCTCCTCAGAGTCAATTCCATTGATAAGTTGCCCCAAGGTCTTGTTGCAGAATTGAGCAAACCTTCCATTCACTGCACTAAGTGTGTCCTTGGTTATCACCTTAGAATCTGTGACTATCTTGTCTGTGAGCTGAATCTAAGTCTTGTCTAAAAGTGGTTAATAGAAAAAGTTACATAACCCCAAAGAAGATGTGCAGACCCCTTAATTGATTGTTTGGATAACTGCTCTCCCTGGAACCCAGTCACCTGCCCCCTTGTGGCCCTTTTTCATTGACAGTTCTTCCCCCAAGAACACCATCCCACCATCCCTCTCAGATGTCTCCAGTGTTTCCTTCTAAGAGAGTACCTACAGCGACCAGAATCTCCCACAAGGATATAAACGTCAATTTTCATAGGTCTCAGTGCTGATGTAGCTACAACAAGTACTCCGTCCTGGTCATTTCTTCCTTGTTGATCCATCTCTCTGAGTCTTTGGTGCACAGGATTGTGGTTCTCATCTCTAGGGCAGTTCTGGGAGCCAATGTTTGGTTGAAATGTCCCCTGTGGCCTCCCCTTCAGCAACGTTATGCAGGTCCTTTCCTCCTCACGTTGAAGTAACTGTATTTTCTGTCAGTCTGAAACTGCAATCCATCTGACACAATTCATCCCTATCAGATTTAGCACCTTTTGAGCTCCTAAATATTGGTCTATATGCTCTTCTTTGTAGAGTACTGATACAACAACCACACCAAACCCTATGGGCTTGTTCTATTCCTTCCTGGAAATCAGGGGTTTCCTTCAGGAAGTGTTTTATCACACAGGCTAACACATTGTCACCCTCCAGCTTCTCCTTGAGATTCTGGATGCAAATATTTTTATTACATGGCCTGTTTTCCAGATGCTTGTGTTTAAATCTTAGTTGGCCACCTTAGTTGGCATACGGAGGTAGTGGTGAACTGATCTATCTTTGAAACAAAGTGTAGCCGACTCGAATCTCAGATTCAAGCCCTGCATGTCAGCTTTAACCTCAGGAATGTATTTGCTAATGGTTGTGTTATGTTTTGTTAGATTATTTGTCAAGGAACTCTCAAAGTCAAATTTCAGATCTGATAGGCGAGATCTAAAGTCCTCCTTAGCTATTTGTCACTGATAAATCCAAGGGGGCCAGTAAACTGAGGGAGCAGAGAAAGACGTCAATTTCTCCCTGTTTAGGCCTGCAATGTTCCTGGGGCATGTGACTAAGGTGGGACTCATGCCAGTCCAGCACTTTGAAGCACTCCTTTCCCCTCTCTCACTCCACATGCACCTCCATGCCATCTATATATGTTACTGGGTATAACTGCCATCCATCAGCCATTTCAGGCTCTCCGGTTTCCGGTTTGCCTCTCTGACACTCCAGTCATGGTATCTCACTTCTAGGCTTGGTGTTATCTAGTTTTTTGCGTTTCGTATTCGCCTTGAGCGCTCTTCTCACTTCTCCAGAGCGGGCCCTCAGTGTCCATATCATATCCCCGACTGTTCGCTGCTGTTGACAACATTTTCCTGTCAAACTGTCAATGTCCTAGAATCCATCTTCAAAGAATCCATGTATCGGCGTTGGTTGTTCCATACACCACTCACATCTATTAGCTTTGTGTCTTCCCTCTCATTTGAGGTAATAGCTCTCAAAAAATACTTCAATAAGGCATGGGTCAATAATTGTTTTTACATATGAGCAATTCATATGAACTCCTTTTACATGGATCAATCAGTTGGTTTATAGAGCACGAGCTACTAACCCGGAATGGGTCTCAAGGCGCTGAGGGAGAGGCGGGTATGGGGGTGGGGGGTTACGCAGATCGTGCAGGTTTTTACTGAGTTCCATCAAAGAGCCAGGTCTTGAAGTCCTTTAGGAACTTGGGGAGCGATGCAGAATGTCAGAGGAGGAGAGGGAGGGAGTTCGATGCCTTGGCGGCGAGGAGGGAATAGGAGCGCCCTCCTGTTCTGCTTTTCTTGATCCGAGGTACCGTTGCGAGGGAGAGCTGGGCCGAGCGGAGAGAGCGCTGGGGTGTGTGGAACACAAGGAGGTGGTTCAGGTTGGCGGGTCCTGTGTTGTGGAGGGCCTTGTGTGCGTGGGTGAGAAGCTTGAAGGTGGATAGTGGCATAAGAGTAGGACCTGCCAAAATAATATATTTTTTTTGTATGAGTTTGTAAAACTGCTGCAAGCAAAATGTGTGCACCAACGTAACATCGAAAGATCCCCTACCAAGGAACTCTCTAGCAAATTCAGCAAACTGATACTCAGTTTGAATTCAATTAAAATAATCTTTAATTGGCTGATAAAAGTTGCAGCATTAAAAAGAACTTCAATAAAACTTAACATCACCTGTTACAATTCATAGCCAAGTTTAGGAATCATTAGCATTACACTAAGCTGAGGAAGAAGAACGGGAGGAGAGGAATGAAGGAGCACAGAAAGTGGTTGATACCTAGGTATAGACATAATCACGATGTTAGAAATTGGATTTTTGGTCGGCTAGGGCATGTGCCAAATTCGGGCAGCAACCACCACTCTATTCAGAATGAGGGAGTTACACTCCTAAAATAACCCCTGCTCACCCCCTTGGTAGCTTGGCAAGAGCATTCAGGCTTATCTTAGAGGCAGTGTGTAAAGCATTTGCACATAACCAACAGTAATACAGGGTAAGCACTACAAAAGGACACCACATCAGTTTAGAAAAATATCCAATATTTTTATATACTTAAGACAAGACCAAAAACTATAAGAATCCACAATACAGTACTGAAAAATCTTCGGTTATCAAAATATACTTGAAAAATAGTTCCTTGATGTCGATAGCTCTGTACGGGGCTATCACGGCATCGTGAGCAAACAAATCCAAACAGTTCTGGCTGACTGCGGCATCACGGGCCAGCTACGGTGTCGGGAAGACCCGCAAACAGTACCTTTCAGAAATGCCGGGCGTCGGGGACCTCTCGTTGAGCTTCCGAAAGCACGGCATCTGTAGGCATCGGTTCCGGAGGTCGGTGCAAGAGTTGTCGGGACCCTCGAAGTCACACGCGTTGCAGACCGAGCTCCTCTCTGTTGAAGTCAGGAGGACTGGCGTCGGGTGCTGCGGTGCAAAGTGCAGCGGTGCGACGTGCGGTACCCTCAGGTCGCGGTGCGAGCAGCTTTTCGATGGCGGCATCAGATGGCATCGTCGGTGAGAACACGGTGGCGGTGCGAAGTGAATGCGGTGCTCGTCGCGGTGCTGGCAGGTCGTGGTGCAAGCAGCGTTGTCGTCGTTGCTGAAGTGCTGTCGTCGGCTGACAAACTGGAGTCCATGGCGCCAGCGTCGGTAGGCCAAGGCTGCGGTGCAGGATGAGGGCGGTGTGTCGTGTAACTTTACGAGCAGTGCCCTCGAACCATGGTGCAAGCAGCGGCGTAGATTTCGGCGTGGAGCGTCGTTGTCGAGGATACCAAGGCATCGTCGTGAAGCGAGGCGGTGCAGAGTGTGGTGCCCACAGGTCGCGGTGCGAGCGGCGGCTCTGTTGCGGCATCAGCAGGCATCGTCGGTGAGACCAGGGTCACGGTGCGATGTTGCAGCGGTGTCCTCTGCGGTGCCTTCAGGACACGGAGTCGGCAGCGGCGCCGTAGACACCGTTGGGTTGCTTTTCTTCTGTTGCAGCACAAAACACACAGTCCCCAGTGCTGAGGGCAGAAGAGCTTGAAGTCTTTGCTGTTCCTGAGACTTCTTGAACAGGGGGGCAAGCTCTACTTCAAGCCCTTGGAGAAACTCACAAAGTAGATTGCAGAAAGTTCAATCCATTCCTTTCACTGCCCAAGACAGAAGCAGCCACTGCAGGCCAACACAGCAAAGCTGTAGTCCCTCCTCACAGCTTCTCCGGCTCTTTTTCTTGGCAGTATTCTTGATCCAAAAGAGTTCTAAAGTTCAGGGGTCTTGGCCCCAATTTTTATATCCCAAAATCCTTTGATCTCTTAGGCAGAGAGTGTCTGTGCCCAGCCAGAACCAGTTCTGCCTTCTCTGGTGTGACTTCCTGACAGGAGGTGGAAGACAGCATGGTCAGAGGCAGACCAGGCCCTTTGAGGTGCAAGGAAATCTCCTCCCCCTTCCCCAATTGCAGCCCAGGCCTATTCAGCCCTTTCCTGACCAACCTAGAGTATCTGGAGCCACTCCGGCTCCCCAGCCTGCTGTCATTCAAAACTCAGACAGGCAATACACAGTCCAGCAGAGGAACACAGGATGACTGAGCAAGAAAATACCTACTTTCTAAAAGTGGTAGTTTCAAACACAGAATGTAAAAATCACCTTCACAAAAAGATGCATCTTCAGGTTCTGAGTTCAGGCATACTAAACTTTATTTTCCTACCTAATTCCTGGGCCAGTCATGTTTATAAGATGTTCTAAACCTTCCCCCATTCTATCCTATGTGGAACAGGTAACCTTGCAATGGCGAAAAACGAAACTGGCCATAACTCGCTATCAGGATATGCCACACACACCAGGGCATGTCCTACCTTTCACATACATTGCACCCGGCCCACAGGGGTACCTTGGGCCTACCTTAGGGGTGTCTGACATGTAAGAAAAGGGAAGGTGAGGGATTGGCAAGTGGGTGCTCCGGCCAAGTTAACATGGCAGATACAAACTGCGCGCAGACTCCGCAATGGTGGGTCTGAGTTACCTTTTCAGGGCTACTCATGTGGGTGGCACAATCAGTGCTGCAGGCCCACTAGTAGCATTTGATTCACAGGCCCTGGCACACTTAGTGCACTTTACTAGGGATTAACAAGTAAATCAAATATCCAATCATGGAAACACCAATCCATAACACAATTTACCACAGGAGCACTTGCACTTTACCACTGATCAGCAGTGCCAAAAGTGCGCAGACACACTACACCAGCAAAAACAGAGTCGGGAGGTCAGAAATCAAGAACTCAGGGGAAACACGTCAAAAGATGCCAAGTCTAACATATGTCCCCTCCAGCTGAAAGTAGGGAGAACTGCCCACCCTTGTGGGAGTTCCCTTCAGTAAGGCGGAAGATCCTGGACAGACCATCTGCATTGGCGTGTTCTGTGCCAGGACGATGTTCCACCGTAAAGTCCATTCCGTGTAGGGAGATGGACCACCTCAGCAGTTTTGGATACTCCCCCCTCATCTGCATTAACCACCTGAGGGGCCTGTGGTCTGTCTGAACCGGAATTGAGTCCCAAACAGGTATGGTCTCAGCTTCTTCAGTGCCCAGACCACAGCGAAAGCTTCCCTTTCTATGGCACTCCACCTCTGTTCCCTGGGGAGTAGTCTCCGGCTAAGGAAGACTAAAGGCTGGTCTAAGTCCTCTTCGTTCAGTTGTGAGAGCACCGCTCCCACTCCATGCTCTGAAGCGTCAGTCTGCATGACAAATTCCTTGGAGAAGTCGAGTGCCTTGAGCACGGGTGCCGTGCACATAGCGGCCTTCAAGGCATCAAAAGCCTTCTGGCAGGACTCAGTGCAAATCACCATCTTGAGCTGCATCCTGGAAGTCAGCTCTGTCATGGGTGCAACAATGGTGCCATACCCCTTAACAAACCTCCTGTGGTACACGATGAGTCCTAAGAAGGCCCTCACCTGTCTGGGTCTTGGGGGGCTCCCAAGCCAGAATGGTGTCAATCTTAGGTTATAGGGGCACCACCTGCCACTTCCTACCTGGTGTCCCAAGTACACCACTGAACCCTGTCCGATCTGGCACTTACTGGCCTTGATCGTGAGGCCTGCCCCCTGCAGCGCCTTCAACACTTCACCGAGGTGCTGCAAGTGTTCTTCCCAGTTGGAACTGAACACTGCAATGTCATCTAGGTAGGTGGCACTGAAACCCTCCGGCCCAGCCAACACCTGGTTGACCAACCTCTGAAAGGTGGCAGGGGCATTCTTCAACCCAAAGGGCACCACCCGGAACTGGTAATGTCCTTCTGGGTTCGAAAAAGCTGACCTCTCCTTAGCCCCATCGGTTAAGGCAATCTGCCAGCACCCAGACGTTAAATCAAACGTGCTGAGGAACTTGGCAGCTCCCAACTGGTCAATGAGCTCATCAGCCCTGGGGATGGGGTGTGCGTCAGTCCTGGTGATGGTATTGAGCCCACGGTAGTGCACACAAAACTGCAGTTCTAGAGTGGCACCGGGTGCAGCAGCCTTTAAGATCAAGACCACGGGGCTGGCCCAAGGACTGTTGGAAGGCTCGGTCACCCCTAACCCCAACATCTTAGAGACCTCCTCTTTAATGCTGGCCTTGACCCGGTCAGTCAACCTGTAAATCTTGTGCTTCACAGGAGGGCTGTCACCGGTGTCCACGTCATGGGTACACCAGTGAGTAACACCTGGGGTCAGATAGAACAGTGGGGCAAACCGTCCCAACAACTGGTGACAATCGCTCTGCTGTTCTGGGCTCAGTTTAGGGGAAAGGATCACACCTTTCACTGACCCATCGTGCTCTTTGGTAGAGAGGAGGTCAGGGAGAGGTTCACTCTCCTCTTCCGTCCCATCATCTGTCGCCAAGACCATGCTCACTTTGGACCTCTCGAAGTGGGGTTTGAGCCGGTTCATGTGGAGGACCCTCAAAGGGTTCCCGGGAGCCTGCAAATCCACCAGGTAGGTGACATCACTTTTGCGCTCCACCACCTCAAATGGCCCAGTCCACTTGTCCTGCAAGGCACAAGTTTCCACTGGCGCCATGACCCACACTTTTTCCCCAGGTTGAAATTCGACCAGAGTGGCATACTGGTCATACCACTTCTTCATTTCTTCCTGGCTTGCTTCCAGGTTCGCCTGAGCGAGTTTCCTGAAATGGGCAGTTTGGTTTCGGAAGGCCAGCATGTAACTAAACACGTCCTGGGGGTTTTCCTGGGAGCTGCCTCCCAGTCTTCCTTCACCAAACTCAGAGGTCCTCTCACAGGGTGACCATGCAGAAGCTCAAAGGGACTGAACCCAAGAGACTTCTGTGGTACCTCCCTGTACGCAAAGAGAAGGCACGGCAAGAGGACGTCCCACTTACACCTAATGGGTGCTGTTAGACCCTTAATCATGCCTTTCAAGGTCTGGTTGAATCTTTCCATCAGACTGTTACCTTGTGGGTGGTAAGGGGTGGTGAACTAGTAGGTTACACCACACTCCTTCCACAGGGATGTCATATACTTGGATATGAAATTGGTCCCACTGTCACAAACCACCTCTCTGGGGAACCCCACTCAGGAAAAGATCCCCATTGACGCCCGGCCCACCACTGGCGTCGTCGTTGTCCTGAGAGGGATGGCCTCCGGGTACCGGTTGGCATGGTCCACCAAGACCAGGATGTACCTGTTGCCCATGGCTGTCTTGGGATCCAGTGGCCCCACAATGTCCATCCCTACCCTTTCAAAGGGCGTTCCAACCACTGGACAAGGTTGGAGAGGAGCTTTGACCTTCCTCCCACTCTTACCGCTTGCCTGGAGGGCAAGACCTGCAATGTCCATCTGGCCGCTTTCGCATTTGGGGCCAGAAGAAGTGGGTGACAAGCCTGTCAAAGGTCTTGTCCTGCCCCAAATGTCCTGCCAAAGGCACGTCATGAGCCAGACCCAGTAGGAAGGTCCTGCAGCGCTGGGGTACCACCAGCACACGGGCTGACCCAGGCTTAGCGACCTTAGGCTCACTGTACAGGAGATCATTCTCCCAGTAGATCCAATGTGATCCTGACTGATCACCAGCTGCCTGGGCTGCAGCCTGTCCCTGCAGACCCTCCAGAGAAGGGCACTCCTTCTGCACCTTGCAGAATTCCTCCCTGGTGGGACCCCCTTCTTGCTGCCAATTAATCAGGTCAGCGATGTCCTCCAGTTCAGCTACCTGCTCCCCTGTAGGCACCGGGGCCTCCCCCTCAAGGTCTGTCCGTGGGAACTTCAGGGGCCGTTTTCCCATGCCCCTTGCCCTTTCTCTTGACAGGGACTTGGGCCACTGTTTCAGGCTCCAAGTCCTCTTGATCACCCTCTCTGGCCGCCATTGACCGAGTGGACATGTATGCTTACTCTGACAACCCAAGCATCTCCTAGTGAGACCTGAGCTCAACATCCTTCCATAAGGACTGCTCCAGGTTGTTACCTAGCAGACAATCCACAGGCATGGAAGGGCTCACAACCACCCTAGAGGGACCTGAGACCCCCCCCCTACTCGAAGAGAACCTGCGCCACCAGACAGTGGCGCTCTGAATTGTCCACCGCAATTACTTGATGGAATGCCCCTGGGACTACCTGCTTCTCAGAGACCAGGTGACACCGGACTGAGGTCACTCTGGCTCCAGTATCTCTGAGAGCCTCTACCCTTTTCCCATTGATGCTCACCCAGGTGCTGTATTTCTTTGTGTTAGGGGGCACCGGGTTTCCTGGGACCATCTCACTGTCCCCTAGTGAGACGAGGGTCATTTCTGCGGGGTCCCCACCCTCCTGTGGGTACTCCTCCTCCGCAAGCGCTACACTAGCCAACACCTTGGACTGCCCACCGGTGGGTGGCTGTGCCCCCTTAGGGCACTTGGGGTCCCCCTTCATGTGACCCACCTGGTCACATGAAAAACACTTGCGGGGGCCGGTTTCAGCAGGCTTTCCTGACAAGACCCCTTGTTTCTTATCTCCAGGGGGATGGGAACCTTTACCCTGGGTGTTAGTTTGGGGCCCTTTAGAGAACGTCTGTGCTTTACCCTTGTCCACCTTTGGCTGAGTCTCCCCCAAACGGTTTCTTGTGGACCCTGCTACTCACCCAGCAGTCCGCCTCCATAGCAAGCTTCCTGGGGTCAGTCATCTTACTATCAACTAGGTGCTGGCACAGATCTGCAAAACATAGACTAGACGAGTGCTCCCATGCAATCAAATTGTAGAGCCCCAGAAAATCGGTCACATTACTGCCCTTCACCCAGGCATCCAGTGACTGGCAGAACACACCCACATATTCCAACCAAGTGTTGGCATCAGCCTTCTTTCTGGACCTGAACTGATCCCTGTACTTTTCAGGAGTAAGACCATACTTAGTGAGAAGTGGGTCCTTCATGTCGGGATAGATGAGGTGATACCCCTTACCCAAAGCTATTCAAGTATCCCGGGCTTGTTCTGGAAAGAGAGGCCACAATCCTGCTCCCCAATTCTCCTCAGAGACCCCATTCATGTGTATCGCTGCATCGTAACCCTGAAACCACCTTTTTATGTCGCCCCCCCTTCTTGAATTCCTTGCCTACATTCTTAGGGATGTGTAAAATTCTGTCTGCCTGTCTTGACGAGTTGCTGCCACCATCTGAGCTGGCTTTATTCCTTAGTTCCAGCTCCTTAAGACTTCGCTCATGATCTAAGATCTTTTCCTCCATGGCTATTCTTTTTTCTTCCCTTTCACTTTCTATCCTGAGTTTCTCCAACTCGAACTTCCTTGCTTCCCGCCTGTCCACAAGCTCCTCTGGGGACAGGTCACTGCTGCCTGGCCTGGAGGGTTCCCCCCTCCCAAAAGCACATCCACCCAAGGAATAGGCTGCTCCGCCTCTCCACTGAGATCACCAGACTGCTCGCTGGCATCTCTGGCTGCTATCCAGGCCCTCAGCGACTTTTGTAGCTCCTCCTCTCTCGTTTGGCCTCTGACTTGGACTTTTAGGTTGTTGCAAATTGATTTCAATTCCCAAACATTGTAGGATTCCAACCTATCCTCCTCAAAGGCAATTTCCAGGGATGAAACAGATGATGCTCCTGATTCGAGCATGATGAAGCAGCAAGTTCAAACTGGCAAGATCAAAAATAAGCTAAAAAGAAAAAGAACCAGTATGTGGCACGTAATGGTCTGCGATATGGTAGTAGTGCACACCAATCACTGTGAGTCAAGTGCAAACGCAAGTCATATCCTCACCGCTGACAACCAATGTTAGAAATTGGATTTTTGGTTGGCTAGGGCATGTGCCAAAGTCGGGCAGCAACCACCAATCTAGTCAGGATAAGGGAGTTACACTCCTAAAATAACCCCTGCACACCCCCTTGGTAGCTTGGCACGAGCAGTCAGGCGTATCTTAGAGGCAGTGTGTAAAGCATTTGCACATAACCAACAGTAATACAGTGTAAGCACTACAAAAGGACACAACACCAGTTTAGAAAAATATCCAATATTTTTATATGCTTAAGACAAGACCAAAAACGATGAAAATCCACAATACAGTACTTAAAAATCTTTTCGGTTATCAAAATATGCTTGCAAAATAGTTCCTTGATGTCGCTAGCTTTGTCCGGGGCTATTACGGCGTCGTGAGCAAACAAATCCAAACAGTTCTGGCTGATCACGCAGTCGCGGGCCAGCTACGGTGTCGGGAAGACCCGCAAAAGGGTACCTTTTAGAAATGCAGGGTGTCCGCAAACTCATGTTGACCTTCTGAAAGCACGGTGTCTGCAGGCGTCGGTTCCGGAGGTCAGTGCAAGAGTCGTCGGGGCCCTCAAAGTCACACGCGTTGCAGATCGATCTCCTCTCTTTTGAAGTCAGGAGCGCTGGTGTCATCAGGCGTCTTGTGCTGCAGTGCAAAGAGCAGCGGTGCGACGTGCAGTGCCCTCAGGTTGTGGTGCGAGCAGCATCTCGTGGCGGCATCAGATGGCGTCGTCGGTGAGACCAGGGTCGCGGGTCGAAGTGAATGCGGTGCTCGCCGAGGTGCTGGCAGGTTGCGGTGCAAGCAGCAGCGTCGTTGTTCCTGAAGTGCTGTCGTCGGCTGACGAACTGGAGTCGATGGCGCCGGCGCCGGTAGGCCATGGCTGCGGTGTGGGATGAGGGCGGTGCATCGTGTAACTTAATGAGCAGTGCCCTCGAACCACGGTGCAAGCAGCGGCGTAGATTTCGGCGTGGAGCGTCGTCATCGGGGATAACAAGGCGTCGTCATGAAGAGAGGCGGTGCGGAGTGCAGTGCCCACAGGTCGCAGTGCGAGCAGCGCCTCGGTGGCGGCGTCAGCAGGCATCGGTGAGACCAGGGTCGCGGTGCGACGGTGCGGTGGTGCCCTCTGCCGTGCCTTCAGGACACGGAGTCGGCAGCGGCGTCGTAGACGTCGTCGGGTTGCTTTTCTTCTGTTGCAGCACAAAACACACAGTCCCCAGTGCTGAGGGCAGAAGAGCTTGAAGTCTTTGCTATTCCTGAGACTTCTTGAACAGGGGGCAAGCTCTACCTCAAGCCTTTGGAGAAACTCACAAAGTAGATTGCAGAAAGTTCAATCCATTCCTTTCACTGCCCAAGACAGAAGCAGCCACTGCAGGCCAACACAGCAAAGCTGTAGTCCCTCCTCACAGCTTCTCCGGCTCTTTTTCTTGGCAGTATTCTTGATCCAAAAGAGTTCTAAAGTTCAGGGGTCTTGGCCCCAATTTTTATATCCCAAAATCCTTTGATCTCTTAGGCAGAGAGTGTCTGTGCCCAGCCAGAACCAGTTCTGCCTTCTCTGGTGTGACTTCCTGACAGGAGGTGGAGACGGCATGGTCAGAGGCAGATCAGGCCCTTTGAGGTGCAGGGAAATCTCCTCCGCCTTCCCCAATTGCCGCCCAGGCCTATTCAGCCCTTTTCTGACCCACCTAGACTATCTGGAGCCACTCCTGCTCCCCAGCCTTCTGTCATCCAAATCCAGGCAGGCAATCCACATTCCAGCAGAGGCACACAGGATGACAGAGCAAGAAAATACCTTCTTTCTAAAAGTGGTAGTTTCAAACACAGAATGTAAAAATCACTTTCATAAAAAGATGCATCTTTAGATTCTGAGTTCAGGCATACTAAACTTTATTTTCCTACCTAATTCCCCGGGCCAGTTATGTTTATAAGATGTTATAAACAAACTCCCCATTCTGTCCTATGGGGAACAGGTAACCTTGCAATGGCGAAAAACAAAATTGTCCGTGATTCGTTATCAGGACATGCCACACACACCAGGGCATGTCCTACCTTTCACATACACTGCACCCGGCCCACAGGGGTACCTTGGGCCTACCTTAGGGGTGGCTGACATGTAAGAAAAGGAAAGGTGAGGGACTGGCAAGTGGGTGGACTGGCCAAGTCAACATGGCAGTTACTAACTGCTCGCAGACTACGCATTGGCGGGTCTGAGTTACCTTTTCAGGGCTACTCACGTGGGTAGCACAATCAGTGCTGCAGGCCCACTAGTAGCATTTGATTCACAGGCACTGGCACACTCAGTGCACTTTACTGGGACTAACAAGTAAATCAAATATCCAATCATGGAAACACCAATCAATAACTCAATTTACCACCGGAGCACTTGCACTTTACCACTGATCAGCAGTGAGAAAAGTGCGCAGACACAATGCGCCAGCAAAAACAGAGTGAAAACTGTCAGAAAGCAAAAACTCAGGGGAAACACACCAAAAGATGCCAAGTCTAACACATGACTATAAACCAGACTAGATCTACCAGATTTCTAATTCATTACAAGTGGGAGTGTGATGGTATATAGCTTAAGCCAAAGAAACACATGATGAAGCATACAGATATTGATTTTGAGTGAAGCATAAGATCTCTCAATCAAAGTAAGATATGACGAAATATTGTTGAGTCCTATGTTCAATTTCTTCTCTTTGTTTCTGTATTTCATAACAAATATGAGGCAAATAAAAAACCTAATCATATTCTTTCATTGGAGAAATTTATTTCTGGATCTTAAAATTAAATATTCATCCAACATTTTAGCCATTAGATAGACTAAATATAACCTTTCACAACAAGGCGGATTAATAATAAAACACACAGCAATGCATTATAAATGAAATAAACATACTGAAATGGCCTGATTCATTCTTACGTCATCAGTGATTTCCATTTTTTGATGGCCTGCTGTATAAAATTAATTGTGACTGACTGCAAATATATTCTCATTGAAGCATTTGTAAACACAAAAGGGTCAGTCAACACTATACATTTTCATTTGTTAAGCAAGGGAATCAAATGTCATTTGCTAGGCTCCCTATACAGGTTACCAAATAAAGTAAAGTGCAAATTGGAGGGTGCGGACTGTCCATCACACAGCCAGGGCAAAAGCTTGGTCGGGTGGTATCCAGTTTGAAGAAAACTGACTAAAAAGTGAATAATACTAAAAGTATGAATCAAACCTACAAGAAACTATGCTCTGTCGATGATATACCCTCTAACTGTTGGCTTATTAAACTCAATACGCTACCTAGTGTTAACAGGATGGAGTCCGAGCAGACCGGAAGTGGAGGAAGGCTGCAACGCCTCAACCCGGACCAGAAGTCGGCAGCTGTCTTGCAGCGGCCTAGGAGAACAGGGAGGAGACTGTGACGAAGGTGGAAGAGGGCGGCACAAAAGACGCGGAGGAACAGGAGACGAAGAGAGGCATCAGAGGAAGAGAGACGGGAAGCGTGGAGGACGGCGGCAAAGCGGAGAAAGACGAGAGTGAAGAGGGACAGATGAGAAGAGTACAGAAGAGTGGAGTTTACAATGCTGCCATACCCGGTGGGCTAAAGGAGAAGACGCCCCGGGTCCAGCAGCCACGGTCCTAGAGACGGGCCGTGGCCCAAGGCAAGTATCCCTACGGGGATCGTTCTGGTGGGGGAGGTGGGGAGGTATGGGGAGGTAGGGCACTGGAGTGGTGGAGATCTCTTTGATAAAAATTCACACGAACTCTCCCCGCACAGACGTATTGGTGACGGTAGTACAAAGACATTCCTATCCGAGAGCACAATTATTGACCCGACCTGTATTTTATTTTTGTCTTTCCCGCTCCACCGAGTGTGTCCAAGCAAGGGCGCAAGAAACCTAGGAGGACCCCGGCCTACCCCACCACGACATCCTGGAGCCAAGATCTACAAAGAGAAGCTGTCTCCTACATTCTTTTTGTGTTGCCCCTTTGATTGACCATTCTATCCAAACCCTTACAATCTTTACCTACTTATACCTGAAGAAAGGAAAATAAAACAAGTATCATGCATACCATAATAGGGCGTCCTGTGATCCATCCCACCCCGGTGACGGTAACATCCTCGCACCTAGCTGTACTACAAAACCTACGAAAGAGTGACTGACCATAGCTTTAGTAGAATGGACGATTACACAGTATCTTAAGAGGAATAATTAAAGCCAACCAGAAATCAACAAATCAATTGAAGTTTGCTTAGGGCTTTGACCATATAGACGCCACAACATAAGAAGCTGGAGTTTTATATAATCCTTCAAATAAGTGACCCCAATCAAGGAGTCACATAGATAAGTGGAAAATATATATATATATATTCACTGAAAAAACCATAGGTTTCAAGGGCGTTATAGTTAGCTGGACTTTTCATTCGTACAAAACCCTAGAAATTCCCCTGTTATAGTTAGTTCAGCTAACTATAACTCACGCCCCCGCAATGCACTGCTGATGACGTCACATATTACATCACTCATGACATGGTCAGTGACATCACTGATGACATCACTGATGACATCATCCAGTGAATGTGTGTTTTTCTTAAAAGTTTAAATATGTTTGATATATTTATAGTGAAAGGCCTATAGAAGAATGAGTGGGTGTATAAGTGTGTGAATGGGTGATTTTCTAGGTGCGTAACTGACTCTATAAGTGAGTCATTAAATGTATCTTACTGCAGACTAGTGACTAAACTGTGTGAATGTCTGTATGTGTCTGTGTGTTGGTGTATAAGTGGCTGCATGGTTTTGTGAATAGCTATATGAGTGTCTATATGGGTTGTTGATTGGTTGTCTGAGTATCTGTACGGGAGCCTGAGTGTTTGTGTGGGTAGGGTGTGTGTGACTCTGTGCATAGATGTGTGAGTGGGTGATTCTATGGTGCATGGTTTTAAGAGTGCAACTGTGATGGACTGTATGGTTGGGTGAGTGTATGTATGAGTGTGTTAGTGATTGAATGTATATCTCAGTTGTACATGTGTCAGTAACTACATATGTGAAAGGCAGTATATATGTGTGTAAGAGTATATAAGTGGGTATATGTGAGAGTGTGTGATTGTGAGACTGCCTGTATGGATGAGTGTGTGCTTGTATTAGTAATTGTATAAGAGTGTCAGAATTTGTTAGTATTTTTATGAGTAAGTGAACTTGAGTGTGTTTAACTGTATAGGTGAGTAAATTGGGCTGTGTTTAATTGTTTGCACAACTGACTAGGTGTGTCAGTACCTCAATGGATGATTGGCTGTGTGTGAGTGTCTATATAGGTGTATAAATGCATATGATAGTCCTGTACAGAGTGACTGTAAGTATGAGTGACTGTACAGGTGAGTGAGTGGAGGTGTATGTAGACCTAAGAGTCAATGCGTAGGTATGTAGTTATTGGTATTGGAGTATCTATGGTTTTGAGAATGGCCGTCTGAAATTTTGAGTTGGTGTATCAAAGATTATATTAGGGTGTGAGAAGATAAACTAATTTATCACATGGATGACGTCGTCAGTGATGTCATCAGTGATGTCATCAGTGATGTCACTGACCATGTCATGAGTAATGTAATATGTGACGTCATCAGCAGTGCATTGCGGGGGCGCGAGTTATAGTTAGCTGAACTAACTATAACAGGGGAATTTCTAGGGTTTTGTACGAGTGAAAAGTCCAGCTAACTATAACGCCCCTGAAACCTATGGTTTTTTCAGTGAATTTCTAAGGTTTTTTAAATGCCGATTCCTAACTATAACGCCCCTGAAACCTTTGGTTTTTTCAGTGAATTTCAAAGGTTTTTTAAATGCCCATTCCTAACTATAACGTGCATGAAACCTATAGCTATTTCAGTGAATTTCAAAGGTTTTTTAAATGCTAATTCCTATCTATAACTTATCTCTGAAGATATCATGTTTAATGATTTTGATTGGATTTCTATATTTTTCAAATTCAGTGTGTCAATTTCATTAATTATCTTTTTTTTTTTAAATACTTTTTTATCCCCATTTTTTAAACTTATTTTTTCAATTAATTCTTTTAAAAATTAAAAATATTATTTGAACTTAATGGGTTTTTCAAACATATTTTTTTATATTTTTCAAAATATTTTTTTAACTATATGTTCAAAACTGTATTTTATATATTTTTTTCAATGTTTGTGGATCCACGGACCCTATGCGCACCGTTCTCGATCCCTACGCGATAGCATCCGCGCATGGTAAGCGTCGGGTACGTGGTTAGTGCGCGATTCCAATGTGACCGGTACGCGACTCCCAGCCTATACGTGACACGTTCGATGTACGTAACGCGATGTTTAAGCGCTTCCGCGATGCGTCATCTGCGTCTATGATGCGGTGGGTGCGCGGATCCCGCGAATTATTTAACATTTAAAAAAACATGTATGTATTTCATGTGAATATTAATTGAAGACAAACTCTAAACTAGTCTTAAAACTAATATCAGTCAGTCAGTCAAAAACT
The DNA here is from genome assembly GCF_964204655.1 of Triturus cristatus. Classification (NCBI taxonomy): domain Eukaryota; kingdom Metazoa; phylum Chordata; class Amphibia; order Caudata; family Salamandridae; genus Triturus; species Triturus cristatus. The sequence goes on from NC_140593.1 coordinate 395,680,716, forward strand.
TTATTTCGGCCACAAGGGCCATAAAAGCAGAATACAATACAATAAAATATATATCGAAAACAAGAGCAGATCACTTTTTAACCACCAAAACAGAATAAAATGATTAAATTAAAATGTTCACATTGTTAAAAATTGGTGGAAAATTTCCTACGCTGAAGCCATGCAGCATTAAGAAAGCGTGAAACTGCGAACACAATTGGGGGATGGGTGTCGTATTTTAAAACTCGCAGGGCATTAACACAGTCTCTAAAACCAAGGTTCCTACAAATCGATTTTACCCAGCGTTTCCTAGGGATAATGTACGCTGGACAAACAAAGAACACATGAATTTCATCCTCCAGTTTGTAGCCACATGCAGGGCATGAGATACTATTATTAATGCCCCATCTAGAAGTGAAGGACCTTAGTGGTAGGGTACCCATTCTGAATTGAACGTATAGTTTCCTGGCTACAGGAGGGAAAATCAGATCCAGAAATAACTCCCTCCCATAGTTCGGTTTAATCTGGAGAAACTGTTCAGTCAGCCTACCCATGTTCGGATCCATGTGCAGGCGTGTTAGATGAAAATATCTTAGTTCTTCAGCAAGATTGGTTTTAGAAACAGATAAGCAGGAAACTTCTGGGGTATCCCAGAGTTCCCTGCGACCAATCTTGAGGCATGTTTCCCTAACATGGGTTAACCAAGGGATCTTCATGTGTTTAAGTGTAGGCCAGAGATCCAGAAATTCTTCTCTGAAAATTTCCAGGTCTGGATTGGACCATAGTCTCTTCCAATATTGGACAGGCCGGGCCACCACCACTTCTTCAATGGGTAGCAATCCCAGATCTAATCTAATTGGGACCAGCGGAGTACTAAGGGGTAAACTTAATAGTTTCCTGATAAAGGAGTTTTCGACCCTCGTTAGACTATCTATTTGGGAATGCCCCCATAGTTCTGCTCCATAAGTAGCGGCAGATCGGGCTTGAGTTTTAAAAATTTCTACCACTGGGGCCGCTGGTTTGAAAACCGTGCCACTAAACAATCTAGCCATGCCTCCTGTAGTTTGGGTCAGCTTAAGTGTAGAATTGACCACCTGGCCTCCCCAGCCAAGGTCTTCCTGGAGTGTAATCCCCAAGTAAGAGAACGTTTTCACCCTTTCAAGGGGGATACCGTTCAGGACTGGGCTCGGGCGGGTACTTTTAGGGGGGTTCAGAATCATGAATTTCGTTTTGGCTAGGTTGATCTCAAGGCCTCTGTCACCACAGAAGTCAACAAAGCCATCTAAGACTCGCTGAATTCCCATGGGAGTGCGTGACAACAACAGAGTGTCGTCAGCAAACATTAGAGCAGGTACCTTGCCCGATACAAGCCTAGGAACGTCAGTGTCTTTGAGGGCTAGAAGGTGTTTTATAAGTCAGTTAATGTATAGGCAAAACAGCGTGGGGGCTAGCACACATCCTTGTCGAACTCCTCGACTAACAGGAAAACGGTCAGAGAGTTCGCCAAACTTCCCACATCTAACCTGGGCGAAGTTGGCCTTGTGTAGGTTCTTCAAAACACCCAAGAGATAGGGGGGAATGTTAAGCCCTTGCAGAACGGCCCAGAGCTTTTCTATCGGGACCAGATCAAAAGCTGACCTTAGATCAACAAAAATGAGGTAGAGGCTGGCACCCTCTACTCTCACAGTCTTCCAGAATATAACCTGAAGACGAAATATCTGGTCAAGGGTTGAAGTACCCTTCCTGAAGCCGGCCTGCAAAGTGCTTAAAACATTATTTTCTTCTTCCCAGGCCTGTAATCTGTTCAAAATTATGCGCCCGAAAAGTTTTTGGGTCGTGTCAATTAAACTTATCGGGCGATAATTTGAGGGCTGTAAAGGGCAGCCTTTTTTGTGAATAGGCACTATCTCTGCGCCACGCCAAGTTACTGGTGGCTCTGCACCATACAGAATAGAGTTAAAAAGGACACATAAGTAGGGAGCCCACACCGTAGGTTCAGACCTAAAAAGATCGCCAGGGATTTTGTCCAGGCCCGGCGCTTTGTTAGGTATGAGCATAGAAATGGCATGTTGAACCTCCTTAATTTTAATTCGTGGGATAACTGCAGCACTAGAAGCTGTAATAGGAGGAGAATCAACTGGGGGAAGTGGATTAAAATCCGCTATTGAGTATAGGCCACCGAAATGCCCTTCCCAGAGTACTGGGGCAATATTAGAGCCAGTAATGGGGTCAGAGTCTTTCTTACCATTGCTAACAATAGCCCAAAAGGTCTTAAAGTCCTTATTCTGTAAAGATACTCTTAGCTCCTCCCACATATATTTTTACATCTAATCCTATAATCTTTTTTTATTCAATTTCGCGGATGCGCGCTGGGTGCGTGCTGCGTACGCGCAGGGTGCGCGGATCCCATGTGACCTGCAAAAAAAGAGATTTGATTGGTTCATTACACTTCCTCTTCTAACTATTGAAAGACCCCATCCATTTCAATCATTCTTCTTTGACCTTCTTTGGAGCACCATCTCTTTGGAGAGAAGAAGATTTTTTAGACTAAGTTTACACTTAGCTCTAACTTTTTTCAACCAAAAATGGCTTCAGGGCAGCAGGCATCACCTGCATCACCTCATACTTCTGAGGATGAATTTTTGCCGGAGGCACCACCCAAAGAACGTTTTTCTTCAGTGGTGTGGAAATGTTTTACTTTTCCCGAGGGGCACAATAAGACCAATGCCACCTTGGTCACGTGCAAGATTTGCAAAAGAGTCCTGTCGCAAGGGGATCCTAACAAAAAATACTCTTGCGGCACGGCAAGTATGATGAAGCACATGAGGACCCTTCATCCAAATAATCTTGCATGAGAAGAGTGCCGACGGATGAGAAACACTCCTCCTCCTGCGCCATCCACCTCATCGCAGCCGAGCACATCAAGAGTGCATCCATCAGCCCAAACCTTGGACATCCGTCCTCAATTTCAATTTTTAAAAGTGCTCTGCACTAAGTGCAATGCGACTTTGTGCTATGGTGAGCAGTCGATCGATCTGATCTGCCGCCGCCAAGAAAGTCACATTTGCTAGTTTTTTTTTATTGTTCCCTGAAGTTCATTGTTTGGTTTCTCCTGTTTTTTTTTGTTGCAGAAAAACCAAAAAAAAGTTAAAAATTGTTCTGAAACCCCTCCAAAATTATAAAAGAATAAAGAAGAAAAAAAAAACTTCTTGTAGGAACTAACTTTCCTGGTTTAAAAAAAGAGCTAAATTTCTTTGTTAGTGTTAGTTTAGATGAATGTATGTGTAGTACGTAATTGACTGAATGAATGCATTAGTAGCGTATGGTGAATGTATAAGTGCAGAAGTATGAGGAAGTGCTGCAGCATCACACAGTAACCTCTTTAACTGCAGTGTTCTGTAGTACTTCCGAAAGACAGGGATGCAACATATGTACATAAATATGTTGCAAATCTATGCTTCTGTCTGCACGGCTGCTTAAACTGCAGCCATGTGGTGACACAGGCACCCTTGCACCGTAGTGCAAGGATATTTGTGTCATGTGCTGTTTGTTTTTCTGCAGGAAGACACACCTTCCTGCACAAAAACAATGAGAAAATGCATTTTTCTCCTTCAATGTATGCTGAACATTTCAGTATGCATTGAAGATATAAAAATGTGGAGAAATGAAAACAATTCTCCTTGTTGTGCTTTCCTACACCAATTTTAGAATGGTGCACCATTCACACACATATCGAGATTTATGATTTCTGATAAATCTAGATATGTGTCTTGTTCTATGAGTATTCAGTGCAATCATGCACAACACTTATACAACACCCCATCAACGCAAAGTGGTCTGCATGATGAGGTTGTATTTACATGGAGTATAAAAAGTGCATAGAGTGCCTTTTCCTCTCTTTGTAAATATGAAACAGTATCTTACACAATAACTATGTTACAAAAAGTGACATATTTCAGTTTTTAAAATTCCTTGCGACTGATAAAAGTAAGCACAGAGTTTTGTCTGCAAAGATGTTCAAAGAAGAATGATTGAAATAATTGCGGTCCTTCAATAGCTAAAATAGGAAATAATATGAACCCCTCAAATCTCTTTTTTTGCAGGTCACATGATATCTGATTATGGTCAGATTTCAAATCTACATAGGTATAAACAGAGTGTTTTTAGAAATATGTTTCCACTTTGTAGCTTCTTGCAGGCCTTCTCATTCTGCATATTGAGACTTACTTAAACGTACCTTCACAGTAATAGGAATAAAAAATGGTACACATTTTTTTCACATTTTCATTCAAATCTAAATTCTTAAAAAATGCTTATTTTAAAATTTGGATCTGTGAAAGAAAAGAAAAAAATATATAACATGTAATAATACATTTTTTACAACACAACATAATTTCCACAAAGTAATTTGTTTGCCTTTTTGCTGTTCTCAGAATATATTGAATTTGACTAGAAATAGTGATTTCAATCGTACTCATCACTTAACAGCGGGCAAAAAAAAAACAATCAGAAAGATTGTTAAAAAAAAACCAACATACTATTGTCAGTAAAATACCAGAAAATACAAATCATACATATATGAAATGCTTACAGATTACAAAATTTTATAACTTTAACTTATAAAAACTGTAAATGTTGCCGCATTAAAATAATCACCGAATAAATGACCACCAAAAAGTCCATAATTCAAAAATATACCTTTCCTTGAGGCCAAATGCACTTCTTCTTTATGTAAATTGTCCAATGGTAGTCCTATTAAATTATAATAATAAATTCCTCAGAGAGTGAATTATCTTCCTAAAACTTTGGCTTTAAAAATAATAGGTAGGAATTTGGTAATTCACTAGGCAAATGTTGTTTGAAAACCAACTGGGCATCATTACAAAGTGTCCAGCCTTTGTCACATTTTAGATAGGCAGTGTAATGTCCAGATGTGGTGGAAGGACCATCATGGAAAATTATAGCAATAGCTACAAAAGTAAGCACAGAGTTTTGTCTGCAAAGATGTTCAAAGAAGAATGATTGAAATAATTGCGGTCCTTCAATAGCTAAAATAGGAAATAATATGAACCCCTCAAATCTCTTTTTTTGCAGGTCACATGATATCTGATTATGGTCAGATTTCAAATCTACATAGGTATAAACAGAGTGTTTTTAGAAATATGTTTCCACTTTGTAGCTTCTTGCAGGCCTTCTCATTCTGCATATTGAGACTTACTTAAACGTACCTTCACAGTAATAGGAATAAAAAATGGTACACATTTTTTTCACATTTTCATTCAAATCTAAATTCTTAAAAATTGCTTATTTTAAAATTTGGATCTGTGAAAGAAAAGAAAAAAATATATAACATGTAATAATACATTTTTTACAACACAACATAATTTCCACAAAGTAATTTGTTTGCCTTTTTGCTGTTCTCAGAATATATTGAATTTGACTAGAAATAGTGATTTCAATCGTACTCATCACTTAACAGCGGGCAAAAAAAAAACAATCAGAAAGATTGTTAAAAAAAACCCAACATACTATTGTCAGTAAAATACCAGAAAATACAAATCATACATATATGAAATGCTTACAGATTACAAAATTTTATAACTTTAACTTATAAAAACTGTAAATGTTGCCGCATTAAAATAATCACCGAATAAATGACCACCAAAAAGTCCATAATTCAAAAATATACCTTTCCTTGAGGCCAAATGCACTTCTTCTTTATGTAAATTGTCCAATGGTAGTCCTATTAAATTATAATAATAAATTCCTCAGAGAGTGAATTATCTTCCTAAAACTTTGGCTTTAAAAATAATAGGTAGGAATTTGGTAATTCACTAGGCAAATGTTGTTTGAAAACCAACTGGGCATCATTACAAAGTGTCCAGCCTTTGTCACATTTTAGATAGGCAGTGTAATGTCCAGATGTGGTGGAAGGACCATCATGGAAAATTATAGCAATAGCTACAAAAGTCCTTCCTGATATTGATAGTTGTGCTGCTACAAATTGCTTTATTAAAGTATCCAATTTTCTTCCGTCAGCTGTACAACGTTGCATCATTAAAATTATGTATTTTCCATATTTTAATAAGAATAATGTGGATAACATTTCTGATTTACATTGGCTACACTCCATGTTTTGATTTGCACCTTTAACTAATTTATTGAAAGACACTGATTTACAGTCTGGTAATGTTAAATACAGAAATCTCTCAGTGTCTACATTGGTGCTACATGTATACATGCAATTTTCACAATCATGTTCCCATTTGTAAGAAAGGCCAAAAATATTTTCTATTTCTACACCTTCATTTTCAAAAATGGTAAGCATATACATTAAAAATTCCTGAGCATCTTGTTGGATATTTTGTGTAAATTGTGTAGAACCAGAACACACATCCAAAAGATTACGAACATCTGAAACAGATTGTATTTTACTTCTATCTGTTGTCAATTTTTCATAAACAGAATGCAACAGAGAACAAAATCTTTTTTGCCGATTCTCCATGATTTGTTCTTGCAAACCTTCAAGATAAAAAACAACATTGACCATTACATTAGCATAGCAGTTGACACCAGAACTATTTTCAAACTGATAACCAACAATCTCTCCAACAGTGTCCAATTTCTTTTTACCTGCAATCACAACATTATCTTGTTCTTTTCTTTTCTTGATACCTTCAGAACAGATATTCTCTAACCTTCTTTTTCGACCAACCATACGCTTTTCAAATATAGGATATTGACCTAAATTTGGAGCATACACCCTTCTTAACCTATTATACTCGTTTACACAGTTTGCATCTGCAGTAACCTTTGTCCCATCAAAATCAATCAAAAACAAACCAGATAATGTTCTGACTCGCGACAAAGCAACATATGCCATACCCTCTTTAAATACGGTAGATCCAATGTTCACCAATGCACTGTCTACACTTAATCCTTGCGATTTATGAATAGTCACTGCATATGCCAGAGAAAATGGAAATTGTTTCCTACGGACATATAAATCTTTAACAAGCAAAAAACGAACTGAACAATGACCAATTTCTTTAACTTCATCAATCTGATCAAATTTAATTTTTAAAAATTCAATTCCTTCTTTTTTCTGATAATTCACAAAATCCACCACTTTGCCCATTACACCATTAACTAAACCTTTCTCTACATCCAAATTACGCCTTAAAATTACCCAACAGTTTACACACGCATACAGTGTCTTTTCCCAACCAGCAGTTTTAGATATTTTTTTTTTCTAAACAATCCAGTTTTGATCTCAACTTACCCGTCAAAATAATAGTGATTCCTTCATGTAATATTTTATGGACGGCTTCCATTATTACAATTTCTTCCTTTTCCAATTTTAATAATTCTTCGTTGAATATTGAACACTCACGCAGTGTTGGCATTAAGCAAATCACTGACTTATTTTTAGCAATTACCACGTACACTTTTGCAGGAACTGCATTTTCATTTGGAAAGACATTGCAAAGTAATCGACTCTCCAAAGCTTCTTTCCCTTGTTTTGAAAGAATTCCAATTCTTATATCTTGAAGAATACTCCCATATTCAGCATCATTTGCCTGTCGCATATTTGTTGTCAGTTCTTTGTATTCAAAATTACTCCAAATGTTCACATTACCAACACTGCCAAGAGACTTTCTGGTATCTTCATGGGCAAGTGTTTTAAATACCGGTTGTCCTTTTACCGGTGTCAGTTGCAGTAGATCTCCAAAAACTATGACGTGTTTTCCTCCAAATAACACGTCATACTCTGGGCAACACTACATGAACCGTGGGAAAACATGGCGCCCGCGTGCTGAGCGGTAGCGCGCGTCCTCGGAGAAGCTCTCCGCTCCTCTCTCTCCTCTGCTAGTGTGTTGAGTTTATACGGCGTCTCGGAGCGAGGGGTTTTCTCACCTCTCCCAGACTGGCTTGATTTTTCAGCGGATGAGTTTGAGAGCCTTGGATCGGGCTCCCGCCCCCACCTACGCCTCTGTCCCTGGGCTCTCCCTGCCGCGGCGTTGGGAAGCTGCAGCCGTGGAGTTACGACGCGGCCGCAGCGCAGCGGCTCGAGGTCTCCTCCGTGGCAGAACAGTGCAGGGAGTCTGCGGTTAGGTGACGGGGGTAGAGGGATTGGGACCTTTTCCTTTCAGGCCCCCCCCTCGTCGGAGCCTTCTGAAGCCCCGGTGACATGTGGAGCTGAGTCAGGAAATGCTGCTGATCACGGACAGAGTATCGGAGGGGGGGAATCTGTTTTTCTTGAGAGCCCTGATCTAACCTCCTGCAGAAAGAAAGTTGTTAAAGGTAAATTACGAAAGGTTAGGGGCAGAGGAGGGGGGGCGAAGGGCAGGCACGGTACTCAGGCATCTTTTGCTGAGTGTAGCAGCAAGAGTAGATTGCAGGAGGGGGATGTTGCTGCTGATTCATTAGGTCCCCAGAGAGGGCTTATGAGAGAGGCTGTTAAGGGGAGGCAAGGAGAGCTTAAACCATCTCGCATCACACCCTCCTTGCGCACTTTTTTTAAAGTCCTGCCCCAAGTTCGGTCCATTTCAAAACCCCACCTTTCCAATCAAGATTGCAGCCCTATATGTCCAGGTCTTCACGAGAAAATGGCATCTCAAAGGGTAGCTTCTCCCTCAGCGGATATAATCTTACCAGCGCCTGGATTGGACCACGAGAAGCAGGCTGCAGAAGATGTCAGGGCAGCGGAGGAAACGACACCTAAGGGGGGTGTTAGTCCACAAGTTGTCCTAACCCCACAGGGTGGTTTATTGATAGAACCAGAGAGATTAACATCTACTGAGGCTCTTGTGAAGCAAACTACATGCCCCGATCAATCCCCCGGACTTCTAGATAGGCGAGAGTTTTGCGACAACGGGGCGGCTATAGCCTGTTCTTCGATAGAATCTCTGCTAAACTCTTTAAAAGCAGATATAAAGCAGGGGTTTATGATCTCTGCAGAGAACCAATCTGAGATAAGGGCTGCCTGCGATGTATTGGAGCGTAAAGTAGATCGGCTCAATGAGAGGATAGAAACCCTCGAAGGCACTGTAGAGGAGCTTAAAACCAACCTAAGTTCAGCCCAAGCAAAAATCCATAATTTGCAAAGAGAGGGGGATGTGTTTCGTGAGAGGGTGGAAAGCTTGGAAAATTTTTCAAGAAGAAACAACCTCCGACTTCTGAAGGTTCCCGAGGGAAAAGAGGGGAGCGACATCAAAAGCTTCGTCATAAACCTGCTCAAGGACTCACTCAATCTAGAGGAATCACTAGCTACTTTGGGGAGCGATATCCAAAGGATCCACAGGGACCCCTTCCGCTTAAAACCTGGCAGAGAAAAGCCCAGGAAGATTTTGGTCAACTTTCTTACCTATTCAATTAAAGAAAAAATCTTAACCTTGGCCTTAAAAAATAAGTCTCTAAGAGGCCCTGACTTTCCTTTCGAGATCCGTTCTGACCTGTCTAAAGCCACCTTGGATTGTCAGTGGGAATTAGGTCAAAGGATGGAAAAATTTTGTGCCCTAGGTGCAACAGTGCAGATGAGATTTCCTGCTTTTTTGCGTGTGATGTTTAATAACAAAATGCACAATATTAGATCTCCTCTTGAGGCGGACGAGATGTTGAACTCATTAAAAGATCTTCCTCGGGGAGGTGCTGGAACCCTTTAAGATTGAGAAGGCAATGAAGGAAGAGGTGAAAAAAAAAAAAAAATTTTGGGAGTCTTCCCTCTGCTATTTTTGGGTTACAAAGATGAAGAGGCGGTAAAAACCCTACCAGGTTACAAATCTAATCAGTCTTACATGAGCTGTGGGGGGGTTTTAAAGATTTAAAAAAATATATATATATATATATATAATAAAACTGTTTGCGTTAAAAAAAAAAAAAGAGGAAAAAGAAATGAAGGGGAAAATATTTCAGAATTTGTAAATATGTTCTGTTTGGGACACACCATGCAGTTTTTGAGTTTGGTGGAGGGGAGGGGGAGGAGAAAGGAGGGTGGAGGAGAAAGAGGGCGTAAAACTGGCATTCCACCTGTCCAGTATAGGTTGGGTAGGGTTTTCCGGGGGGGGGGGGGGGAGTTGCACGGGGTGGTAAGGGAAAAAATAAAAATAATCCTCTAAAATCCAAGCCTAAGGAAAGCTTTAATAATTTGATACTGCTTGTCTCATGCCCAAATAAATGTAGGGAAAGTTATGCCAACTTAGTTGTAGGAAAACTGAAAGAGGAAGGGGGGGGTGGTGACTGCTGGACGAAATGACTCAGCTAAATTTTCTATCTTGGAATGTCAATGGCCTGCGTACTGGGAGCAAGAGAAAAAAGATCTTTCAGTATTTGAAGGACTCCCCGGCGCAGGTCATTGTCATCCAGGAGACACACCTCCTCAAGGGTGAAACAACAGAGTTCTTGAAAAAGGAAAAATGGGTAGACAGTTTTATTTGCACAGATCAATCAGCAAATATTAGGGGGGTGCTTTTTATTTTTAAAAAACAAGCTAAGGTTCAAATCATTGAGTATAGGGAAGATAGGAGTGGTAGGTGGCTCATTGTAAGGGTAACGTTGGATGGTTTTCTCCTCACACTGGCCGGGTATTACGGCCCCAATCAGGATGATTCCTCCCATCTAAATACTATTCGAGACAATCTATTGGCCTTCCAGTACCCAGTTATTTGGATGGGTGACTTCAACATCGTCTTAGACCCAAAGCTAGATAAGTCTCCCAAATCCAGAGCCTGTGTTTTATCAAGATCTAGACAAGACCTCCTAATAGCAATGTCACAATTGGGGCTCGCAGATGTTTGGAGGGAAAAGGCTGGGGACACACTGGGGGTCTCTTTTCGGAATTTTAAATACAATCACGTGTCTAGGATAGACTATGCTTTCTTTAGTTTTAGTTTGAAAGAGCTATTGGTAGACATTTCCTACCTTCCCTCACATCTTTCCGACCATTCGGCCATCTCTTTTGTATTGAAGCTTGAGCACAAACAGTGCTATACTTCCTGGTCATTTGACCGCACTATTCTGTTAGAAAATGAGGAAGTCAACTTTTTACGATCAGAGACACTTCATTTTATGGAGGCAAATATAGGCTCAACAGATCTGCATATTATGTGGGATGCCTTAAAAGCTTTTTGGAGGGGGAGTATCACGCATAGAGCCTCCTATAGAAGGAAGAAATATAGGGAAGGTATTGACAATCTGGAGAGGGAAATGAAGAGCATTGAAAACATCCTGGACCCCCAAATTAGATCAGGGGCACTATACGAAAGACATAGAGAGCTAAAGTTGGACCTAGAAAATGTATTACAAACTAGGGTCTCTAGAAGGTGGGAGGCGAGTAAAATCTCTCATTTTGAGTTTGGTGAGGCTGCTGGAAAAATACTAGCTTGGAAAACCAAATCCGACCAAGCTCGAAACTATATCAGAGAGATTAAGGTGGAGGGGGAAGCTGTTACCCGTATTAATAAGGATGAAATAGGCGGGGCTTTCTGGGACTTCTTTCAGAAAATCTATAAGGAAGATATCCGGGAAGACAAGGCAGAGAGGGAGGCCTGGTTAGATCAAATTTCCCTGCCAAAGTTATCCCCAGAGCATAGTAAGATGTTGAAGAATGAGATCTCCGTTGAAGAAATCAGGAAGGCTTTGGGGCAGGTAAAGCGGGGAAAGGCAGCAGGCCCTGATGGGTTACCAGGGGAATTCTATAAGGCCCTCATAGACGAGATCACCCCGGTTTTGGCCTCTGTTTTTAATAACATCCTCTTGAAGGGCCGGGACCTTCCAAAATCCTGGAATGATGCCACGGTGGTCTTAATACCTAAACCAGGGAAAGACTTGAAGGATTGTGGGTCATATCGCCCGATCTCGCTTCTCAACAACGACTATAAAATCTTTGCGGCTATAATGACAACTAGGTTGGGGAAGGCGATAAGCTCTTTAGTTCATGAAGACCAAAAGGGCTTTATAAAGGGCAGACACTTAGCTGACCTCACACACGACCTGGTAGGGGCAATTGATATCGCCACCACTTTTTCTCTGCCTCTGGCTGCCTTTACGTTGGATGCGACTAAGGCCTTTGATAGAGTAAACTGGTCCTATCTGGCTGCAGTTTTGAAGAAATTCAATTTGCCCGAAAATTTCTGCCGCATGATTTCACTTATATACAAGGCCCCGACGGCAAGACTCAATGTAAACAATTCTCTAACAGAGTCTTTTGGAATTTCGAGAGGTACAAGGCAGGGCTGCCCACTTTCCCCTCTCCTTTTTAACCTCTATATTGAACCTTTTGCACAGATTCTTAGAGAGGAGGCTAGTATTCCATCATTTAGCTTTGGAGGGTGGGAAAGGCGGGTTGCCCTATATGCCGATGACATACTCATTATGACATCAAACCTCGACTTGGCTCTCCCCTCTGTGATTAGAAAAGCTGAGGAGTTTGGTAAAATCTCTGGGTACCACATAAATTCAGAGAAAACAGAAATTATGGCCTGGAATTCCCCCAACACACAGGTGGAGGTAGTGCCCTCCATGCGGTATCTTGGAATTAGAATTACCCAAGATATAAGCAAAATCACCACCTCTAATCTTGACCGAGTATATAAGCAATGTCAGAAACAACTAAAGGCATGGAATCACCTCCCTTTATCCATCTTTGGGAGGACAAACCTTATAAAAATGTCTATCCTACCCAAATATACCTTTTTGTTTAACTCTATCCCTATGGCTTTTGACATTAAACAAATATCTAAATGTCAACAAGGTATTAACTCTTTTTTTTGGATGAATCGAGCTTCGAGATTGGCCTGGAAAAATCTGAGGAGAAGGAGAGAGAAAGGAGGCCTTACGTCACCAGACATCCAATACTATGCCTGGGCGTTCCAACTATCCTACTCTAGAATGCTCCTAAAAACATCAGAGGACAACTCTAGAGGGAGGATGTTCCGAGCTATGTTGGAGGGGTCTGATCTTCCATCTGACTGCTTTCTTTTTAAGTTTGGAGACCAGAAATTCTTTAAAAAAATAAAATTAAAAACTCTACAATCTTTGGCTAGGAGTTGGTCCACAATCAGAAATAGAACAGGGTTGTGTTATTTTTCCAACTTAGCACCTATATGGGATTCACCAGGTACTCCCTTATGTCTTAAAGACAGACTGGCAGGTCCAATAAAGGAAGCCGGTTTTTTGAACTGGGGAGAGCTGATAGCTGGTGGTTCAATGCTACCTTGGGAGGCTTTGCGGGAGAAAGTCGGGCCAGGTCTATCTTACTTCAAGTATGTACAGCTGACTAGCTGGGCTCAGGCCTTGAAAAGAAAGGGAGTCTCCTTGGGAAAATACAGCATCTTAGAAAACCTATTGGTGACAAGGCCAGGGGGGGGAAAGGAGGTCGCATGTTGGTATTGGGCGATCTTGGAGGAGATAGATGACGACACAACCCTCCCTGAGGTGTTATGGGGCAGTAACATCGGCGAACAGTGCCAGCAGCTGTGGTCAAACTCATTTAGTTTACTATATAAAATCGTGAAGCCAGCCTGGTTGAGGCGAAACCATCTTTTCACTTTACATCGTGCTTATCTGTCCCCCCAAAAGTTAGCCAAATTTCAACATGGAAAAAAATGCAACAAATGTGACCTAGTTGAGGCCTCGGATGTTCATATGTTTAAAGAGTGCCCAGCCATTAGTCGTTTTTTGGGAAGAGGTGATAGAAGCACTATCTTCTATGCTAAATATCACTCTTAGTAATACTCTCCCTTTGATTTTCTTTGGGCTTGACGAAAATATCCTAGGGCCTGCCAGATCCTTTCTGTTTTTTTCAATCCTGTTGGCTAGGAGACAGATTTGCAGATTTTGGGTGGACACAGCTCCTCCAACATATATGGGATGGTTATCGTCCCTATATGAAGTTTCTAAAGTAGACCTGGCTAGACCCTGTAGCATGAAAAAAAAGAAAATTGCCTTTTGGGACTATTTGATACAGTGGAAGTAGGTCTCCTGGGGTTTTTTTTTTTTTTTCTTTCCCCGGGTCCTATGATTATGCCAGCTTCCCTGCTCCATGGACCTATAACAAGGGTCTTCATTCGTCTTTCTGGTCCAAACAGGTTGAAATATGCCTAGATGGAGTTTCTGAAGGTCGTCCTTTTTTGTGTGTTGTTTGCTCCTTCTCCCGCCAATTCGTTTCTTTTGTTTTTTGTGCAATTGTCCATAGCACACTAAAGGGTTTGGTGGGCAGGACAAGATAGCACAAAATGGTGGTTGGCGGATTTCCTTCTTCACACATAAGGGTTTGGCAAATGAGGACAAAAAAAAAAAACAAAAAAAAAAAAACACGTCATACTCTGTTTTAAGAATTTGCTGCATTCTTAAATGCACAAAGGCAAGCATAAAGTTTGAAACCATGCTCACCTCATCAATAATGAGAAGTTTCATTTTATTCAGGACGCTTGAAACTTCACAACAAGCTTCTCCAGATAGCTTGTGGTATTCCAATTTGTTCTCATGCTCTACTGGCAGCATTAGTAAACAATGTAAAGTAATTCCTTTAATGTTATGTGCTGCCAACCCAGTTGGAGCAGTGACAACACAAGGCAAATGCGACTCAGTTGTTTTTTGCATATAACTTGTAATTACTTTAATTAAGAAACTCTTTCCTGTTCCAGCTTGACCACTCACATACATTCGGATAGGTTGAAATTATGTACATGAGCACACTTTCTTTTCATGAAGTAATCCACGGTCAATCTGCTCTTTCACTTGCTGATATATTTGTTTCTGTTCAACATTTAGTTGCTCTTCCAAGTTTCCTAACTGTATTGCATCTTCTTGTGCTTGATACATTGCTGTTTCCACCTCATTCATTGCAATCGCTGCTTCATTTTCAACAATTGGTTGTCCTAGTGGATCTTGACTCAGTGCAGCAGAACTTTGACTGTCTTGAGAACTGTCTCTAGCAATCTCAGCTGCAATTATAGCTTCTTGATCAATTTCATCATTCAACATTTTGACATAATTTGCGAAAGCACTGCATTGTATGCTATCTTTACAAGCATTAAATGAATCTTCATAGCTGGGAAAATCTCCAAGTAATTCCAGTTCAGAACGCCATGGTTTGAACATTTGCAAAAGGGCTAAATAGTAAAATTCCCTTTTGTCACCAGTGTCGCAACTCAGTTTTCTGTGATTAATTAAATTTCCTTTCCTTTGTTTCACCAGACATCCTTCAGAACCAATCACTCCATATTTTCCATCGTTGATGTTCTCTGTAATATTTCGTTTAAAAGTGTAGTTTTGCAGCACTTCATAGAGACACATGTTCTCAAGATGATGACTTCTATTTGGATAGTATGTGTCCAACATATTGGTTTTCAAAATATTTGTACTTTCAGGGTCATTTTTTGCTAAATATTCAATTTCTTGAACAGATTTCAGTACCCGATTTTGCATTCCTGCAAGACCTAGACTCACCCAAATGATTCTTCTACTTTTGGAATATAGACTTGCAGTTGATAACCGATCTGAACATTCATATGCTCCAATTTCACGATGCGATAACATCTTCAAACTGAAACTGTATAATTTCTTACTTAGAGTCTTCTCGTGAGAAATCTCTTCCCACATTTCTTTCAATTCAGACTTTTCTGATTTAGTAATGTAAGACGTTACATATCGAGCAACAGCAATGGAATTTTCCGCAACATACTGAATATCCATGTTAGCGTTCCACATGGATAAAATAACTGGATTGTAGTCATTTATGTATTTTGATTCTTCGCTTCTTCTTAAGTTGTAGGTGTGTTTCTGAGACTTTATTGTGATGGTATGTCGTACAGCTGACATAAAACTGCTCACTCTTCCTTTGGATAATACAGGACGTGGAAATCCAAAACAACATTTGGTATAGAACTTATCCTTTGACTTGTACTTTCGTCGACAGTATTTTCCACACCTGTGGCTTTGAAATCCTAAGACTTGTTGTTTTAAGTTTTTCTCTTCTCTGCTATTTGGAAGAGCACATGTAGCATAATCTTCAATGAAAGACAAAACAGTTTCATCTGAATCTGTTCCAAATTTGGGGGCGTCCTTGACCCATAACAACATATGTACGTGAGGAGCACCTCTTGCTTGATACTCCTTTCTCCAAAAGAAATCCACAACTTCTCCAAGAGGAGGATTCTTTTTATTGCAGATGAAAGACATCATAGCTTCAAATCTATGATTGAAATATCTGCATACATTGACAGGATCCAAAGAGCACAATTCTCCAGGTGTCTTGTATTCAATATTTTTTATATTGGAATTTGCCTCTCGAAGAAATTCAAGTATATCATCCCAAGCATACTCAGCACAGCTTAGTGTAACGAACCATGTAGGAGTTCCCAAGTTCTGTAGCATACATTTCAGTTCTCCATGTCGATGGTACCAATATTCATTAGTCCCACGCTGACATGCCATCAGATTAATCAACTGAGATTCTAAATGATCATCTCTCTGATGCACTTTATCCATAAATCCTTTGCAGTTACATTTTGAAGATACATTCCAGTTTTTAAAATGTGATTTACTGCATATGAAAGTCCAGACAAGTCACTTTCAAACAGAAGATGAAATATATAAGGGATACATTGTCGAAATCTTGGATCTTCTGCATATAATCTTGTTGTCCGATATTCAGATGCTGGAATCTGCACAGGACGTTCATCATATCGTCCACCTTTTCCTGTTGAAAACAACTGCGGGAAACAACGAGCTTCCAAGCTCTCTTCCCATACACTCATGGGACTTCCTGTTGCTTTTTTCATTTGATACAACTCAATCGTATTCCCCATCACCTCTTTGGAATGAAGTGGATGTACACTGTAATGTTCATAGATCTCTTCACATCTGGACATGTCCACTTTTTCAATTTGTCCACTTAATGTTTCACTATCTTCTGCTAAATCTATTTCTTCTTCTCCAACAAACACATTTCTATAGTACTCATTATTTTTTAACAGATACAATGATGCCTTTTGCACTTTTCTAACATCCACTAACTCTTGCCAGATTTTCTTATTCTTAGTAGGAACACCATTAACTAGAATGACTAGTGGCTCATTTTCTGCATGATCTACACCAATAGTTTCAATATTTTTCCTTAAATCTAATGGTAAATACACAACTCTTCCTTTCAATCCTCTGTGCAACTCTGATGGAGGTAATTTACTTGTTTTGGGCTCCATACGAACAATAGCCTGAAACGGGTGAACACATTGTATCAGAATAGACTCATACGTATTTAAATCTATCAGCTCTGGAGGAATAGCAACCAACTCTAGATTATTATGAACAGCTCTAGCAGGCATTTTATTCTCATCTAATTTGTTATAACAATATTTGCAAATACGCTGCTCACATCCCAAATCAAAACAATCCTCTACCAACAAATAAGTTGCAAATTCCATCCACTTATCATTATCTTCTATTTCACTTTTTAAATACAGATTGACACCCCTAGTCTGATTTTTATAGTGACTTCGCCGACAACAAATACAAGAAACATTTGGTCTTTCACCTGAAATTACCTTAAACTTTGTGATTTCATCCTCAAATTTTTCTGTAATTACAGGTTCTACATTGTCTTCAACATTTTGTTCTACTAATGTGTCAGTTTCTTCACTCTCTTGCTGAGGCCCAAAGTAACAAAACTCAATATCCTCACAGACCTGCTTCACAACTGAAACTGACCCACGTAAAAGAGCACTGTTCAACTCACTTAACTTTAGTGTTGGACTTTTTGCATAATACAACCTTCTCACTAACTTCCGCATTTGAGTATGATGTACTGCCAGCATTCTGAAATGGTGAAAAACACTTTCACAAACTTTCCTAGAAAGACAAGCCAGAGAATGACCTTGCAAACCAGTATGTTTTCTCACTCTGCAAGGGTCTAGTCCTTGCAACAGCTTAATCTTTTGTTTTACACTTTTTTTAGTATAGGCTCGTAAAAAAGGACATAATTTTTCAATAGATTCCTGTCGTACACTACAAACACTACTGCAATCCCAAGTGTACACAGCGTTCTTAGCACGTCTCCCTAAAACTTCATCAGCTATCACTTCTTCTGCATTTCTTTCAACCATTTTCTCTTTCTCCATTGGACAACCATCACTAACCTCATAACCTCTACCACTGGTGTCAACTGCATACAATAATTTTTCACTCAGTGAATAACTCTCTTCATTAAAAAAAAGGCTCTGAACTAGAACTGTGTTTCCATTCTCCCATAAAAACATCACAAAATGTTTTTTATTAATAACTCTTTTCCTCCTACTTTTGGCCTTCATTACATATATTGGTTTATCTAGTGATCGAATTCTGTTTAACACTAAAATAAACTGTTTCCTTTTTACTTCAAAAGCCTTTTCCACAATGCTTTCAATATGCTTCTTCTTTTTATAAAATAAAGCTCTCTTTTTATATTTCTTCACATCTTTCAGCAAATTATGCACGACTCTCTTGTAAAATATTTTTTTGCGTAATTTCCATACTTTATCTCCTTTGACTGAACATTTGCTTTTTTACTTTTCCTCTTATTTTGAATTTTTTTCTTACTTGAAAAATTCTGTGAAGTTGCAGCATTATCTACATTCTGTTTGCTCCTACAAACATTTTTAATAAATTGCTTTGTGATCTTACCAGAAGATTTTTTCCTTTTAGCCACATTATCTTGTTCATTCAATACTTGTGGTTGATGTTTCTTCAAATAATCCTCCTGTCTCTGTTCTTTTCTCTTTCTTTTTTTTTCTGGCATAATTTCTCTATTTTAATGTTGAAAAACAGTATCTGCAAAAAAGAATCACAAATAAATGTATATTAATAACTTTCAAATTTACAGTATTCCATTACTGTACAAACACATTTTATATAAAAACTGACTAAGAAACTATAGCCCTGAACCACATGTGTGACGATGGTTAAAACACTACATATATAGTGCATACTACTTTGAAGCAGTTCATGCCCTAAAGCCTACCTCACTAAGGGCCTCATGTAGGTAGCCAAATACCGGTCGGTAACGGCCGATTTTCGGTAATTATACCGTTACCGACCGGTATTTTGGCTATTGGTATGTAGGGGGACAAGTTTTGGTTTCGGAATTTACCGAATCGGTAAAATTACAGATTCGGTAATAATACCGAATCGGTAATGTTACCGAATCGGTAACTTTTCCGAATCGGTAATTTTACCGATTCGGTAAATTCCGAAACCAAAATCGAGATGTAGGGGGAGTGTGTGGGTGTGTTTAAGAGTCGGTATTTACCACCAACTTATAGTTGGTGGTAAATAATTAATGTATGTGTTTAAGCATTTTTACGCGCGTAGCAGTGTGCAATGTGGCATACATACATGCCCTTAGGGCATGTATGTGTGCCACATGTGCACACATGGCCGAATCAGGGGTGCAACAGGGTGTCAATGTGACACCCTGCCACCCTTGCATGTTCTCCACAATTACCGAATCGGTATTTACCGATTCGGTAATGAGGCATACCTTCCCCTCAATGGGAAAGTATGCCTCATTACCGAATCGGTAAATACCGATTCGGTAATTACCGAATTGTAACGAATCGGTAAAAATTACCGACTCATTACCTACATACGAGTTACCACTTCTTAAATACCGATTCGGTACGGCTCGGTATTTAAGAAGTGGTAACTGGTATGCTACCTACATGAGGCCCTAAAAGACTACATGCTAACTGACTGAATGATTACAGTACTAAGAGGAGACACACTGGGTGAGTAACAGGGTGTTTGCTTAGAAGTGTATGAATACTAACTGGGGAATTGAAGGTGTGAAAGACAACTGTGTAGCTGATTAGAGGACGGAATGCATACTGGATAGGCGTTTAAAGCAGTGCATGTGCTAAGGCCTGGCTCACTGCATGAGTATTTGGGTACTGACTGAATGATTAGACTACAGCAAGGAGAGTGCCTGGGTGAATTTATAAGTGGTAGGCTTGTGGCGCAGGGAATGGATTAGTACTTGGTACTGAATGGGTCACTAGAAGAGTGCAAAGGGAGTGACAGGATGTTTGCTGGACTATATGGATACTGACTAGGGAATTGAACGTGTGAAAGACAAGTGTCTAGGTGGTTAGAAGACTGCATGCATAGTGCATAGGGGTTTGAAGCAGTCCATGTGCTAAGGCCTGGCTCAGTGCATGAAAACTTAGGCAGTGACTGAATCATTAGAGTACTGGAAAGAGAGTGTCTTGGTGAATTTATAAGTGTTTGGGTTTTGGCACAGTGAATGGATTAGTACATGGTGCTGAATGGGTCACTAGAGGACTGCAAAGGGAGTGACAGGGTGTTTCCTGGAAGTGTATGGATACTGACTAGGGAATTGAAGGTGTGAAAAACAACTGTGTAGGTGGTTAGAGAACTACATGCATACTGCATAGACATTTGAAGCAGTCTATTTGGTAATGAATGGTTCACAACATAAGTACTTAGAAACTGACTAAATCATCAGACTACTTCTAGGACAGTGCCTGGGTAAAACTTTTAAATTTTCAGTTCTGGTGCAGTGAAGACAATACTACATGGTACTGCACTTTAGTGTCAAAGCATGACTCATTTTATCAATGCATAAGCAAACACTGGCTTCTAATGCTACTAAAACTTGACAACATGACAGGTTTTAAAACACTTATCTGCCACCAAATACACAATGTTACCAAATGCTTCTCTCACAGTGGTTCCCAAATGCACACAGCCTCACAGTGTGATTCTAGACAAGCACCACTATCCCTAGGAGTTTACCAAAACTCATTCACTACAGTGGAAGTGGTAAGGGAACTGCACACAATCTACATATTTCACAACTGCACTTTACTGTCAATGCCTGACTCATTTAATGAAAGCATAAGCTATAACTGTCTTCTAATGCTACTAAAACTTGACAACATGACATGTTTTAAAACAGTTATCTGTCAGCAAATACACGATGTTACCAAACACTTCTCTCACAGTGGTTCCCAAATGCACACAGACTCACAGTGTGATTCTAGACAAGCACCACTATCCCTAGGAGTTTACCAAAACTCATTCACTACAGTGGAAGTGGTAAGGGAACTGCACACAATCTACATATTTCACGACTGCACTTTAGTGTCAATGCCTGACTCATTTAATCAACGCATAAGCAATGACTGGCTTCTAATGCTACTAAAACTTGACAACCTGACAGGTTTTAAAATAGTTATCTGTCAGCAAATACACGATGTTACCAAATGCTTCTCTCACAGTGGTTCCCAAATGCACACAGACTCACAGTGTGATTCTACACAAACACCACAATCCCTAGGAGTTTACTAAAACTCATTCACTACAGTGGAAGTGGTAAGGGAACTGCACACAATCTACATATTTCATGACTACACTTTAGTGTCAATACCTGACTCATTTAATGAAAGCATAAGCCATAACTGTCTCTAATGCTACTAAAACTTGACAACATGACATGTTTTAAAACAGTTATCTGTCAGCAAATACACGATGTTACCAAACACTTCGCTCACAGTGGTTCCCAAATGCACACAGACTCACAGTGTGATTCTAGACAAGCACCACTATCCCTAGGAGTTTACCAAAACTCATTCACTACAGTGGAAGTGGTAAGGGAACTGCACACAATCTACATATTTCACGACTGCACTTTACTGTCAATGCCTGACTCATTTAATCAACGCATAAGCAAAGACTGGCTTCTAATGCTACTAAAACTTGACAACATGACAGGTTTTAAAACAGTTATCTGTCAGCAAATACACGATGTTACCAAACGCTTCTCTCACAGTGGTTCCCAAATGCACACAGACTCACAGTGTGATTCTAGACAAGCACCACTATCCCTAGGAGTTTACCAAAACTCATTCACTGCAGTGGAAGTGGTAAGGGAACTGCACACAATCTACATATTTCACAACTGCACTTTAGTGTCAATGCCTGACTCATTTAATCAACGCATAGGCAATGACTGGCTTCTAATGCTACTAAAATTTGACAACATGACATGTTTTAAAACAGTTATCTGTCAGCAAATACACGATGTTACCAAACACTTCTCTCACAGTGGTTCCCAAATGTACACAGACTCACAGTGTGATTCTAGACAAGCACCACTATCCCTAGAAGTTTACCAAAACACATTCACTACAGTGGAAGTGGTAAGGGAACTGCACACAATCTACATATTTCACGACTGCACTTTAGTGTCAATGCCTGACTCATTTAATCAACGCATAAGCAATGACTGGCTTCTAATGCTACTAAAACTTGACAACATGACAGGTTTTAAAATAGTTATCTGTCAGCAAATACACGATGTTACCAAATGCTTCTCTCACAGTGGTTCCCAAATGCACACAGACTCACGGTGTGATTCTACACAAACACCACTATCCCTAGGAGTTTACCAAAACTCATTCACTACAGTGGAAGTGGTAAGGGAACTGCACACAATCTACATATTTCACGACTACACTTTAGTGTCAATACCTGACTCATTTAATGAAAGCATAAGCCAAAACTGTCTCTAATGCTACTAAAACTTGACAACATGACATATTTTAAAACAGTTATCTGTCAGCAAATACACAATGTTACCAAACACTTCTCTCACAGTGGTTCCCAAATGCACACAGACTGACAGTGTGATTCTAGACAAGCACCACTATCCCTAGGAGTTTACCAAAACTCATTCACTACAGTGGAAGTGGTAAGGGAACTGCACACAATCTACATATTTCACGACTGCACTTTACTGTCAATGCCTGACTCATTTAATCAATGCAGAAGCAAAGACTGGCTTCTAATGCTACTAAAACTTGACAAAATGACAGGTTTTAAAACAGTTATCTGTCAGCAAATACACGATGTTTCCAAACGCTTCTCTCACAGTGGTTCCCAAATGCACACAGACTCACAGTATGATTCTAAACAAACAACACTATCCCTAGGAGTTTACCAAAACTCATTCACTACAGTGGAAGTGGTAAGGGAACTGCACTCAATCTACATATTTCACGACTACACTTTAGTGTCAATACCTGACTCATTTAATGAAAGCATAAGCCATAACTGTCTTCTAATGCTACTAAAACTTGACAACATGACATGTTTTAAAACAGTTATCTGTCAGCAAATACACGATGTTACCAAACACTTCTCTCACATTGGTTCCCAAATGCACACAGACTCACAGTGTGATTCTAGACAAGCACCACTGTCCCTAGGAGTTTACCAAAACTCATTCACTACTATGGAAGTGGTAAGGGAACTGCACACAATGTACATATTTCAAGACTGCACTTTTGTGTCAAAACCTGACTCATTTAATCAACGCATAAGCAAAGACTGGTTTCTAATACTACTGAAACTTGACAACATGACATGTTTTAAAACAGTTATCTGTCAGCAAATACACGATGTTATCAAACACTTCTCTCACATTGGTTCCCAAATGCACACAGACTCACAGTGTGATTCTAGAGAACAACCACAATCCCTAGGAGTTTACCAAAACGTATTTACTACTATGGAAGTGGTAAGGGAACTGCACACAATGTGCATATTTCAAAAGTGCACTTTTGTGCCAAAGCCTGACTCATTTAATCAACGCATAAGCAAAGACTGGCTTCTTATGCTACTAAAACTTGACAACATGACAGGTTTTAAAAGAGTTATCTGTCAGCAAATACAAGATGTTACTAAATGCTTCTCTCACAGTGGTTCCCAAATGCACACAGGCTCTCTGTGTGATACTAGACAAACAACACTATCCCTTGCACTATACCAAAACACATTTCTTCATCTACATTTCAGTGCAGAAACATAACTCATTTCACAAATTCATAAACAATGACTGGTTTCTAACTCTACCAAAATATATAAACTGCATAGTTATCTGTCTACAAACACATGAAAAAAACAAATCCTTATCACAAAGTGGTTTCTACATGCACACACACTGACAATAAGATTGTAGAGAAAAAAAGTACTCCCTACACTTTAGCAGAAGAAATACATTAGTCTGATTAAAATAAAAATAGTCTACATACATCCCCTCACAATTAAATAACTCACCTTTCAAGATGTTTTGTAGATTAAGAAGTATATCAGTCACACACCAGATATCGGTCACGCACCAGATTTTCTTATACAGAATCTCTGCACTGTGCACTTGTCAGCAGAACCAAAGAATGGCAAAGTTTCCCTCTCATTTTCCACACATATACATGTAAACATCAAATCACATTCCTTCCCACATAAATTCAAAAGCAAACACACATTTCTATTGGTTAAACATTTCAACCCTTTCCAAATGACATAAACTTCAACCCTTCCCCTAATCTGCCTTCTGCCCGTTACCATAGAAACAGGTCATGGAACACTGTACTGAGCACACAGGTCACAAGTTCAGCACACACAATGTTGCTAATCAAGACAGCAAGTGTGCTTGACTTCTCAACATATCAGCTTATCATATATAATGTTCCTTACAATCAGTTTTTGTTAACCAATTAGAATCATGCGTTTAAAAAACAGAAATATGCACCCTACCTTTCAGTGTAGAAGGTTGTCAAACAACCAATGATTTCTTGTCTTTTTTCAAAATTGCATCTTAGCCACCATTTTAGAAACATCTTACTTTCCAAACTGCCATTTCATTTACAGATACCATCTGAGTGCATCCAGACCTCCTTACAAGATGCTTAGAGTGTGGATTGTGGGACACAGCTACATTTTCTGGAGCCAAAGGTATGCAGAAAACAAAGGCATTCAC
This sequence comes from Triturus cristatus, assembly GCF_964204655.1. Lineage (NCBI taxonomy): Eukaryota > Metazoa > Chordata > Amphibia > Caudata > Salamandridae > Triturus > Triturus cristatus. The sequence continues at coordinate 395,705,509 of NC_140593.1, forward strand.
AAAGACCTAGTTTTGCCAAATGTAGACATTAAATGGATTGGACAGAGAGGGTTAAAGTGGCACCAATTGATGCCATTGGTGAAATCCTTCATGCAAATCCAACACCCTGACCTCATAATAGTGCACTGTGGTGGCAATGACCTAGGCACTTTGACTGGGGTAGGTCTGGAAATGCTTATGAAGGACACCTTTGCACAACTGATTTCACTTTTCCCTAAAACTGCCTTTGTGTATTCTAACATATGCCACAGGCAGAAATGGAACTGGTCCGATCATTTTTGTCCACAGATTGAGAAAGCTAGGAAACATGTGAATAAATCTGTTTCTGCTTTTCTCCGAGACTACAGAATGGGGTCCATTTACAATAACAATCTGCGCTTTCATATGCAAGAGATGCATAGGAGAGATGGAGTACACTTTACTGATGAAGGAAACAGAGTCTTCCTCAACAACTTTAGACTCTGTATAGGTACTTACTTATAAGTACCAAAAACTCTCAATGAACACAACGGCTCTTTTTAGAGCCACTCAAGAACAAAACACTTAAGCTTAATCTTTATCTCCCAACAATTTCATTTTTTTCCCTTGAATCCGCGAACCCACCGCGAGAGAATCCGTGCATCCAACGCAATAGGATGCGCGCACCCCCTTCCACCTCCTTCTGGGACCCCCTAAGCACCTCTAGAGGGTCAGAGTATTTCCACTCTGCCCCCTTTATATGTTTTACACACTTTTTCCCCTTGCTTCTTCAGCCTCGCTTCTACTGAGGCAGAAAATGGCTGCCAACAGTTCCTGGTTTCGAATGTAGAGAGACACTCGACAGCCAATTAGCATTCAGCGCGCGATCAGGAGGGTGCGCGCTGGGTTCGGGGAGGGTGCGTGTACGGTCTGTGGATCCTCCGCGGCCATAGATATTTATGTACTTTTAACTCTAATTTTCTCAGGAACTACTGAACGGATTCACACCATTTATGCAAAAGGCACGAGTCTGAACTGAGGACTACCACTTTGCCAAATTTGGTGTCATTCCGTTCAGCGGTTCGGGCTGTAGCTGCGACAACAGATCCTATGGGAAATTGCATGGGGAAAACGCGTTTTGGGACTCCCCTTATTTCTCGGCCCCCCCTTGACGAATCACCACAAGGAGCAGAGCAGAGCTGGCAGATTGCATCGAAGTGAGGATGATGTTGAGTGCCTTCCAATGCTTACGGGCACCTTGGAATACAAAATAATTGCGGCGGCCCCTGCCACGGGAAGTGCACTATCTTGAATAAGAAGAGGCTGCGGACTGAACTGCTCAAATTCCGCCTGGCGCATCATCTTAATGCATAAGAAGCTGTATTGACACCGCATCCTACTAAGGATTTTATGAGCGCAAAAATACAAAATTGTATCGCCCTTACCAAAGGAATCAATGAACTTGCATTTGTTGGAACCACATGTCCCAGAAGGCACTATACTTGTCGAGCCCCATTGAGGGTAAGATTCGAAATAAAAGACGCCAGTGATGTAATAAATGCGAGCCAGTGATGCCATTTTGTGAGCAAAAGCCCAGGAAGAAGAGGCGAATGCCTCGAAACGCGTCGGCTAGAAATGCTGGCGATGTCAATGCAGATTGCATCGAAGTGAGGATGATGTCGAGTGCCTTCCAATGCTTACGGGCACCTTGGAATACAAAATAATCGCGGCGGCCCCTGCCGCGGGAAGTGCACCATCTTGAATAAGAAGAGGCTGCGGACTGAACTGCTCAAATTCCGCCTGGCACATCATCTTAATGCGTAAGAAACTGTATTGACACCGCATCCTACTAAGGATTTTATGAGCGTAAAAATACAAAATTGCATTGCCCTTACCAAAGGAATCAATGAACTTGCATTTGTTGGAACAAACATGTCCCAGAAGGCACTATACTTGTCGAGCTCCATTGAGGGTAAGATTCTAAATAAAAGACGCCAGTGATGTAATAAATGCGAGCCAGTGATGCCATTTTGTGAGCAAAAGCCCAGGAAGAAGAGGCGAATGCCTCGAAACGCGTCGGCTAGAAATGCTGGCGATGTCAATGCAGATTGCATCGAAGTGAGGATGATGTCGAGTGCCTTCCAATGCTTACGGGCACCTTGGAATACATATATATATATATATATATATATATATATATATATATATATATATATATATATATATATATATATATATATATATATATTCACTGAAAAAACCATGTTTCACACACGTTATAGTTAGGAATTAGCATTTAAAAAACCTTGCAAATTCACTGAAAAAACCATAGGTTTCACACATGTTATAGTTAGCGGAAATTTTACTGATAAAAAAACCAATGAAATTCCCCCGTTATAGTTAGTGCAGGCAACTATAACTCACGCGACCGCAATCCTCTGCTGATGCTAATACTGTATTTAGACACTTATTTACCCATGTCTTCTTCCATACATTTTTAGCTATACATATATTACAAATATTTTCTTTTCATAAAGACACATATGTCATCAGCAGAAGATTGCGGTCGCGTGAGTTATAGTTGCCTGCACTAACTATAACGGGGGAATTTCATTGGTTTTTTATCAGTAAAATTTCCGCTAACTATAACATGTGTGAAACCTATGGTTTTTTCAGTGAATTTGCAAGGTTTTTTAAATGCTAATTCCTAACTATAACGTGTGTGAAACCTATGGTTTTTTCAGTGAATTTGTACGTTTTTTTAAATGCTAAGTTACTTTACGGCATTCGTGGCGTGCGCGCCCACTTAACGCAGTTTGTTCCGTGCGCGCACGGTGCGCTTCGCGCACCGTGCGCGCACAGTGAGCACGCGGTGCGCTTCGCGCACCGCGCGCCCACTTTACGCAGTTAGTGCTGTGCACGCACGGTGGGCACGCGGTGCGCTATGCGCACCGCGTGCCCACGTTACGCTAGATGGGCCATGTACGCACGATGCGCTTCGCGCACCGTGCGCTCATGGAGGACATATGATGCACTTCGTTTTTAAAGGTAATATTTTAATTTTTCGTAAGTAGTTATAAGCCATGCACAAATGGTGCCCTTCGGGCACCATTTGCACACGGGGTGGAGAGAGTGTGGATAATTTTTTTTTTTTATATATATTTTTTTAATATTTTCGTTTTTTACTTAAAGTATAAGACATGCACAATTAGTGACCTTCGGTCACCAATTGCACACGGGGTGGGGTTAGTGTGGATATTTTATTTTTTAAAATATTTTTTTACCGTACGCGTACGGTAAGCGTAATCGGCGAAATTAGCGAAAAAATAAAAATTCCGTTTTTGGCCTTGGGGGATCTTTGGGGATTCCCTGTACATGGCTATGTGTGTGGGAGCCGTCAAAACAGCCCCTTTAAATGTTTTTGTTCTTTGTTTGTTAATCATCTCTCTCAGTGCGAGAGAGAAAATGGCGGCCGCCGCTTCCTGGTTTCGGCCGATTCGAATGGTTACTAAGATCTAAGAGCCAATCATAATCGCCCTCGCGCACGCCACCGTACGCGTACGGTAAGCGTACTGTAAGCGCACCGTAAGCTGGCTCAGATATATATATTGATTTAAAGGCTATTTTCTCAGAATCTACTGAACAGATTTACACCAAACCTACAAAAGGCATTTCCTTGACCTGAGGACTACCTCTCTGCCAAATGTCTAGTAATTCTGTTCAGCCGTTCGGGCTGTAGCCCTGTCTAAAGGTCCTATGGAAAAATGCATGGGAAAAACGCGTTTTGGGACCCCCCTTTTATCTCAGCCCCCGCTTGACGAATCCCCCCGAGACTTTCAGGGTAGGAGCGGAGCGTAGCGCCCCACCTATTTTGAAAGATTCGCGAGGATTCGTCAACCGGCGCCAAAGTTATTCAAAATAGAATGTTGCGGATTTCCTATGGAAACGTGGTCCTAACTATAACTACCTACTGGCGACCGCCAGTAGGTAATATATATATATATATATATATATACATATATATATACACAAACGCCTGCACTATAAGTAGCCACTGATTCATACTTGCTGTTATGGGTGCCCACCATCTCTCTCACCGGTTCCATACCTAGCTTAGAGACAAACTTAAATTACGCTGCAATCACTCTTTGAAAGTGCGTTTTCCTCAAATTAAGCAAACGTGTGCAATTGCATGCTGAGTCCAAAGGTAGACATAGATAGAAAAACGTTTTCACCTTGGTAATTCTTACTTAAATAATGAAGTGGGCTCTGGTTTTTGTTGCCTGTGGGCCACAAATCATTTGTGTTTTCGACAGATTGTTTTTTTAGATCTAAATCGTCCATAAAGGATAACAAACCATGCAGTATTTTTTTAGCCCATTAACTGACCTAGCCTTAAGCACAGCGTCATTGGCACATAATAATACAGCAATCTGTCAGGCACCTGTCTGAGGCATTTTACACCCACTGGCCATCAAACACTTTTCTAACTCAAATATATATGGCATAAAATGGAAGGGTACCAACACACCACCCTGAAGAGCCTCATTTTCAATCTTAAAAGAATCGAACAGTCCCCATTCGGCCCAAATCTTACATTATCAGACTGAAGTTACCCCAAAAAGCATACTATCAATTCATCAACTCCCAAGGAGTGCATCATTGTCCAAAGCTTTTATCGAATGACACAATCAAATGCGCAGCTCAAGTCCATAAAAGCTACAAGCATAATAACTTACATAACCGAGGGTTATTTATTTACTATCCTATACAAATGTAAGCACTGATCAATTGTGCCCAATCCTCTATGAAAACCATATTGAATGTCTGAGATAGTAGAATTGTGCTCCCTCCAGGTCTCTAATTTATCCATCAGAATCCAGCCCATTATCTTAACAGTAAAGTCTAAAAGGAGGATTAGGTGGTTACACTTAAGATCACTCCTGTCTCCTTTTTAAAATATAAGGACTATCGTAGAAGGTGCCCACGACTGAGTTGATCCTCTCTTCATTGCACGATGTAATACATTTACCAGAACTGAAGCCTACAGTTCATTCAACGGAAACTCGTCAAGTCTTAAGGCTCCTATTGGTAGGAGAGCTCACATCAGTCATCCCTATACTCATAAAAGACATAGTAGCGAATAAGTGGCTGCCCAAAGGTTGATCTGTATGTAATGCAGACTGTGGCAGAGAATAGATATTACTCTAATGTGTTACCCATCTTCTCCGGAATCGTGGTCACCAAACCAGGAACACCATCGCCTTTAAAAAGTGAGTTTATTATGTTCCAAAAGTTTGATCAGTGGCACTAGCTATCCATAAGATTTCCCACGCTTGTTTCTTCATACTTTTTTTTTTCACTTGTTCCCGCCTTTTTATAATGTAATCTGCTGGTTTGTAACTCAGCGACATTACGTGGTTTATTTTTCAAGGCTCATTTCATTTTTGTGAGCCTGAGAACAATACTTAAATCGTTTAACTTGCTTTTCCTTTATTTAATCTGTAGGTACTGCTGTTGTGTCACACAGAGAATCAAGCGAGTCCTGTACTGCTTGAGTAGCAGCTGAAATGTCTACTCTAAGCAGCACTGAAAATCAGCTGAAATTAATACTAAGGGGCCGATTGCGATGTCATAGTTCAGATTCATTTTCGACCAACCAATGTGGATGGAGTCGGGCAGAAAGGAATCCGAACTGGATTTCGGAATGGCTTCCGACAGGTTCGGAGAGCCCGTCTGCCATTTGGAAACCCTCCAGTAATCCCAAGGGCGGCTCTTTCTGCTCGAGGGATTACAATGTTGGATTCAGACAGCCTTTCTGTGCTGGCCTTATCGACACAGAAAGGCTGTCGAAAGTCGACTTTGGGGGCCCCTAGCAAGGCCCACATGGGTGCACGGCCTCTGGTTGGATGCCGAGGGGGCACCTATTGTGCCCCCCTGTTGATCCCTGCACCCTGTGGCAGGCACTTTGAGGTGCCTGCCAATGAGTGCAGAGATGAACTGCACCGCTTCTCTTTACAATGAGAGCACGCATTCTGCTCGGAATGCATGCTCCCATTGTAAAGAATAGGAGTGCAATCGAACAGTGTTTTCTGTCACCTCCTAATTGCTGCGTTGGGACCGCTGATAGGAGGTCAGTCGGTCCCAGTACTAAATCAATGTTGGATGGACTCAGGTCTGTTTCACATCGAAAATGGGGCCTTAGTCGTGTAACAAGCGTGTTGCTGGGGCAGCTGCGCGCTATAGAAGAACGGATAACATAACATAACATAACATTGTGTTAACAGAGTCCAACTTGAGCTAGAAATACCTGTACTCTTGTTAAGTTTAACTTGTGGAGACCTAATCATAGGCATTGAGGAATGTTTGCATGCATAGACAGACACTGAGAGAGCATTGTGGTCACTAAAATAATTTTCCCACATTATAAATTTAGATGTTAAGAAACTAATATCTGTGGATAGCACATTGTAGTTAATTGTGCTAGCTGGCCTCCTCCTACCTGTAAGACAGGCAAAGAAAAGTAATCAACATATTAGCTTCAATGCAATTCTCTATTGATTTTTTAAAACTATTTTTGACTTCTGAATTGTCGTACATACAATTTTTATAACATTTTCCTACCAATACTTTCTGCTTACCATCATCCTTCATGTTGCAAAGGACAGAGTGGTTCCATCGGAGGAAGCATATGCTTAAATTTCCTTGGCTATAAGATAATGGCAAAAATTGAATTGTGAATATATAGTCAATTTTATTCACTATATAAACATTTCATTAGAATGCAAAAGTCACTTTGTATAATATTTTGGGTGCTCCAACATGACGGCTCAGTGAACGTGACTAGTGACACATGTTAAAAGATGTGTGCTGGTGCTGGAGCAGAGTTTTCTGATGAAAATCTATTGGGTTTTTAAGCTCTGGTTTGTCTATTTGTCATAATTAAAATTATTAATTATTAATTACTAATTATTTGTTTTGTGTAAATGTTTTAAACTTACCAACACGTACTAATGAGAAGAAAACCGACACGTGGGAATGCTTTCGTTTGCTTATTGATAATGTGCATGTTTTATTAAATAAACGTTGCTGAGTGCTGTTTATTTTAAAGCACGAAACGCTTTTGAATTAATGCTTTTCTGTGTTGCAAAGGCTAGATAATTACATACACATAAGGGTATTAGTGGGGTTAACACTTTTTAATCACTATGCTGTGGTAACGTTGTTTTTGTCTCTTTTAATTAAGATGGTCTATTTTGGCCTAGAATAAAATGGCCGCCGTTTGCAGCCTGGCCTCGAGTGAGAGATTTGTGATGAGAGGGCCTTGCTGAATATGGTCGAAGTCATCTGACCACAGTCTTCGCCTGGTTAAAATTTTCCGTGAGGACAGCAGCAGTGCTGGGCGAGTCTCCAAGAAACATCCGAATAGCCTTGGAGGACAAAGGAGCCATAATGAATGAACTGAATGGACTCTGAAGTCATCATGTTAGTTCCGAGGAAATGTGGATGTCAAAAGATACTTTTTAATTTTTAGTTCCTGTTCTGTCTTTTTATTTTTGTGATTTCTTCTGAGCGGAGATTTTCCAAATGTAGCGATGCTACATCCTTTCCTGCTCGCTCTGCTCAGCGGTTCAGCGGACGTTTAGAACATTTTATGTTTCTTTAATATTGTAAGTTTCCCTATAAATATTGTTAGCCTAGAGAGGGTCTAGGCCACTTTTGCCACTTCTTCCCAAACCTGCGTTGGTGAGGATCGATGCTGTGAGGACGGCGACTCGGGAGACTTCTACTGAGAGACTTGTCCTGATGACCCATTCTGACATTTAGCTAGAATAGGTAATTATGAGAAAATGATTTACTTGGATTGATTTCCTTTGACTAATTTTAGATAAAGTACCATAATTTTAAATACGGTGTTGGTGATTATTTCTTGTCAATTATTGAGTACTCTATTTGATTATTGTTGTATAGATTGTTTAGATTATGACTCAGGACAATTACAATAACTAGGTCTTATCGACCTCAGTGTAGATGTGGGGTGTTTAGGAGTTTTCTTTCCACAGGTCCAGTGCTGGTAGAGTATTTGAGCATATGTTAGTGAAATGGGCCCAGTGTATGATGAGTGTATGTGCGTGTAACTGTGAAATTACTCTATCCGTGGAAGTAGGGAGATTTTGTACACCTAAATCTGCATCAATTTCCTGGTAGCAGAGTGAGGATGGTTATTGATGATTGTCTTGATCTGATTAGATTGCTTGTACATTAGCTTATTGATTATTGATTATTGATTGATGTTGGTATATGTACTAATACTATATGTTGGAGTCGTCATGTTGAGTTATATGTAGTGCTTCTGGAACTTGGGAGCTAGTAGCAGTTCCGTAGTAGGGCAGAGGGAAGTATATGCTGCTCTCGGGAAAGACGGGATTGTAGGAAAACGTGTGAGAATTGAAGTTGCGCGTCACATTGTCTGGGTTCGGAATTAGTGACATTGTCGTATGTTACTATTAGAAATATTTCTGGTATATAAGGAGTGCGTATGGTAGTGAAGGTTATCAGTGAAACTCTGGTCTTAAGTCCCAGGGATCCATAAGGTTCACCATTAAAGCTTATCGCGGGAGGAGTAATAGGTATTCTCTGAGCTTGTTTGAGAAACTGGGCAGAGGTAAGCTGCTTGGTTAATGTGTGATATAATTCTGTAGTAGAGCAGATTGTTCGCTGTTCTCGGGAAAAGCAGGATTCTGTGTGTATGTACTATATATTTCCTTGTATGAATGTGCGTGAATGCTCATATATTTAGTTGATTGTAAGACTCTTTGGACAAGTCCTAGAGGAAACAATTAATGAATGTATGTTAGAAGGGCAGAGTAGAGGGATGTGCTACTGTGTCAACGGGATTCTTGTGAAATAGATTTTCTTTACTATTCTGTGGTTAGCGAAGCAGACAATGGAGATGTTTATATGTTGTAACTAATAGATTTTGTAGAAATTTGACACGGAGTCTACTGAGAAATTTTGTAAAGGAGGGGTAGACGAGTGACAAGAGACAGGAGACAGAAGCGACTGCAGCGACTGCTGACGTCAAACAGACCGCGCTCTGATTGGATATTAGATCAGAACAGTGCTCGCGCTGAGATTGGTGCGTTGGTGTGAGCCGCGCAAGGATTGGAAGAGCTATTCTAGTGACGTAGACGTTCCAGGATTGGTGCGTTAGTGTGAGTCGCGCTGTTATTGGTTGAAAAATCATATTGTGCAGTTGTAATACGGAAGGGATTAGAAAGTTTTGGTAAACGTTAAAATGTATTACCAAGAAGAGAAAAAGAAAAAAACATTGTTCGGAAAAATCAGAAAGTGGTTCGACAAGGATAAAGATGTTAAAACAAGAGAGGGTGAATTGTTACCTCCAGCGAAAACACCTGCATCCTTCATGGCTGCGAGATATGGGTATCATACCTGTATATGGTTGGAGAATTGGGTTAGGTATACAAAGGAAGATGGTGTTTTAGCATTTCCAGAACATGGTTCATTTAATCTGGCCGTGTTGAAAAATTTACGGGAAAAGATGTTATGTCTTGACCCAAGACCAAGGCCGACACAGTTTGAGGCTTTAGTGGAATGGGAAGAGGAAGTGCATGAGCGAGAAAAGCAGAGGTCTGGAGGACAGTATAGGTATATGTTTGGGAGGAGACATGATCGTGAAACTCATCATGATCGAATAAAAAGATGGCGAGATGCTAGCATGTCAGAGGGATTATATCCTATGAGAACAGTTGAAGAGGGAACAGAAAGGGTTCCTGAGACAGAAGTGAGGAGATATGGAGTTAATGAATATGAGGATGAGGTCTTGAATGACATGATTTACAAAAGACCACCTCCAGACGAGAGTACACCAATTGTTTCTCCGATAAGAGATACAGTGCGTATCATTGAAACAGAAAATGTGACACCAGAGCTAAGAAGTGGTAATCCTTTCAGGGAGAGAGAGAATCGATGTGGTGACGAGAATACAAGAGAATTAGCCAGGACTACAACAGAGCTGACTGAAAAGATTAGAGAGCTAACAAAGAATCTGGAAGCCGTTACGGTGCCTGTAACCATAGGTCCGGTTATGCCTGTGTTTGATAAGCAGAGGACAGGTGAAAATGGTTTGGTGATTCCATATGTTGGGAATAAGATAACAAGTTTAGCTGGTCCCTCAGGAGATTCAGGAAGAAGGACAGAAAGTAGTGATCTGAGGCAATCCAGACATGACACATGTAGTGAAGGATTAGAGGTACAGTCTAATTCAAGACTGGATGCTAGTGAAGCTAGTTGTTCAGGGATGCCGATTTTAGAACCGCAGAAGAAAGTGGTTCCAGTGAGAAAAACTACTGAAATAACAGCTGAAGATTTGAATGATTGGATGAAAGTTCTTCAAAAGAGGGATAAAGATTCACAAGCAAGTGATGTGGCTAGGTTACGTGTAGAATTAGAAGAGCTTGTTGTAGGGACAGTTCCTACAGAAATTCTTTAAAATCATCATGATGGTGAACTGTTGTTTATGTGTAAAAATATCACCTGGAGAGCGAGAAATACACATGAGAGGTTAAGAGTAATAGCGAATGAGCAGGGAGTTGACTTTGATAAGGTGAAAGCTCTGCAAAAATCTTACAGGATGGATTTCACAGACAAAGATATTGAAAATTTGAATGGTACTGGTAGAACAGGACAGATTAAAGGAATGGTCGCATTATTGCGAAGATGGGGTGATGTTGAGAAGTGGAAGGATAGGTGGTACAAGAAGAGAGAAGAATCGGGGATAGGACTTATTCAGCATTTCCTGTGAGAGAAAAAGAGAAACCAGTGGATACTTATCCTATGAGAGAAATACCTGGAGGAGGATATGTACATGTTCCATGGACCAGACAGGATATTTTATCATTTACGAATGATTTCCCTCGATTGAGAGAAAAGCCCGTCGAGTGGTATAGGCAGGTAGACAGGTTTGTGAAATTGTCAAAAGTGCTGTGGATTGACCTGAATAGTCTGTTTGATATAATCGTTCCAGCAGACTTGTGGGCTGAGTATAAAATAGTTGTGAGTTGGCCTACTGAGGAATATCCAAGAGATCAGAGAACAGGAGCACCAGATCCAGAAGTAATGAGAAAGTATGAGCAGGTGATCGTATACCTGAAAAATAAAGTACCTGCAAAAGAGACAGACTGGGTTAAAATAGATCGAACACAACAGGAAGCAAAAGAATCAGTTCATGCTTTTTACGAGAGGCTGATACTGGCGTTTAAACAATTCAGTGGAGATGAACACCTGGGTGACAAGGATTTGAGTCACTTTGTATACAGATTTGTATATGGCCTGAGACCTGAGATTAGTGAAAGAATTCGTGAGCATACTGTGGATTGGCAGAGTAAGAAAATAGATGAGATTCTGAGACATGCAAAATACTTCAGTGATGAAATTGAAGCAAAACAGAGAAAGCTGAAAGAAAAAGCAATGTGGGCACAAGTGAAAGTTGCGGAAAGACAGGAAGCACAGTTGGTGGAACAGGCGAATAATGCAGGAAATAATACAGGGAATAGACCCAGGTATGCAGGGAAAGGAAAGGGGAATCTTGAGGAAGCCAAAAAAAAGTTCCCATGTCACAACTGTGGCCAACTGGGACATTGGAGATCTGAGTGTACCAATCCACCATTAGTGAATAATGAGGGAAAATCCTTAAATCAACAGGTGCAGAACGAAGGGAATAATCAACAGCAGCAACAACAGAAAGTTGTGAAACAGCAGAGTCAAGAGCCAAAACCGCCCTTGCCGCAGAATAGAGGATCACAAAAGTATAATCCGGATTCGGGATTCTACAATGATGAGCAGGTAAACAAACCAAGGCGTTCTAACCAGGTACAACAGTACTTGTTAAAGAATGAAGGGAGTGAGTCTGAGGGTGATTATTGACGGTGCCGAAGAGAGGAGGAAGAGTGCATACTTGGTGCAACTCTAGAAATAGACCAGGCAGGACCATTTGTAGATGGAAAAATAAATGAAGAAGGTGTTACTTTTTTAGTAGACACAGGTGCAACAAGATCAACTGTCAGGTCAACAGATATTAGAAATCTTCCTCTCTCGGATGAAGCAATCCAAGTAGTTGGTGTAGCCAATACACAAATTAGGACACGTCTTACTGAACCAGTAAGAGTACAAATAGGGAAATTTTCAGACATGCACAGATTTATCGTCTGTGACACAAGTCCAGTGAACCTGTTAGGTAGGGATTTGTTATGTAAAATGAATTGTACAATTTTTTGTACACCGGATGGAATAGCTTTTGAAACACCAGATGAGGATGTTTTGTACCGAATGACTCTAGAAAATAGAGAGAGTGAGTTAATTGGTGCATATGCTGTGTTTGATCCGGAGGATTTGCCTCAAGAGCTGAGAGACACAGTGAAAAGGACAGTTTGGGATTTTACTGGAGAGGATGTGGGATTGATGAATAATGTAGATCCTGTGAAAATTTCAGTGAAAGAGGGAATTACTTATCCTAACATTCCTCAGTACAAAATGACACCAGAAATAATTGAGGGAATAACTCCTATAATTGAGAAAATGATTCAGCAGGGAGTTCTGAGAGAACTATTGAGTAGTCCGTGTAATTCACCGATAATGGGGCTAAAGAAGCCTAATGGGAAGTTCAGGTTTGTACAAGATTTGAGAAAAGTTAACCAAATTGTGGTGGCATGTTGTCCTATTGTGCCAAATCCATCAGTGATTTTGTATCAGATTCCACATGATGCTGAGTGGTATACAGTGATTGATTTGTGTCATGCTTTCTTTTCAATTCCATTGCATCATGACAGCCAGCCGATTTTTGCATTTAGGTTTGGCCAGCGTATTTTAGCATGGTGTCGTATCCCACAGGGGTATACAGAGAGTCCTTCGATGTTCAATCAGTTATTGAAAAAGTCATTAGAGAGTTTGATCATGCCTGAAAACTCAGTACTAGTACAATATATTGATGACCTACTAGTGGCATCAAAGACACGTGAAGCTTGTGAAGTAGATACTATAGCTTTACTGAATCATCTGGCAGATGGAGGGTTAAAAGTATCTCCAGCCAAATTGCAATTTTGCAAGAAAGAGGTGCATTATCTTGGACACAATATTGAAAAAGGTCTGAGAAAAGTGACTGATGACAGGATCAAAATCATCAGGGGAATGAAAGCCCCAAAGACCCAGAGGGAAGTGAGAATGTTCCTGGGAATGGTGGGTTATTGTCGTCAGTGGATAATTAATTTTTCGCTGATAGCAAAGCCACTGATTAAGCTGACAAAAAGTGAGATGACAGACCCATTGGAACTAGATGGAGAACAAATGGCAGCATTTGAAGAGTTGAAAATCAGAATGTGTGAAGCTCCTGCTTTGGGTATGCCAGACTATGAAAAGGAGTTTGAATTGTACTGCAGTGAAAGGAATGGATGTGCACTTTCAGTGTTAATTCAGAAGCATGGATTACTGAGAAGGCCTATTGCGTACTTCTCATCGACACTTGACCCTGTAGCTGTAGGTTTACCAGGATGTCTGAAATCTGTGGCTGCAACATGCAGAAGCCTGGAACAGAGTGAGGGAATCATAATGGGATATCCTGTAAGGGTATTCGTACCTCATAATGTGGCAATTCTTTTGACAAGAAGCAGAACTCAATACATGTCACATAGTCGGTTGACTAAATATGAGAAAGTCATTCTGGGAGCATCAAATGTGACTTTGGAGAGATGTGTGAATGTGAATCCAGCGACATTGTTGCCGGATATTGAAAATGTGGGTGTGAAAACAGAAGATGATCACAATTGTTTGGATGTGCTTGATTACTGTACAAAACCGAGACCAGACATAAGGGATCTTCCCTTGCATGAGAGTGATCATGTGTTGTTTGTGGATGGATCATGCCTGAGGAATGATGAGGGTGTGCTATGTGCAGCATATGCAGTGTGCAAGGTTTCAGAGGTTATGGAAGCATCACCATTGAAAGGAGTGAAATCTGCACAAGTTGCTGAATTAGTGGCATTGACAAAAGCTTGTGAAATTGGGAAAGATTTGAGAACGACTGTGATGACTGATAGTCAGTATGGATTTGGAGTTGTGCATGACTTTGGCCAACTTTGGCTACAAAGAGGTTTCTTGACGTCGAGTGGGACTCCAATAAAGAATGCTGAAGTGATTGGAAAATTACTTGAGGCGATACAGCTGCCTAAAGAATTAGCAGTTGTGAAATGTGCTGCTCATGGACAAGGAGATGATTTTGTGACAGTTGGCAATCGATACGCAAATGACATTGCTCAATATTGCGCTAAAAATAACCAGTCAATTAATCGGGAACGAGAAGGTGAAATGTCTTTTTGTTCTGTGATGTTTACTAATGTCTTAGAGACGTGGGATGAAGTGAAACAGTTACAGGATGAGGCAGGGGAGGAAGAAAAGAAAGATTGGATCAAGGCAGGTTGTGCCCCAAGAGAAACAGACCATGTTTGGGTCTATAGAGATGGCAGACCAGTAATGCCGAATTCCATGCTGTCAGCAATGGCAAGAATGTATCATGGCCAGGGACATTTGGGAAGGGATGCGATGATCAGGTCTTTTAAGCAAACCTGGTACAATGCAAAGTTCAGGACAATTGCAGAAAGTATCTGTCAAAGATGTTTGATTTGCCAGCAATTTAACACTGGGAAAAAGACAGTGGTGAGTCTGGGAACAATAGGCAGAGAAGGAGGTCCTTTTACAAGAATGCAGATTGATTTCATTGAAATGCCCCATGTGAACAGACTAATGTATGTACTAGTGGTAGTCTGTTTGTTTTCAAGATGGGTTGAGGCCTATCCGACTAGGAGAAATTATGGAGTAACAGTGGCAAAGTTACTGTTAAGAGAGTTGATTCCTAGGTACGGATTTCCGGTAACGATTGAGTCTGATAGAGGTGGACACGTCTATAATGAACTCATGAGTTTGATTTGTGAAGCATTAAGCATACAGCAGAAGCTACATTGTGCATACAGACCAGAGGCTTCTGGTGTTGTTGAGCAGATAAACGGCACAATCAAGAACAGGATTGGTAAGATGTGTTTAGCCACTGGTATGAAATGGCCCGATGTCTTGCCTCTAGTGCTAATGACTATTAGATCTACTCCAGATAGAACTACTGGTTTAAGTCCGCACGAAATCATAATGGGACGTGCAATGCGACATGCATATGTACCTGTCAATAAGTTGATGACAATAACTGATGACATGATTTTGGATTACTGTAAAGGCCTGGCTGACGCAGTTCATTCTGCGTTTCACCAGATTGGAGAAGAAGCTACCACACTTGAGAAGAAGCAAGCTCATGATCTGAGTCCAGGAGACTGGGTGAGGATTAAAGTACACAGAAGAAGAAATTGCTTGGTTCCAAGGTGGGGAAGACCAAGACAAGTTATTTTGACTACGACAACTGCAGTGAAGTGTGCTGGTGTGAAAAACTGGGTACATGTGAGTCATACTCTGAGAGTTCCAAACCCAAAAGATGGGACTGGCAAGGAGTATTTTGAAGAGTCAGATTCAAGTGATGATGAAGACCCAGAACCAGTGAGAAAAAATCAAAGTTCAGAAAAAGAAGCAGAAAAGACTTCAAGAGAACCATTGAGAATCTCAGAAAAGAGATCAGATTCTGTAAGAGAGCCTGAAGTTCCAAAAAGCAGTGGAGGAAAAAGAAAAGAAAAGAGCAGTTCCACAGAAATTACTCCTGAATCAGAAGAGGAGGAGATTGAAGAACCACTTGAGATTGTACCTGAAGAAGTAGGGTCAGAAGAAGATAGAGAGGGACAGATTGCGGAAGACCCCCGAGGAGGTGTAGGGAACATTCTTGACAAGCTAGGTGAAGGGACAAGTAGACAGCAAGAAGATTGCGTGTCGGAGACCCGAGGAGGGACAGAAGTAGGGAAGTCTCAAATACTGGTGAAAAAGACTGTGGAGCGAAAGAAAACTGCTGAAGAACAAGAGGCATTTGAAACAGAATCGGATGAAAGTGAGAATGAAAAATCAGAAGGTCGAATTCTGAGAAAGAGAACTTGGATTGGAGAGAGAAATAATACAGAAACGAGACCGAAAAAGGTCGTAAGAGGAGATTTTTGGCCTAACAACAGAGTAAAGAGGCTGAGATACAGACTGATAAGAGGGAATACATCGAAAGCTGAACAAGTGAATGAGGTGTCGAGTCAAAACGAAGTAAAAAGGAAGGAGCAAAAGGAGTCAAGAGAACCTGAGGAAATATAGAGAATTAGAAGACCCAACCAAAAGTACAGATCACTGGAATGGTCTTATGTGGCACTGTCTGAAGAAGGAGAAGAAGAAACAGTGAATCGAGACAATCCGGAGGGGATCTTGAGAAAAGTGGTTGAGGAAAAGGAAAAATCTGTTGGAATCTTAAAAGTTATCCTGACTGACATTGGAGAAGAGTCGGATGCACAGGATGTTGTTGATGATCTGATACAATTTGATGTTGCTGAAGAAGAAGGAGTGAAAAGTGATGAATATCCAAATTGAGTGAACTAAAGAAATCACTTGGAGAAAAGTGAAAAGGAGAAAGTCTGAAATTCAGCTGTCTGAAGTAATCCAAAGTTCGAGAAATTTCAGTAGTGGAGTAGTAGAGGCTAAGTCAAAAGACAAGGTCAAAGTAGTAAAATGGCTAACATAGAGAATAACCAAAGTAGATGTGCCTTCTTAAGAAGATGGTGTAGAATGTGCTGCTGCTGTACTGGATTATTAATGCTACTATGGGGTGTTTTAGCTTTATTAGTTACATTTAGAGTTACAATAGGTACATTTGAGATACATACAGAGAATGTGACAAATACAGAGAAGAGTTCGCAAAAAGTAGTTCCAACTAGAATTAGTAATACTTACATGCATAAAGATAGGTCAATTAATGATTTTTCTAGTAATGTTTTTTCAAAGTTGTTATACGAATATGTGAAAACAATGGAAGTTAGGGATTGCTACGTTTGTATGCAATTACCTGCATCCGTTTCAGAGGGTGTTACTTATCACCATTTACCAGCTACGTATGGAATTTCTTGTAGTGTATTAAGTAGTGTTTTTTATTTGCTAGGGAAAATAGATTATAAGATGTCTAACAAAGATAGTATTTTTGGGCAATTGCCTATGAACAAAAAGCTGAATCCAGCTAAAGAAGCTAACATTTTTGGTGAGATTTTTATTGAGAAAGAAGAATTAACATTAGATTACATTTTTAAGAATAATTTAACTTGCAGTTTGAAAGAAGAGGAGAAAGCTTTCCTAAACATGGTGGAAGAAAGGAGATTGAGTATGCATGAAAAAGCAGGGAAATATAAAGTGAGTGAGACAATTTGGGACATAGAGATGGGAAAAGAATTAAGAAATGGGGTTAGTCCAACTTTAGCTTTGATGCACCACAGAAGGGTAAGCTGTGCATTACAAGAGGGAAATCCCAATATGATACATATTTTGTTGGGACTAGTGAATGTCATGATACATACTTCATTGCAACAGGATGGGGTTTCAGAGGTGGAGAAGATACAATTTTTCCAGGAGTGTATTATGTTTGTGGGAACAAGGCTTATTACAAGTTGCCTGACCATTGGTATGGCACGTGTTATGTGGGCCTGGTCTTTCCAAAGATCTTTCATATAGATAGAATAGAAGATGTAGAACATATTAATTTACTAATGCGCTTCAAGAGGGAAACTTGGTCTGAAATAGTGGGTGACATTTTTGGAGCTTTAATTCCAGCAGTGGGAATTTCTTTGAATGCTTATGGGATTCGGAAACTGTCAACAGTGGTGGATCGCTTATCGACAAATACCGCTGGAGGGTTTCTTTTGGTGAATACGGAACTAATTGCCGTACGTGCCATGTCTATGCAAAATAGACTTGCCCTTGATATTCTATTAGCTAAGGAGGGTGGAGTTTGTGGAATGCTGAAAGTTCAACATTGTTGCACTTACATTCCAGATGAAAGCAAAGACCTGAAGGTCTATATAAAAAATATTACTGATTTGCATGAAGAATTAGTACCACTTGAAGCTGAAAGTATTTGGACTAAAATAGCTAATAAAATAGTTGCTGTTAAGAGTTTTATTGCAAAAATAGGTAGTACTATTATAGGTAAGATATTGTTTCCTTTGACTTGTATAATTGTTGCTTTATTGATACTGAGATTGGTGTGTTTGTGTTGTAAAAACAGGGGAGGGAAAAAGAAATTAATTAAAAGAAACAATGAAAAGAGAAATAAAAGGTTGAAAAGAGAACCACAAGAAATTGAATTAGAAGAATTGAGGGAGAGTGTCTACTTAGAAACAAAGAGGGATGATGAAAGGGAGTCTGGTGTCTAGTGTTGTGTATAAGAAAAAGACATTTCCAGTTTCTCCTAAAATTGGGACTAAAATTTTACTAATTTTTTTTTTGGGTTGTTTATTTGGTGATAATATCACCAAAGGGGGGATTGCTGGAGCAGAGTTTTCTGATGAAAATCTATTGGGTTTTTAAGCTCTGGTTTGTCTATTTGTCATAATTAAAATTATTAATTATTAATTACTAATTATTTGTTTTGTGTAAATGTTTTAAACTTACCAACACGTACTAATGAGAAGAAAACCGACACGTGGGAATGCTTTCGTTTGCTTATTGATAATGTGCATGTTTTATTAAATAAACGTTGCTGAGTGCTGTTTATTTTAAAGCACGAAACGCTTTTGAATTAATGCTTTTCTGTGTTGCAAAGGCTAGATAATTACATACACATAAGGGTATTAGTGGGGTTAACACTGTTTAATCACTATGCTGTGGTAACGTTGTTTTTGTCTCTTTTAATTAAGATGGTCTATTTTGGCCTAGAATAAAATGGCCGCCGTTTGCAGCCTGGCCTCGAGTGAGAGATTTGTGATGAGAGGGCCTTGCTGAATATGGTCGAAGTCATCTGACCACAGTCTTCGCCTGGTTAAAATTTTCCGTGAGGACAGCAGCAGTGCTGGGCGAGTCTCCAAGAAACATCCGAATAGCCTTGGAGGACAAAGGAGCCATAATGAATGAACTGAATGGACTCTGAAGTCATCATGTTAGTTCCGAGGAAATGTGGATGTCAAAAGATACTTTTTAATTTTTAGTTCCTGTTCTGTCTTTTTATTTTTGTGATTTCTTCTGAGCGGAGATTTTCCAAATGTAGCGATGCTACATCCTTTCCTGCTCGCTCTGCTCAGCGGTTCAGCGGACGTTTAGAACATTTTATGTTTCTTTAATATTGTAAGTTTCCCTATAAATATTGTTAGCCTAGAGAGGGTCTAGGCCACTTTTGCCACTTCTTCCCAAACCTGCGTTGGTGAGGATCGATGCTGTGAGGACGGCGACTCGGGAGACTTCTACTGAGAGACTTGTCCTGATGACCCATTCTGACATTTAGCTAGAATAGGTAATTATGAGAAAATGATTTACTCTGATTGATTTCCTTTGACTAATTTTAGATAAAGTACCATAATTTTAAATACGGTGTTGGTGATTATTTCTTGTCAATTATTGAGTACTCTATTTGATTATTGTTGTATAGATTGTTTAGATTATGACTCAGGACAATTACAATAACTAGGTCTTATCGACCTCAGTGTAGATGTGGGGTGTTTAGGAGTTTTCTTTCCACAGGTCCAGTGCTGGTAGAGTATTTGAGCGTATGTTAGTGAAATGGGCCCAGTGTATGATGAGTGTATGTGCGTGTAACTGTGAAATTACTCTATCCGTGGAAGTAGGGAGATTTTGTACACCTAAATCTGCATCACTGGTGCTATATGCAAAGGATATGTACGATACTAGTGACTGATGCAAATGTTGATTTTCACAGCACGACTTAGATTAGGAGTACATTGTGTATATTATTATAATTATTATCAGTCCACTAGCTCAATTGTCGACGTTTTGACCCTACAAAAATTATTTTAACCCAGGGTCATCATCAGGACAAACACGTAGTAGCAACCAGTATTGGACGATGAATCATAGTTGAATATGATTTTATTATAGGTTCCTGTTGAGTCAGGACACTATAAGGTAGTATTCACCGGATAAAAATAAGATACTCCCAGGGGTTGGTTGGTATCAAGCACAGATTGGTGTTAAGCAGCCTGCACTAATTGAGGGCCGCCCAGCAGACGTTGGCTGAGTGAAATGTGTATGTGTAGTAAAAGGGTAATTTTGGTAGAAAGATGTCGGCCTTCTTAATAGATAATCTTAGCAGAAACATGACGACCTCTGCGAGTGAATAGAATTAACCCCCAGGTAACTTTTAACTCTATCCCTGGGAGACATAATACAACACAACACATCCACCCAGAGGGCCGTTTTACACATACAAAGTCTCCTATCTGCTCTTTCCACTTACACCCAAAGCCACTTTTTGCTAGGTGAGCATACATTCATGTCTCATTAAATGGAAAATACACCCACCTTATGCTCCCCACCATCAAAGTGGGTAGTAGCTTGCACCTAGACCTAGACCTTTTGGGCTTGAGCTAGGAGGGGTATGAGGATGAAGCTTCGTTCCTAAACAGTGAAGTACTTCTCACTACAATCGTATCTTGGCTTCAGAGCAGTCTGTCTATGTGCTTACTCTTATGAACATGCCAGACCCTAATGCAGGGGTCTTCAAACTGGGGGGAAAGTGGCGTAGCTTTGGGGGGGCAGACCGCCCCAGGCAGCACGAGTTTTGGGGCCAGCGGTTGGCCCCGCTCTTACCTACGGCTGCCGCGGCAGCATGAATCACCATCACCCCCCTCCCCGCTCTTCGATCCGGCCACCGCTGGCAGCAAACGCAGGGGCCGCCACGGGTGCCCTAAATCCTAGCTACGCCACTGTGGGGGCGGGCGGCGGGCCTACCTAGCGGTGGCCTTAACTGCATACATGCCAACATTTCAGAAGAGCAAAGTGGGAGATTAAAAAAAATAATCGGGAGAATGGGGCCTTGAATCGGGTTACTGTCATGTAGGGGCTTTGGAAGTGTGCTGCTGCAGGATTGGACATTTGAAACGCAAATGCACGTTGTTTTCTTACCTTTCAGAAGCATGGAGCGCAATGACAGGCAGAGAGAGGATGATGCAAGAGTTGTGCACTGGCCTTGCAGGTTGCTGGCAGTGCATACCACCCCCCCCTTTGAGGCAGCCCGGGCTGAAACTGCCTACACACAGCCGCCCCGAGCTCTTCACAGGTCTTTAAAAGACCATACGCTTGTTAATGGGGCTTTGTTGGTTTTTCACCCCTTCTAGAGCCCCTGCATCGCCACTCAGACCATTGCTGGAAGAATTAGCACGTTACACAATACCAAGCCCTGTCACCTGAAACCCCGAGGAGTCGGGTTTTTGCTTGCAGGAATGGGGAGGCGGGAGACTAGCCTTGAAATCGGTAGTCTCCCGCCTGAATCGGGAGTGTTGGCATGTCTGTAACTGATCCCAGGGGGATGTCAGGCTCTGGGTAAAAGAAGAATCATGCTCATAACACTGCTTTGTTTTAAGCTGAAAAAAACATGAGTGGAAGTAAGCCACTCTGTAATGGGCTGCCACTAACATATTTTATCATTTATATCTGGCTGGGAGTATTATCAAAAGGGAAGGGACTCCAAATATTCTTCAAACCTACCCATGCCCATTTCTGATAATCACGCTGTGAATACGTTTACACGTTAGTAAGGCCTAGCTAACCAGAATAGTATGTTTGACAGTCATGTATTTGATTGTATTTTTAAAAGGGGTAACAGAACTTAAATGCAATGTTTAAATAAGTCTAGACTTATTTAAACATTGCCAATTTATTAGAACAATTGTAAAAATTCGGAGGGGGGCCCATTGATTTTTGGGGGTTTTTTTGCACTGGGGTGCAGCATTAACAAGTTTGAAGACCACTGCCCTAATGTGTTATGATGATGCAATTTAACCATTTTGAAAATTCTCCTATAGATAAGTCTTAAGTATTTCCTTCTCAGTTAAACAATAAGTGTGTCCAATTTGAAGAGTACGCAAGGTTCGGTTTGTATGGCACAATCATATTCATTGTGAGCGGCAAACCGTAATGTCTCAGTGCTGATCAATGGACATTCCACAGACGCCAGAATCCAACAATGCAGAAGTACTAACAGGCTTTGCTTTTTCTGTTCTCACAACAATCGGGAGAAAGAATAAATGATTGTCAGTATTATTAATAAAATTAACCCAACACACTCCTGTTTTCTTCTCTGGAAATGATTGAGGTCTTTCAGCGTTCCTCTGAGGCCGTTTAGCACAGACCTGTATCATCTGACTAGCATCATCATTATATGGACAAGGCCCAGTATTTCTCCGGCACTGATTTTCATTTTTGGTCAAAAGACCATATAGAGCTCATACTTTCATATGTTATTCTTGAGGCAACAAGTAATGTAAAACCTTTTATAAACCAGAAGAAGAAACTCAAAAAAAATTTAGCATATGTTCCTCAGGACTCCCGTCTTTCCTTTTGTCTCTTGTAATCTGTGTTCAATCAACAGCAATAAATAAGCAAGAAAATTAAGTAGTAATTTCAAACAAAGCAATTAGGGCCATGCGTGCTAATGTTTGTCTATAGAATACTATTTGCAAACTGCGCTCAGTATTTTCGTGACAAGTAAAGATTTTTAAGAACCGACTTATGTACTAATACATCGGTTCCTAAAAATCAGAATTGTAGTGGGTAGACGCTCGACAAACAGATATATTCTTGTACCTGTGACTCCAGGAGTTTGGATGGATTTTTGTCAACCTTTATTGATAGGTCATTTACTTTGAGCTGCTGTATGTGAGCACAGATATACTACTCTTCTCGGTACAACTGAAGCCCTGATGAAGTTCCTTCATAGGAACGAAACGCGTTGGCTGATGTCCATTATTTACTATGCACAATAATAAAGAACATTTTTGGATTAACTTGGAGGAAATTGACTCTACTCTTGGTGCACCTTCCCTCTCCTACAAAAGCTGTTTATCTGGTTTTCAGTAGAGTTTAACTGCGGCAAGCTCTGGAAGTGATTGCACAGGACTCTTACTATTTACAAATTGGGATTGATGTGCTGAACCTTGGGTCAGCCGCTGATCGGAGTGTTTTTTTGTTTCTACTTGAATAACTTGTGTAGGATGAAAGGCAAAATGCATAGTAAGATAATACAAAAAACAAAGTGCCCTAGAAAAGTGTGGGGCACTTAAAAAGACCACTGGGTATCTGTAGACATAACACCAAGGTTTCCTTAGTTTTAGTGCTGACTTCTAAAGAAGCAATTACTGTAACTCTTGTGCTAGGCCCCGGAATGGGTCCTTAGTGTGAGCAAATTTTAGGAGTTGTTGGCAATGTAATCTGTCAAGGATTGGATGCTGAGAAGGCCTGTTAAATCCAATTCTTGTTTATTTTATTTTTTTAATTTGTTATTAGCCATACATATAATATAATACATTACAGGCAAGCACTTAAGTAAGTAACATTTAACCAAATCCATAAAAGAACACAAAATTACAGAGGAGAGAGCTTACATTATACAATTGAAAATGGATGTTAGAATACCTTGGTAAGTATAATTAAATAGCAATAACTAATACAAACAAATTTCATGCATAACACAAATTCTTGTCCCACTGAACACTGGACCACACCCATTAAAATTTTTGCCGGGAGCGTGGGCCACTAACTTTAAAAAGCGCCAGCTCCATTTGATAGATTTCTCTAAAGAGGACACAAAATTCTTTAATACTTGGACTTGTCTTCTGGATCCAAGCTCGAGCAATACAAAGACTGGCACATACAATTGCAATAGAGACAAATAATCTCGTAAGACAACCCTGATCTTGTATTGCCCCCAAGACTATATCCTTCTCCGTCATTCGAATGTCATATCCAGCCAGCACTGACAGGGCAAGATTTACATCAGACCAAAATAAGCTCAGCCTTCGACACAAAATAAGCATGTGTCTTAAATCGGCAGCGTACTCTTGACATTTTGGACAATATGATCTAGATGAGGACGGTTGATTCACAGCCCATTTAGAAATGAGCTCAGGGGTATAGTACAGCATAAATATGACCCTGTGCTGCTGAAGTTTAAGGTTCACAGATGCTACCGCTGAGTCTATGGTTTCCAAAGATCCCTATAAATCTTCTTTCGTTCTAACTGTATTAAAAGTTCGTCTTAATTTTATTTTAATCTGTATGCCATCATCACTAACAGCAGCTAAGAATTGCTGATATACTTTACCTATTAGCCCTCGACCTGAACTCTAGTAAAATACAGATAGCACCACTGATGGACTTGGCATCTGTAGTAAACCCAAACCACAAGTACAATAGTCCCTAATTTGCAAATATTTAAAGAATGAGTTCTGCAGCAACCCGTACTCTTCTTTTAAAGCAGTAAATGACCGGAACCCTTGTCCATCATACAGCTGGCCAAGCTGTACTATCCCCTTACTTAGCCACCCTCTCCCTACAGAATTGTGAAATATGTAAGGTAATGTGGGGTTTCCCCATAATGTAGTATATGCATGTACTTTTGGAAGAGCATATGCCTTACAAATATTGTGCCTTATCCTTACAATGTCTCTAACTACCTTAAATTAAACCCTCTTGTAATAATTTGGATCAGCAGTTTTGTATAGCAAAAACCCCGTATTGGGGCCACCGGCTAGTTGGTATGAAAACCAGACTGTTCCAGTATCGGGCCCCTTAAGCAGGCTCTGAATTCAACCAGCAAATGTAGCCCAGAAGTATGATTTAAAATCTGGAAGCTTAAAGCTGCCTTGATTATATGGCAACTTAATATACCGAAGGGCTCTCCAGGCCTGCCGATAACTCCATATAAACCTACCTATTGCACTGTTGAGGCGCTTAAAAAACGCCAGCGGTACCCTTAGTGGAGTTGTACGATATAGGTCCAAATACTTCGGAAGGACATTAGTTTTTACAATATTACACCTCCCATCTATACTAAGAGTGAGCCGGTACAAGCTACGAAAGTTTGCCACTACCCTCTTAGGCAAAGGTTCATAGTTCAGTTTAATCACCTCCTCTATTTTACTACTAATACAGACTCATAAGTACGTTGCGGTTTGTGTAATCCCCAATACAGCCGGAGCCGTGTCAAATTGATAATTTAATATTGTCTGCGTCTTATCTAAATTAAGTTTGTACCCGGAAAAAGACCCAAAGCACTGAGCTTCGATTGTGGTTTCAGTTATAGCATCTTCCGGTCTAGTGCAAAAAAAAGTTATATCGTCTGCGTATGCAGATAATTTAAGTTCTAGGCCATTGAGACGTACTGGGAGGATCCTAACATTATACAACAAATGTTTTTAATAGGGCTCAATGTATAGAGCAAACAGTAGCGGGCACAAAGGGCATCCCTGTCGCGTACCCCTTTGAACAGAAAAATAAGATGAGGAGAGACCGTTAAGCTTAACAGATGCCGTCGGGTTAGTGTACAGTTTCTGGACTGCCGATATAAACCTACGACCGAGACCAAGTGCAATCATTTTTGACCATAAAGATCCGCAAACCACCTGGCCGAAGGCCTTCTCGGCGTCCAGCATCAGCATCCCAACGTGCTGATTAAGTTGGCCAGAAACATCAAATGCGGCAATAGCTGTATTTATGTGGGCCGCCGTGTCTCTCCCAGGGACAAAACCATGCTGTTGCTCAGAAACTAAAACATGAATAACTGAAGCCAAGCGGGAGGCAAGAATTTGAGAATATTTTAGCATTAGCATTAATCAATGATTTTGGCCGATATGAACTAATTTCCTCTACTGACTTTCCCTTTTTTTGGAAACACTATAATATTCGTAATATTCCAGGAGAGTGGAGCATCATCCCCCTGCATAATTTTATTACAAAGTACGTGGAAGACCGGCGCTAACAATTCTTTAAAGTTCTTATAAAATTCCAATGGAATTGTATCTTCTCCAACAGCTTTGCCAATAGGAAAAGCATTAATAGCCTCCTCAATTTCCCCAATATCAACGTCTCTTTGAAGAGGCTCAGAAAGAAATGTATTCAGAACAGGCATTGCCCTTTCTTGAATGTAATCAATAGCAGCTTGCTGATTAAAAAGGAGTTATATTGCCATACAGATCAGCATAATATAGCTTAAATTGATCCACTATATCTTCAGATCTGGTAAACGCTAAACCACCTGCCTCTTTAATTAATTTAACACTTGATCTAACCCTTAGATCAGCAATCTGGTGAGCCAACAGTTGCCCAACCCTTTCCCCATACTCATACTTTTTTGATTTAAACTTGTGACAATTATTGGCTACCTTGTCCCATAGCCTTCTCTTAAGTTTGGCTCTTACTTCAATGACCTGCTGATAGACCTGATGTTCACAGGGGTCCTTTGTAACAATAGCTCTAGTGTGCATTTGCTCCAAATCTAAGTAAAGCTTATGTTCCTGTTCCATCAAATGTACCCCCTGCCGGTTCTGTTTAACAATATTTTGTAGTGTGGCCCCTCTGACAAAAGCCTTCAAACAATCCCAAACAATTGCAATAGAGGCCGTGCCCCTATTTTTCTCAATATACTCCCCAAAGTTCCTTGCATAAATTTCACATAATCTGGGTTGCTAAGAAGATGTCTAGGAAAAGAAAATCGCCTCCCTGACCGCTTGTCCCCCGGCTGAAACCGTACTGTCAGCATCACAGGATTGTGATCGTAGGTAATTTTAGGACATACCTTAATAGATGCATTCTCTAAAATCGCATTATGGATGAAAATCATACTAGGATTTAGTTTTCTCCAAGCATCCTCCAATTGATGTATGTGGAGAAATTCCACAATAGCTGCCCTGGTCCTGCCCACTCTGGCACGAGTTGAGGTATTAGTAGTATCTATCTTGCTATCTAGAATACAATTAAAGTATCCAATGACAATCAGCTCCCCTGCCCATTCCAATAGTTCAGAGCACAGAAATAAAAAAACATCTGGACAATCAATATTGGGACCATATACCATACAAACCGTAACCTTGCAACAGTAAATCAATAACTGAGCAATTGCCCATCTCCCTTTAGAGTCAGCCAGTGTACGGAGCACGGTAACCTGGCAATTCTTAGGTTACAAAATAGCCAGCCCTCAAATAGAAATTGATTCGGTGGTGCTAACAAGCGTTTCGTATCTAAGCTGCTTTAAGTATGCTCTATCTTTAAAAGCCAAATGTGTTTCAGAGAGCCCAAGTATATGAGGTTTGAAAGCCTGAAGTTCCTCCATTACAAGGCGGCGCTTTCCATTATTATTGAGCCCGGCTACATTCCAACACATACACTTAAGGTCCAGCATTTTGTCCACATTTGTACAGCCAGTCCATTAACTCTCCCCTCATTACGTCTCTTTCCCTTTTGCTTTACCAGTGCTGCTTTAACTAAACTATGGCTACTTAAACCCCCCTCCCCAACTGCCGCTCAAAAAGTTTGACCATTGACGGCCAACTCCTGTCATCTTTTCCACCCCCACTCATCTAACCAACCCCCCGTGCCCGTGGAAAGGAATCACCCTCTTCTCTGCTGTCCCAGAATGACAGCATAAAGAAAATGCAACCTCCACTCCACCCACAGACCCTGGGGCTCTGCCCTGCCCCACCCGCTCCTCCCAAAGTGCACATACAATACCAACCAAAAAAATCAAAAAGCCATGAAAAGGTTGCAAAGCAAATTTCATAAGCAATAATAAATTATTCCTCTCAGTTAGGCTATATCCCAGTCTGCCTGGTCAGGAAAGGCTTTCTGAAGGAGACTCACAATAAAGGCCCGAGGTCTGAGCCTTCCTTCCCTTCCAGGATACCTAAAACCCTTAGATTCTGACGGCGTTGCCGATTTTCAAGATCCTCGATCTTTGCTTGTATAACACCTATTAGAGAGTCTTGTAATTTTGCCATGTTAACTGTATAAGTATTAGTCTCCTCCACCGCTGCAATTCGCGCCTGTAGATCCAAGACCTCAGAGGAGAGCTGAGTGACCTTAGACGTAACATCTAGCAGAGCTTGCTTTATCTCCTTACTATCAGCTTTGGCCTGCTGATAGTACCCTTGGGCCTCTGCTCTCTGAGTTGCTAATGCTTGCATTTTTCTGAGCAATGATGGCTCCTTACCTGTTGACAGCTGCTGGCCCTTGGGAGAGGTTTCTTTCTCCAATGCTGCCATTGATGAAGATGCTAAACCAGGAGCCAAAAGTGGGAGTGTTGAAAGACTGGGAAGCACGAGGGGCACAGTCTCCACCCTCTGTGCTACGGGTTCAATTAGAAGTGCTGGAGAGCCTAAAAGGCTATTATTTAGTTCATTGGGTAACAGGCCCTGGTTATCAGAATCATCCTGAATAGTTACTGTAGTCCCGAGCGTAGCTCAATACCAGCCTCGACTCCTGCTCCAACACCTGTCCCTGATACGACCGCTGCCATGTTGCCAGAGTTGGATAGCCTTGAAACAATGTCCTTAACTTCGCCCTTTGTAGCAACCCATTTGCGCATAAGACTAATACCAGGCCCTGCCTTTGCAGTACAAACCGCTGCCTCCTTAAGCCGTCCCACTGAAGTAGCTACTTGAGGCATTATTCCACCACCTCCTTTACAAACCCTGGTGACTTTAGGGCCTTTTGCTTTAGCATTTTTCGCCCCCTCTAAGATATTAGCTTTAGGCTGCATGTGGCCCCTACATCATGAGTACGACTTCTCAAGGTATAGTTCAGGGAATACTGCTGTTTCAGAGGTTCTATCGGGGGGCTGAGCTGCCCTTGCCCCACATCCTGAATGAGGTTAGATAGCAACACATCTACAGCCCGGTCGCCACTTATTGCTTCAGCAGGATCTGTACCTGAGGAGAACTACAGGTTGAGTACCCATTCTTGACTACCCACTGAAAGGATGACTCCTCCCAGTAGCCACAGTACCACCCGACACATAACAGTAGAGGTAAAAGGTGTCATATAGCTCCTTAAGGAAAACCGCAAAGGGTAAAACAAGCACAATTGACAATCTTGTAGATCTTACTTGATAATGAAGTTTAATACTGGAGTGATCTGTAAGGCACCAAACTCTCCCTGAGGGATGAGAAAAGAGCCAAGCAAGAATGTTCAGAAGCAGGATTCAGTAGATGTTTGTGGGAGGGATGGGCGGAAACAGAATCTCGGAGGCTTGATATGTTTCTCAATTATTAGATGGGTTGGAAACACATGGGGAACTGCGTGTTCTAGAATCCTGGTTTTCTATGATTGATCATGTCTTTTCTTTTCTTCTTTCTTTCAGGACGGTCTTCTCCAGGCGGGGGTCTCCAGGAGGCTCAAAAAGAGGAGAAAATAGCAGTGAGTTTCTTTTGGGTTTTTACTTTTAGCGAGATGGAGCTGGGACAGTATCCTTCACCACACCCAGTGTGAATAGAAAAAGGAAGGGTTCACACACTCTTTGGTTTCAAGAATAGGTGAGGGGTGAACGAATAATGGTAGGGGTAAATCCTCTCTTTCCCCTTTTCATACACACTCTTCCTTCTCCTCAAGAGAACTGAGGAAAAAACTGAGGCCAACACTAGGCCAACAAGAAAATACGCATCTGAGAAGAGTGTTCTATGTATATTAGGCTTCAAAGTGTATCTCAAGGATTAGTACGAGATGGCTTTATTTGTAATGCTGTTCTATTCGATTATCACTGATCCTCAGCGCTGTTTAGGCTCAACTCATATCCCCGTGTCCATGTACAAATGTACCAAACAGTAAATACAAAAGAAAAAATAAGTTTAACACAAATGGTATTAAACCCCTCCGGTCGTGACCCTGCACAACCACAATCAGGAAAATCAATGAAGCATGATAAACAACTCTCAGTGCCTCTTTACCCCACTCCCCACAGGGTTCTGACCCTTCGCCGTTTAAAATTCCCATCCGTCTTTTGCCCTGTTTGTATTACTGCCAGTGTCGCAACTCTCCTGAGTTGGGGCGGCAATTGCGCCTATCCTGGGGGTGTCCACCACTCCTCGCTCCAGTTCTCTGGCGTCTCCTCTCCATCCGCGGTGTTTCCTTTGGTTTCCAGTTTCCTTCGGTTGGCGTTCCTCTCTGGCTTTCTTCTGCGGCGTCCTCCGGTTCTCTCCAGCTCTGCCCTTCAATTTCAGGTCTTCTGGGTGTGACGTCCTTTTTTCCTCCATGCTGGGCGACTGATTGGTTCCTCTGTTGGGTGAATACACCTTCTTCCTGTACGAGAGAGTCCAGGAGGAATGGCTTAACCCTTTTCTCTTCTTTCTTTTTCGAGCCCAGAGACCATTTCGACGTTTCCTCGCAGGAGAACGGGGTCACAAAAGGTAAGTAGTTGGATTCCGGGGTATCTGTGTTGGACTCTTCCTCACAGTGTTCCAACTGCTAGAAGAAAAAATCAAGGACAAAATAGTGGCAATGGGGCAAAGAACGTGATGAAAAATAATGAAACAAATGTGTTGTTAAGCATCTTTTACTTTGAAATGCCTACTGATGAATGATTTAAACAGGAGCTGATATCACAAGAAGAGACTTCACTTCATCTCTGATTGGCAACCTCGGATAGCATCTTACGGACAGACCATAGTTCTTGATACTAAATTGACTAACCAAGGTATGTTGACGTTCTATTCAGAGTTATCATAATTAACTCATAGTGAACGAGTACACTAAAGCATTGAATTATTCACAGAAGGACTGGATGGTTGTGTTCTCCTGTCCTCATGATTTCACCATATTGTGAGTCCACTCCCCACAGGAAGTGGTCATATAGGGGGCGTAGTGACCCAGGGGTAAGTAGCAGATTGGCTAATACCTTATGCTCCCCTAACGACCCTGAATTCAGTTTTTAGAGGGAGTCCCTGGCACCAGAAGAGCAGATCCTGATGACCTACAAAGAAGGAGAACACTGAAGTGCTGCTTTTCCCCATCAAACCGGTGTCAAAGACATCTCATCCTGCAGCTTTCGTGCCTTCCAAGCCTGGGAGGACTGCCTGCCTTCAATAAAGATTCAAGAACTCCTCTGGAGCAGCGGAACTGCTCCCCTGCATCCTGCAGGCACCCCAAGAAGAACCATGAAGACTCTGGAACCGCCAAAACCTGACGCTGCCAAGCACCACTGCACCTGAGCCCCCCACCCCAAGTCAAAGTGGGCCAATGGTGTCAGCGTGGTCCTCAAGCCCTCAAGAGACAGAGTTCATTTTGGTTTACTCCCTCGTGAACTTCTCGAAGTCGCCTGCAGCCTCTGTTTTCAGGCCCCCTCAAACGCGAGTGCTCCCGGACAAAAAAGCCTGAATACCTCAATGACCCTCTGCACCCGGCGGCCCCGGCCTGAGGAGAAGAGGACCAATGATGTCCCCTAGCTTCACAAGACTTGAGCCCTTCACATGGTTCAACCTGACTGACCTCCCAGTTGAAACCTGCAGCCTCTTTTCATGAAGACCGATCCCCATTTGACTAACATTGGGCACCCGGCGCTGTATTGCACCCTTGCACCTGCCTAGCCTAGTGCAACTGGGGGTGACCTATGGGTGCTGCCTTTGTCTTTGCCTGATACTCTCTTGTAAAACGTACTTACCTGATTATATTGATTCTGCTCCCTAAACATACATAAAGATACGTTTTAAAAAAAATAAATTGATGTGGATCTGCTTATTAAGTTGTGTGCATCATTTATTGACTATTGTGTTTATTTGTGGATGTCTGACACTCCTCTCTGATAAGCCTAAGGCAGCTCAACCACATTACTTCCTAGAAGAGCACCTTGGGATTGCTAGCGCAAGCCCCTGTCAATTCATAAGGGATCCCCCTGGACTCTTTGCAGGATATACCTCGTTTTGGGTGTATCATATAAAGAGTCAGCTTCCTACAGAAAATTTGTCTTAAGGCCAGATTCTCAAAACAAAGTTGTACTTCTCAAGACAAATCCTGAGCAGGATCCACAATAGGAAGTCTTTTGCATCACAGTCTGCCAAAGACTGAGCAAAATGAGGGACTACTTTCCTTCTTGATTCCCTGAAGAAAAGAGCGACCCCTCCTAGTAGTCATGGCGCCACTCTGTGCTCTAATATACTTATGAATGGTGTCAAATGCCTCCTTAAGAGGATCCCAGTTAAGAGAAAAAAACTCACAAGGTAAGAGAAAATCATACTTGGCAGCATTAGCAATTCTTGAAAAAAATGTTTTTATTAAACTTCCATCAGTTGCAGTTTACAGTGTCACATGTACATGAGCATTGGTGATACACAGACATTTTTTCATTTTAGATTTGCATTTTGATATTACATCGTTTACTCTGGACTTTGTCCCAATTAAACGTCTTTGTGGTTTGTATCGGCTTTGTTTCACATAATAGTTTCCTGTTTATCCTCCCTCTCTCTTCCTCACCACCTGTTCCATCAAATTCTCCTATATTCCACCCATCTGCTCCATATTTGCCCCCATTTTTGGGGGCAGCCTCTACTTCCATAGACTATCTTTTCTGCTGCGCTGCACCAGTCTAGGTCGGGCTTCCATTGCTCTACTCTCGGGGGTGACTCGCTCCCCCCAGGCCCTGGCGATGTTTCTCTTGGCCACCATTGCCTCCACCATTAACCACAGTTTCTGATAATTGTGCCATGTCTGCTCACCCGTCACGCACAAGATGTGCCATACAGCCTCCAGGGGGATTTCCTGTCCTAGGACATCGGACATGATTCGTACCACCCTTTCCCAATATTTCTGCATGCCCGGGCATCCCCACATGATATGAAAAAAGAAACCCTTTTCTCTGCAACCCCTTGCACACAGGTCTGAGGGACTACGTCCCAACTTGTGCATCAGTACCCTGGTAGCGTAGGACCTATGTAGGATCCTTAACTCGACCAGTCAAAACCTCGCTCTAACCGCAACTTCCCTTGGGCTCTGTATTGCTTCAGTCCAGCTGTCGTCCTCCAACAGTCCGATATCTGCTTCCTATGCTTCCCATAGGGCCCTCAGTGGGTCGGGTGAATTATAGATTATTTTCTTATAAATTAAGGATGTAGCCTTGTCGCAGATCTGATCCATTGCTAACCAATCCCCCAGGGGGCTGTATTTTTGTAGTTGCTCTCCTTCTCTGAGATGTCTCCGGAGTGCGTGCCCTAGTTGCATATATCTATATATTTCTCTGTCTGCTAGCTGATATTCCTTTTGCAGATCTTCAAATGAGATTATGGCTTGAACATGTCGCTATCCCGAAGTGGGGTTAGTTCCTTCAACCTATTTGCCCACCTTAGGAATTTGGTGACCCTTTCCCATGCGCTTATCACTGCTTGTGTGTGTGGGGACATTTGTTTTCCGATATTTTTCTGGTATAGTGCCCCTGGGTAGCCCCTCTGCCCCATCTCCAGGTGATCTACCCTGTACGTCGGCTTGTCTCTGTCTACGAAGTGCCAGTCGTTGATTGTTACATCTGTGATGGCCAGTAATATTTTTTAATGTCTGGAATTGCAAGACCTCCTTCGTATACACCTCTTTGGAGTTCGGTCAGCGCTATACTTGAGCCACCCCCAACCCAGAGGAGCTTCCTCAATTCGCTGTCCACTTCTCCAAAGAACCTGTCTGGTATCTTGTATGGAGTATTTTGCAGGACATATAACATGCGCGGCAGTGTCATCATTTTAAAGAGCACTGCTCTCCCCATCAAGGAGATCGGGATGGTCCTCCAAAGTGCCACATCTCTTTTCAGGTGTTCCATTTGGGACGTCAAGTTTACTTCCAGAAAGTCTGTTTATGTCTTTGTGATAGTAATGCCTAAGTATTTAAATGTATCTTTGGTTTGGAGTTTGATCTCCCTAGTCGGTGGGGGCAGAGCTCTGTCCGTAAGTCTGAAAAGGAGAGACTTGTCCCAGTTAATTTGGTAGCCTGAATAGCTGCCAAATAGTTAGAATATCTGCAGCAGTCTGTCTATTGTAAAGTGGGGCCTAGTGGCATAGAGTAAGACGTCATCTGCATATAGGGATATATGTTTCTTCCAGTTCCCGTCTTCCACTATCCCCTTCATTAGAGGATCAGCTCACACCCAGGCCGCTAGCGGCTCTAACGCAAATAACATGAGGGATAGTGGGCATCCCTGCCTCGTCTCTTTATGCAAGGCAAAGGAGCCAGAAATCAAGACCATTCACCTGCACCCGAGCCAATGGATCAGTGTAAAGTAGTCTGATCCATGACTGGTATCAGAGACCGAATCCGAGCCTCTCTAGGACTGCAAATAAATAGTGCAATTCAATACTATCAAATGCCATACGTGCATCTAATGAAAGCAACACTGCTTCTTCTTCTGGGTGGGACTTGGTCAAGTGCAGTACCCCATACAAGCACCTAAGGTTTAGTCTGGACAACCTCAACAACATCGGACTCAAACAACTCGTCACCACACCGACCCACAGAGCAGGACACACCCTCGACCCCATCTTCGCTGCAGGAAACAGCATTCACTTCAGCCACACAACACAACCGCCATGGACCAACCACCACTGCTTACACTTCACCGTCGACAAACCCAAGGCACCCAAACCGGCCCCATGCCCACCACGAAGGAACTGGAGCAAGGTCACCGACGAGCAACTTAACTTCACCCTCACCCGAAACAACCACACCTGGGCATCAGACGCAAACTTCGCAGCCAGAGGACTCCAGACTTGGGTCTCCAACTGCGCCGACGAGCTCGCCCCGCTATGCAATTCCGAGAAACAATGCCTCAGGAAAGCCGCCTGGTTCACCACCAACCTCCAAGAAGCTAGGCGCACCTGCAGACACCTGGAGAAACACCAAGACAACCAAAATCACTCCACCTGCAAGGACGCCATGACGGACTACCACAACCAAATCAGAGCCACCAAGAGGAACTTCATCCACCACAAATTCCTCGCCAACTCCACCAACTCCAAGGAACTCTTCAGTGTCATTCAGGAATTCACCGTCATCTCCAGCTGCTTCAACACCCACCGCATCCTCCGTAAGACCTTCAAATGGATCCCCC
Source organism: Triturus cristatus (assembly GCF_964204655.1). Lineage (NCBI taxonomy): Eukaryota > Metazoa > Chordata > Amphibia > Caudata > Salamandridae > Triturus > Triturus cristatus. Next base: position 395,740,505 of record NC_140593.1, read on the forward strand.
CTGAGTCAAGGAAGACAGTCACCCACGCACTTATCACCAGCCGACTGGACTATGGAAACGCACTCTACGCCGGCATCAACAAGTCCCTACTCCGAAAACTCCAGACAAGACAGAACACCGCCGCCAGACTCATCCTCGGCATCCCCTGGGACAAACACATCACCCAACACCTACGTAGCCACCACTGGCTCCCTGTGGAGAAAAGAGTCACCTTCAGAAACCTCACTCACGCCTACAAATGCCTACATAACATCGGACCCAAATACCTCGACGACAGAGTCAACTTCCACGTACCCAAAAGAAACCTCTGATCGTCCAACCTCGCACTGGCCGAAACCCAGCGCATCCACAGAGCCAGAGCAGGCAGAAGATCCTTCTCTCACATTGCAGCCAAGACCTGGAACGAGCTACTGGCAGACATCAGACGCGCACCCTCCCTGAACACCTTCAGGAAGACCGTCAAGACCTTGCTCTTCAGCTAACACCCCCATTGCCTTCCGACCCTCACAGGTGAGTAGTGCGCTTACAATTCTCCTAATTGATTGATTGATTGATTGGTACTCCGATGCAGCATGAGTCGATTCGCCAGGACATTGGCCAAAATTTAAACCTCTGTATTTAACAAAAGAGATAGGCCTAAAGGAACTGCATTCTTCCGGAGGTTTGCCCATCTTGGGGATCACCACTATGGTGGCTGTTCGTTGATCTATCGGTAGGTGTCTCCTATCACTCGCTTCTGCAAACATCTTCAACAGGTGCGGCACCACCACACTCGCTGTACCTCTATACAGTTCCGCCGGCAGGCCATTCGGTCCAGCGGTTTTACCCACCTTTAAGTCCCTTATTGCCCCTGTAATCTCTTCAACTGTGATGCCTTTTTCCATATCATCTCTGTCCTCATCAGTCAGTGTTGGGAGCATTACATCTCTTGCTCTCGACAGTCCCTTTCGATCCTAGCGGGTTTGGCGGTATATATTCCCTCATAGTAATCGGTAAAGACCTTGGCTATTGTTGTGTAGTTCCTAGGAATCCCCCGGACTTGCGCGTTTTGGATGACCTAAACTGAGGGCTTGGTGTCCCAACTGGTTCCGGACACCACCACAGGATATGTTAGCCATTAGACTAGCTAGCTTTACAGTGCCACTACCACCCCCCTGTATCTTACAGTGGTGTAGGTAGTTTCTGGCAATCACTGAACATGACAAGCCTGATTCCTCAGGGATCGTGTGAAACAGTACAGTACTCTTCGCTCAGTCACTCCTGCTTGCTTATTCTCAGAAAATACACAAGAGGGTGATTAGGACATTTCAATAAGTATTTATTGGTCCAGCGTCAGTCTAGTGTAAAACATATTTGCTGCGACAATCAGGAGACAGAAGCATACGAAAGAGATTGCTAGTACCAATATAGTAAATAGTAGATACATTTCTACCATAGTGCTAATAAGATGAACATAAGCAGTTCAGATAAAAACAGTAGCACTTGAATATTCCTAAAATGCGCGTCCTAAGTAATTTGCCTAAATGTACCTAGCCTATATCTGTATGTGTAGCATGTATATGTATGTATGTAGCCAAGAAACCCCTAGGGAAGAACCAGCCCCTTCACCTTATGGTTGAGAATGAAGGACCCCTTCACTGCTTCGAGGATGACACCCCGCAAGAGATGTCAGACTGCTTTGTGTCGAAGATTCAGCATGTAGGACCCCGTGTCAGCTTGGAAGGAATTCTCCTCTAATATGCAAGGGGGAATAAGGGTCTTAAATACTAGAGTCGTAAATCCAGGGTTTATTTTAGAATCAATATGTTTTGAAAACTGTCACAAATGTTTTGAAAACAATCATGAATGTTTTTCCAAACAAATGCGACAAGCACAGCTGGCTGTTGGCCAAGAATGAAAAAAGTTGTGACCTTATACAGAATAATTATACCGTGCCTGAGGACATGTTTATGTACGTGAGGTACAGGGATTATGATAGAATACCGAGAGCCTGATGTCGAAGAGACAGGAGCAAGCTACTATGTAAAAGGTCACCTGTTTCGAATCGTTATTGTCGTGTGGATGGGACAATGTGTGTAAAATGGGGTATACATGACAGGACTATCCTAAAGGACATGATACCCACTCCTCATCAAAAGGTCAACAGGGTCAGCTAGAAAATGATGAAGCTAACGCTAGTAAAAGGCATAAAAATAATTTATAATAAAACATACTAAAAGGGCTTTAAAAGCCTGAAAAAATGTCCATAAATGAAAAGTCATTTTTCCCTAAAAGCGTGCAGAAAGATCACCTAAGCTTGTATACGTGGTTGTTATTCCACTGAGCACCTTGAAAGCCAGTACTCTCAGTTGGAGCAGAGAAAGAGAAAAAATAAAACAAAGTCAGTTACGACCTTCAATTTTGTAAATGTTTAAAAATGCTAAATAGTTCCCAACACAGGAAAGGCCAGATAGTTTATGAATCCTGTGTCTCAACATCGCTGAATATCGTATCTGCAGGTGACAATCCTTCCAGAACTTCCAGTTTCATAACGAGGGAGCAAAGATGGCCATCTCTAGTTCCAACAGCAGCCGCTGGGGAAGAATTAGATGCCTGCATGCCTAGAACAGATGCCTGTACCTCTGGAGCAAATCCGATTTCCCTTCTAACAGGAGCGGAAGAATCCCTTGGTGGCTTCAGAAATGCTGTCATCAACATGGGAATACGCTATGGACAACTGTACACGTGGGCCTGCAGGGGCTCTAGGAGCAATTCTATGTCCGGCAGCGCAACCAATGCAAGTGTCAGACACAGGTCCAACATGCATCCAAATCCGCAGAAGAGGCAACGGAACACAGGCAGGACATAGTCTAGCCAGACCGGTTTAAAAGACGGGAACCAATGCTCACTCAGCTCTCAAAGCTGAGGCGTAGTCCGGTAGAACACCATACGCTCACAACAGCGTCGTTCTAGCAGTGTTCTCTACATGTCTTGAGGGATTATGACGTCCATTGCGAAGCAATAGGATTACAATCAGGATGCCCGCTATTGATAGCAGGACCAAAGGAAGCCCTCCAAAACCGTTTGCAAGTATGGAGTGTATGAAAGCTGGAATTACTCCGAAAATGGTCTGTAAGTTGGTTAGGAGACCTGATCCAAGGCGCTTAAATAAGTGTACGATCCCACTCCCATCAGACATGTTAAAGATACGACGAACCATTTCTTCAAAATGGATTGGGAAGTTCATACAGACAAGGGCCTGTATCTCTGTTGAAGACCATGCAACCTTGGGATCAGAAGTCTCTTGGGCTGAAGTTAAGGCCACATTTTGTTGAAACAACATGGCTTTCAGTCTGCGCAGCGAATCAAACCATATACTGGAAACATTCAATGAAGGCCACAGTGGTGCCTCCCTAACTGTTCAAGCCGGGGGAAACAATACTTGCTTATAGCAAACAACCCTAAGGCTTACTGTAACTAGATATGCGATGCCTGGCACCATCCTTCAACAGCCTTGATTATTCAGCATTAAATAACTCCCATTTGAAAGTAACTCGAAAACTGGATGAATCACTGCAGCTAGGGAGCCTTACAAGTAGCAAGATAAGTTTGCCTTCGAAGCATTACACGCTGCATGTACAATTGTTTGGATGCTATCATGTCACCCTGAACTGAACGTAGTATATCTGTGGGTTGTTGTGTCCACTAATGGTCTGTGAAATCAGGTCTGATTAAGTCGTAGAAAGCTTTTACTCTTTCTGCGTAATCTAGAATGTATGTTCTGCTAAAATTTAGAATTCCTAAAATGGATTGCAAACCTTTGAGAGTCTTTGGAGGCTGGAGCAGCGCGCCCTTTTCTAAAAAGTTGGCTGCCAAGCTCTTGCCTTCACTTGAGAGCTCATAACCCAAAAATAGGACATTGGGATGGGCAATTTTAGATTTCTTGAAATTAAATTTATAACCCAAATTGGCGAATCCCACAATTATGTTGTTCACCCTGCACAAGCGTTCAAGTAATTCATCACCTGTCAGATAGATATCATCTACATAGGTCACTGCCTCCTCGTCGCATATTTGTAATAATTCTGACACTCTTGGGAAGAATAGCCCTGGGCTGTTCTTATACCCCTGGTGGCAAACAATGGAAGTGACACTGAGTGCTGAGGGCAGAAAATGCTGTCAAGTATCTGCTTTCTGGAGCTATATTTTGGCAGAAGAATCCATTTGAGATATCTAATGTCATTTTGTATTTCTTCCGCACAATGTTATTCATTAATGCAGAACTATGTGCATTTTGAACTGCAAATGTTCATGTGCATGTGTTTAAATGTCGGTAATCTAAAACTAGACGATATGTGTTGTCAGGTTTCATTACTGGAAACGAAGGATTATTCATCGGGGAGGTGCAAGTCTCAATCACACCTTGGTATTCAAGTTGGTCTAAGATTTCTTTGACCTGTCTTTTTGCATCGTTTTGTTATAGTGTACTGTCTCTGTGGATTTGGAGTCGATTTTAATGGTATTTCGTGGTGAGTAGACGCTACATCCCACCCTACATGGTTGCGGTATAATGCCAGAGCTAGCGCTAGTGCCCACTCCTGCGCTTATGAATGTTTTAAAAATTCTGGAACAAGGTCGGAGAAAGCAGGCAAAATGACGCTTTCCCCTCTATTACAATCCATCACAAACTAAGGCGGGCAATCTGTTTCTGCTAGCAGTATGTTATATCCATATGTTAAGTTGTCCCAAAAGAGACCTTTCACCATTCTTGAGATGCCCACCTCTATTTGGAGTGTAATTTCATATAATAGATGTGGGACACTAACTTTTGTATCAGGTGTTTCCACCGTGATATGTTCATTCAATACTGCTGTCACCAGAAAATCCTTCAGGTTCTGGCGAGCTATTGTTACTGCTGCCGCGCTGTCTAGCATCGGCAAAGCCCATTCCCCGCTGAGTCCTCAGTAACCTGGACATATCTAATGTTTGAGCCAGCTACTTTCTTCTTTTTGAATTGAGGGTTTGCTTTAGGATGCTCTTCCTATTTGATAATATAATCTGAAGTGCAATGTGTTTCCCTTTTTGTCTTAAGTTGATCTTCTTGCTTTTGTTCTGATTGCCCGTCCCTCTCTGAGGTTTTTGATGAACCCTGAAAGAAACAAAATGAATGTGTATCAGTTTCCTGATACCTGTCAGGTTTCCTAATGTTATCATGATTCCTAAGGTTATACCTGTTTTCAGAGGACTCCGGTTGGGGATACACACCCCTTGATTGTGAATTCTTTTCTGTATTGTTAGTTTTTGATTGTTTATTCTGTCATTTCTTTTTAGAAGAAGCGGGTGCTTGCTTTGAGTTGTCCTTGTCAGGACTACCCGCCATTTGTGGCTTCCCTGCTTTGGTTCCCCAATTTTCTCTCCCTAATGCAGCATAGGTTTCTTCAATAGTTGTTGGTAATTCTTGCTCCTTATTTATTGGTGCTATTTCCCTTAGGCGGCTGTGTATCGCCACTGCTGCTGCCTCCCCCTTCATGTTGCTCAGCATGGTTGCAGAGACTTGGGCAAAGTTACCCGTCAGTTTCATTCACAAGTCCAGGGTAAGTCCTGCCCCGTTCCCCTTCTGTATTTGTTTCAATACCTCTGGAACGACTGCTATGGAAGGGGTACCGTGTATTCTGATGTATACGGCAGCAAAGATTGTTCCCAATGTGGTACAATCTTCAATTGAGGGAACCATCCCCATTGGCAAGAAAATTGTTAGCATTCGATGTTTTTTCTGCGGACCTGACTAGCTTTGCCTTTCAGATAATACAGAGTCTCCCACACGGTGGCTCAAAATACACGGCAAAGCAGGAGACATAAACACAGCAACACCTTTAGAAAAGGGTATTGTTTTACAAAATGCACAGACTCTCTTTTTTGAATAAGGCTTGGGATTTTATTTTACACAATGCTCTCTAACAGAAGGGTTTTCCCAGATGCCAAAATAACAACATTCAAATACACACACACACACACACACACACACACACACACACACACATATATATATATATATATATATATATATATATATATATATATATATATATATATATATATATATATATATATATATTTATATATAAATTGCCGGAATCGGGTACTTGTAACTCACTGGAGAGCTTAATTTGTGCAATATTGGTGTTCAGAACGGTGGAATCCATCCGAGGATTTTAATTACAGTGTGGTGAAAACTACGAGTCCCAGAAACTCTTCTTATTGATCACGCCCACTAGGGGGCTGTACCTACTAAAGGACTGTTAATGGAGGGCTCATTTCCCATACCAATCTGCCTTTGCACATTGCCGGGAGCCCGTGAGCAAGGAGCAGGAGCTCCGAAACGCGTAGGGCCATGTATTTAAATGAGCACCTGTGATGTCCGGTTTTCAAAGAATAAAGGAATGCTGCTTGAAGATGCAGAATCCGCTGGTTCTTTCAAGGTCGTCCTCAAAGGTGGGATACCTTTTGTTGGATATGTAACGGCCAGTCCTGGTCGTGAGGACGACCTACCACGAACAATGTGGGCTGCTGCACACAGACTGTCTGTGTTTGCTCGTGCAGGTTTGAACTGGTATCAGTAAATTGCCGGAATCGGGTACTTGTAGCTCACTGGAGAGCTTAATTTGTGCAATATTGGTGTTCAGAACGGTGGAATCCATCTGAGGATTTTAATTACAGTGTGGTGAAAACTACGAGTCCCAGAAACTCTTCTTATTGATCACGCCCACTAGGGGGCTGTACCTACTAAAGGACTGTTAATGGAGGGCTCATTTCCCATGCCAATCTGCCTTTGAACATTGCCGGGAGCCCGTGAGCAAGGAGCAGGAGCTCCGAAACGCATAGGGCCATGTATTTAAATGAGCACCTGTGATGTCCGGCTTTCAAAGAATAAAGGAATGCTGCTTGAAGATGCAGAATCCGCTGGTTCTTTCAAGGTCGTCCTCAAAGGTGGGATACCTTTTGTTGGATATGTAACGGCCAGTCCCGGTCGTGAGGACGAACTACCACGAACAATGTGGGCTGCTGCACACAGACTGTCTGTGTTTGCTCGTGCACGTTTGAACTGGTATCAGTAAATTGCCGGAATCGGGTACTTGTAGCTCACTGGAGAGCTTCATTTGTGCAATATTGGTGTTCAGAACGGTGGAATCCATCCGAGGATTTTAATTACAGTGTGGTGAAAACTACGAGTCCCAGAAACTCTTCTTATTGATCACGCCCACTAGGGAGCTGTACCTACTAAAGGACTGTTAATGGAGGGCTCATTTCCCATGCCAATCTGCCTTTGAACATTGCCGTGAGCCCGTGAGCAAGGAGCAGGAGCTCCGAAACGCGTAGGGCCATGTATTTAAATGAGCACCTGTGATGTCCGTTTTTCAAAGAATAAAGGAATGCTGCTTGAAGATGCAGAATCCGCTGGTTCTTTCAAGGTCGTCCTCAAAGGTGGGATACCTTTTGTTGGATATATATATATATATATATATATATATATATATATATATATATATATATATATATATATATATATATATATATATATATATATATATATATGCAAGAATAACACACTTGGTAAATGCAACAGTTAAATGCATGAATAATACCATGAATAAACAAGCAGCAAATTTGTTGCAACGTAACAAGGGTACCCCTAATTTAGCTTCCTATCTCAGGGTTTTAAAGTAAATATTTGTGAAAAATATATAGGAAACAATGATTAAAAGAAGTGTGGTAATGTACAAATCATTCAACAACCTTGATAAAACATGACTACCCAGAAAAAGGAATTGATTGAAAATACTTTCTTTAATATTTATTATAGTAAGTTTTTGTTTTGAAAAATTATATCATTTTTTACTTTTTTTCCTTATTTTTCCTTTCCTTTCTTTTCCCTTTTCCTCTCAAAACATTATTTATACAAAAAGACTATTATAGTGTCCTAACATATTTCTTCTAAACCTTCCTTTATCAACATATGGTTTGCCGAACACTAGATAGTTGCATATTCAATCAAACAGTTACAATACAAATTTTATCAACAAAAAGTGAATAATGAACATGGCTTAATTCAGTCTACGCGCGTTTCGGCGTTCAGCCTTCCTCAGGCGGCCATGATATTCAAAACTCCTAAGACATAATAAAGAAAAAGAAAAAGAATAGTCTATGACAATTTGTACATACCAACTGAGTCAAGTGCACATAACAATTAAAAGGCCCTACATTGACCCTATACATATATACATATATACATTTATATACAATTCATTTATACAACACCAGCTGTAAGTTAAATATTGAACAAAAGCCATCTCTAGTTAGAATCATAGGACTCAAAAGCAAAATAAGATTTTTATCCATTGTGATGACTAATACATTTGATACTTCACATCGCTTTATTGTTTCTCATCCTATTTTACCTAGTTTCCCATGTATGTAAACATCGTTCTCTTGTACTTAATAATGGGTCAAGGGATATTCCAATGCCTCTCTATGGCCACATGCCCCATTCACCGTAATTTAGAAACAAAGAAACTTAGTCAGCATGAACAATATAACTAACTTCTTATATTTACTAATGGGTCAGGGAATCCCCTGCTACATTCACGGTTACAGTATCAAGCTGTTAATGTTACCTTGTCTATTCTCACGTCCCCGACTTCAGAAAAAGTCTACGTCCACGGTTCCCTCTGTTTAGTAGGTGTTCTATCCCGTTATATCTTATCTGATCGGGGTGTTTTTGTTGGCGAATTAAACACCAGCCTATCCATCAAGCAGTCACCGTGTTAGTGACCATGGATGTACTAAAGTAACACCAAATGAAACAAAACAATGTATTAAAATTTCGATCATAATGCGAACTTCTATAGCTATTTCTAACTGTTGTGGTGCCAATTGCACTTACTAGAGAAGCGGCAATCCCGTACTTGTCCTGTAGCTCTTCTCGGATATCTGGGAAAAACCGTGCTTTAAGGGGACCGCGTGTGTTCCTTCAGTGTTTTACCATGAGCTCTAAATTGAAACGCATAAAGTTAATTGGTCCTATTGCGGTGCACAGGTGAGCCTAAGCATAGTATTAGTATAAATCAATTCATTGGGGATCCATCAAACTCACCCGGTCACACTTGTGCATTCCGACTACCCGTCGTCTCGATTTTATCCAACCGCTTTACAGGCGTGTTTTGGAATATTTTAAATATGCAGCCGTATCGTCTGGACCTAAGAGCATATAATTAGTTAAATAATGCTGCTGGGTAATAACGTGTGCCAAAAACTACAATCAGAACTCCGGTTCGTTAAAGAATCACGGAGCTCTTTTGCCGGTGCGATCCCATAGAACTCACCTCGTAGTATAAGTCCTCTCTCCCTTTTGCAGCACGTCACCGAGGTAGAAACGGGACTAGGCGTAGGAACGCTCTATTTATACCCAGGACTCCTCGGTGATTGGTCAGATCCTGTTAGCGTTGCTTTTCAGCTTCAAATGGCGCTAGTTATTCCCCTAAAGTGATAAAGATTATTCCAAGGGGGATCCTAGCAATATGAGGGGCAACCATGATCATAAGGAGAAATAGCAAGCTGCTGATAGACCCATACACCCAACTTGCTTGCGAGGTGTTAATACTGAAAAATTCAACCCTATAGATGCAACGATATGTTGTTCCTTGTTGCTCATCAAGCTATATTTTAAGCTAAAATCTCTGATTATTAGCTTTGAAGTGTGACTTTAATTATTATACCGGATAGCTTGACTCCATGGAATTTCACTATTTAATCCCCTCTTATAAGTGTCCAGAGAGAATATCCAATAGACTTCTCTCCTTTTTCGAATTTCAGTTCCTTGTATTCCACTAACATTAATTTTCTCTAGGATCAGCCATCGAATATCTTCAATGGTGTGGCTGCACTCAATGAAATGTTGGACTAATGGTGCTTGTAGCTTCTTAGTCCTGATCGCTGACCTATGTTCCGTTAAGCGGGTTGCCATTGATCTCGATGTCTCCCCTACATAGGTTCTATTGCAGGGACATAAAATGGCATATATGATGTTAGTGGATTTACAATTAGTCAGTCATTGTAGGTCTATTTTAACTCCATTGATGGAGTATTGTCTCACTTCTAGTGCAGAATTGCAAGCCAGGCATGACATACATTTGTAATTCCCTTTTAGGGTAGGTAAACCTCCAATAGTGGTCTGTATGGATGTAGATGTATTCTTTGGCATCCGTGATCTTGTCACTAAATCTTTGAGGTTCTTGTTCTTACGATACGCAAACATAGGCTTAGCTAGATGGTCTGGTTCTGCTCTTGTTGCATTCAGAATGTGCCAGTTAGCATTAATAATCTGGCAGATGGTACCATTCATTGTTGTGTGTCGCGTTATCATCACAAGCCGATCTTGCTGTTTTGGTTTTTTTTTATCCAATAAACATTGGCGATCGTAGTATCGTGCTCTCTTGTATGAGTCACGTACCAATCTTTTAGGATACCATCTGGCTACGAATTTCGCTCTCATAACCTCCGACTGCTGATCATAATCCAAAATATTGGTACAGTTCCTCCGAAGACGGAGGAACTGTCCAAAAGGAATAGTTGTTTTCTGCATTCTTGGGTGGTAACTGGAAAAGTGTAACAATGTGTTACGGGCTGTGGGTTTCGTAAACAAATCCACAGACAACTGGTGCCCTTCAGATTTAATTGTGACATCCAGAAATTCGATATTATGTTTGTCACTCTTAGCTACAAACCGAATGTTCGTATCACAAAGGTTCAGCCATGATACGAATTGCGCTATATCTTCCTCCGTGCCATTCCAGATGTAAAAGACATCATCAATGAATCTGGACCAACTAGTGGTCGATTCACTGAATGGGGCCACCTCGTTATAGATAAACCTGTGTTCATAGTGCGCCATGAAGATGTTAGCCACCGTTGGCGCACATGAAGCCCCCATACTTACTCCTTGGGTCTGCTGGAATAACGACCCATTGAATTCAAAAGTATTTTCTCGGAGCACAATGCCCAGACATTCCATTATGAATTGGGCCGGGCATTCTATGTCATAGGTCTCAATGAACCACCTCACGGCTTCCAATGCTGCCGCCTGAGGGATGTTACTGTACAAGGCCTCAATATCCATCGTAACCAAAAATTGTGTGACCTGGTTGAAGTGAATTTGTTCAACTTTGTTGATAATGTCCGTCGTGTCCCTTATATAAGATCTTATTTTAGGGACATGTGGGCGCAACAGAGCATCAACATATTTAGATAATGCTTCTCTTGCCGACCCAATAGTGGTCACAATAGGCCTATAAGGCGGGTCCGTGGTGCTTTTATATATTTTAGGTATTCCATATATTGAGGCCATCTTGGGTTTAGCCACATTCAAAAAAGTAAACTCTTTTTCGCAAATGACCCCATCTTCCAGAGCATGATTTGTTAGATCTTTGATCATTTTGGATACCCTTTTAGTAGGATCATTCCGCACAGGTGTATAATGATCTTTGTTGGATAGCATAGCGGTCATGTTTGTTACATATTGGTCAGTGTCCATTAACACTATGCCTCCACCTTTATCACAACCCTTAATAGTTACATCCTTATTGTTCTTAAGGGTGGACAGGGCTTGATATTCCTCCTGGGAGAGGTTGTATTTAGGCGCCGGGATGAATTTGGTAGCTGCCATCAATTTATTGAACACCACGTGCTCAAAGATGGCAATCTCAGGTCCTACCTGGTCTAGTGTCGGGACAAAAGTGGACGGGGGGGCCAAGCCTGATTTATTTGGCATGAGGGGTTCTTGATGGTCCCGTCCTTCAAAGAAGGCACGTAATCTGATCTTCCGGAAAAAAGAGATTAGATCCTGAAACAATTCAAATCTGTTAGCTTTTGCATGTGGGACAAAGGAAAGACCTTTCGTCAGCAGAGACTCTGTCTGGTGATCAATCTCATAAGTGCTGAGATTAAAGATGGGTATCTGATTCACTCGCGCCAATAATGGGCATGCCTCGTTGTTAGGACCTGGGGATCGTCCTGATAAACATTCTGCCCTTGTGGGTAATTGTATGCTTGCTGGTAACTGCCCCGTTGACGCCGTTGGTATCTGGGCCGCCACCTGGATCTTTGTGCCCCTCGCCTGGCTAAAAAACCAGGACGTTCACCTCTGCTGTTACCTGCGATTTGGCGGCCTGAATTGCCAGCTTGGTATTGATTATAGCTTTCCCCTTCAGAGTCCGTCGTGTCCGAAAAGGTGACTACTTTTTTGGTGAATCTATCAGCTCAGGGTTGGAATTGGTCTTCGTCTATTGGTTGTTGCTGGTAAAAGTTGTCCGCCAAATATGGGTACATTCTCTCCTGGCTGGTATATCTCACATCTTTTTTAAGCTTTTCTGTCTTTCGTTTCATCAGGTAGTCATGATAAGATGACATTTCAATTTCCACCTCCTCTAACTTCTTTTTAGCCTCTTCAATTGCTTGATTACTCTTAATTTTATTCTCCAATTCTTGGATTTCCTCCATTAATGTTTGAATCATCTCCTTTGATGTCTCAACTATAAGGATCATGAGATCCCGGGAGCACCTATTGGCTATGTGTGACCAACGTTCAAGAAATTTCCTAATTTTGACAAATAGACCTGGAATGTTTTTTACTCCTAAACCTTGTGGGATAATTCCTGCTTTGAGATATTCTAACATAAAATGACCATGCATTTCAATTCGTTTGGCTTTCTTCTTTAGCGAGGTTAATTTATTAAAGTCGTCATTGCCTAGGGAGCTGGTTGTATGTACTGTTTGGCCACCTAAGGCGAAATCCCCTAGTAATGAAGCTAGATCTTCATCTGTAAACCCAAATGTTTGAAGCTTATCCATTTTATACAGAGTGACAATGTGGAGCAAAACCAAATACAACAACTGGATTTGCCTAGAGGGGCAAAAATAAGGTTATATCTGCCTAAGTCAAAATAAACCCCAATGGAAAAAATGATCGTTTTTTTCTCAATATGTTTGAGATGGCTGTGTCATATGTATCAATAAAATGCACTTATAAACGACTAAACAACAACACTAACACTACCCCACATGGACCGGCCATGGAGAAATATGTTGCAACGTAACAAGGGTACCCCTAATTTAGCTTCCTATCTCAGGGTTTTAAAGTAAATATTTGTGAAAAATATATAGGAAACAATGATTAAAAGAAGTGTGGTAATGTACAAATCATTCAACAACCTTGATAAAACATGACTACCCAGAAAAAGGAATTGATTGAAAATACTTTCTTTAATATTTATTATAGTAAGTTTTTGTTTTGAAAAATTATATCATTTTTTACTTTTTTTCCTTATTTTTCCTTTCCTTTCTTTTCCCTTTTCCTCTCAAAACATTATTTATACAAAAAGACTATTATAGTGTCCTAACATATTTCTTCTAAACCTTCCTTTATCAACATATGGTTTGCCGAACACTAGATAGTTGCATATTCAATCAAACAGTTACAATACAAATTTTATCAACAAAAAGTGAATAATGAACATGGCTTAATTCAGTCTACGCGCGTTTCGGCGTTCAGCCTTCCTCAGGCGGCCATGATATTCAAAACTCCTAAGACATAATAAAGAAAAAGAAAAAGAATAGTCTATGACAATTTGTACATACCAACTGAGTCAAGTGCACATAACAATTAAAAGGCCCTACATTGACCCTATACATATATACATATATACATTTATATACAATTCATTTATACAACACCAGCTGTAAGTTAAATATTGAACAAAAGCCATCTCTAGTTAGAATCATAGGACTCAAAAGCAAAATAAGATTTTTATCCATTGTGATGACTAATACATTTGATACTTCACATCGCTTTATTGTTTCTCATCCTATTTCACCTAGTTTCCCATGTATGTAAACATCGTTCTCTTGTACTTAATAATGGGTCAAGGGATATTCCAATGCCTCTCTATGGCCACATGCCCCATTCACGGTAATTTAGAAACAAAGAAACTTAGTCAGCATGAACAATATAACTAACTTCTTATATTTACTAATGGGTCAGGGAATCCCCTGCTACATTCACGGTTACAGTATCAAGCTGTTAATGTTACCTTGTCTATTCTCACGTCCCCGACTTCAGAAAAAGTCTACGTCCACGGTTCCCTCTGTTTAGTAGGTGTTCTATCCCGTTATATCTTATCTGATCGGGGTGTTTTTGTTGGCGAATTAAACACCAGCCTATCCATCAAGCAGTCACCGTGTTAGTGACCATGGATGTACTAAAGTAACACCAAATGAAACAAAACAATGTATTAAAATTTCGATCATAATGCGAACTTCTATAGCTATTTCTAACTGTTGTGGTGCCAATTGCACTTACTAGAGAAGCGGCAATCCCGTACTTGTCCTGTAGCTCTTCTCGGATATCTGGGAAAAACCGTGCTTTAAGGGGACCGCGTGTGTTCCTTCAGTGTTTTACCATGAGCTCTAAATTGAAACGCATAAAGTTAATTGGTCCTATTGCGGTGCACAGGTGAGCCTAAGCATAGTATTAGTATAAATCAATTCATTGGGGATCCATCAAACTCACCCGGTCACACTTGTGCATTCCGACTACCCGTCGTCTCGATTTTATCCAACCGCTTTACAGGCGTGTTTTGGAATATTTTAAATATGCAGCCGTATCGTCTGGACCTAAGAGCATATAATTAGTTAAATAATGCTGCTGGGTAATAACGTGTGCCAAAAACTACAATCAGAACTCCGGTTCGTTAAAGAATCACGGAGCTCTTTTGCCGGTGCGATCCCATAGAACTCACTTCGTAGTATAAGTCCTCTCTCCCTTTTGCAGCACGTCACCGAGGTAGAAACGGGACTAGGCGTAGGAACGCTCTATTTATACCCAGGACTCCTCGGTGATTGGTCAGATCCTGTTAGCGTTGCTTTTCAGCTTCAAATGGCGCTAGTTATTCCACTAAAGTGATAAAGATTATTCCAAGGGGGATCCTAGCAATATGAGGGGCAACCATGATCATAAGGAGAAATAGCAAGCTGCTGATAGACCCATACACCCAACTTGCTTGCGAGGTGTTAATACTGAAAAATTCAACCCTATAGATGCAACGATATGTTGTTCCTTGTTGCTCATCAAGCTATATTTTAAGCTAAAATCTCTGATTATTAGCTTTGAAGTGTGACTTTAATTATTATACCGGATAGCTTGACTCCATGGAATTTCACTATTTAATCCCCTCTTATAAGTGTCCAGAGAGAATATCCAATAGACTTCTGTCCTTTTTCGAATTTCAGTTCCTTGTATTCCACTAACATTAATTTTCTCTAGGATCAGCCATCGAATATCTTCAATGGTGTGGCTGCACTCAATGAAATGTTGGACTAATGGTGCTTGTAGCTTCTTAGTCCTGATCGCTGACCTATGTTCTGTTAAGCGGGTTGCCATTGATCTCGATGTCTCCCCTACATAGGTTCTATTGCAGGGACATAAAATGGCATATATGATGTTAGTGGATTTACAATTAGTCAGGCATTGTAGGTCTATTTTAACTCCATTGATGGAGTATTGTCTCACTTCTAGTGCAGAATTGCAAGCCAGGCATGACATACATTTGTAATTCCCTTTTAGGGTAGGTAAACCTCCAATAGTGGTCTGTATGGATGTAGATGTATTCTTTGGCATCCGTGATCTTGTCACTAAATCTTTGAGGTTCTTGTTCTTACGATACGCAAACATAGGCTTAGCTAGATGGTCTGGTTCTGCTCTTGTTGCATTCAGAATGTGCCAGTTAGCATTAATAATCTGGCAGATGGTACCATTCATTGTTGTGTGTCGCGTTATCATCACAGTACCATTCATTGTTGTGTGTCGCGTTATCATCACAAGCCGATCTTGCTGTTTTGGTGTTTTTTTGTCCAATAAACATTGGCGATCGTAGTATCGTGCTCTCTTGTATGAGTCACGTACCAATCTTTTAGGATACCCTCTGGCTACGAATTTTGCTCTCATAACCTCCGACTGCTGATCATAATCCAAAATATTGGTACAGTTCCTCCGAAGACGGAGGAACTGTCCAAAAGGAATAGTTGTTTTCTGCATTCTTGGGTGGTAACTGGAAAAGTGTAACAATGTGTTACGGGCTGTGGGTTTCGTAAACAAATCCACAGACAACTGGTGCCCTTCAGATTTAATTGTGACATCCAGAAATTCGATATTATGTTTGTCACTCTTAGCTACAAACCGAATGTTCGTATCACAAAGGTTCAGCCATGATACGAATTGCGCTAGATCTTCCTCCGTGCCATTCCAGATGTAAAAGACATCATCAATGAATCTAGACCAACTAGTGGTCGATTCACTGAATGGGGCCACCTCGTTATAGATAAACCTGTGTTCATAGTGCGCCATGAAGATGTTAGCCACCGTTGGCGCACATGAAGCCCCCATACTTACTCCTTGGGTCTGCTGGAATAACGACCCATTGAATTCAAACGTATTTTCTCGGAGCACAATGCCCAGACATTCCAGTATGAATTGGGCCGGGCATTCTATGTCATAGGTCTCAATGAACCACCTCACGGCTTCCAATGCTGCCGCCTGAGGGATGTTACTGTACAAGGCCTCAATATCCATCGTAACCAAAAATTGTGTGACCTGGTTGAAGTGAATTTGTTCAACTTTGTTGATAATGTCCGTCGTGTCCCTTATATAAGATCTTATTTTAGGGACATGTGGGCGCAACAGAGCATCAACATATTTAGATAATGCTTCTGTTGCCGACCCAATAGTGGTCACAATAGGCCTATAAGGCGGGTCCGTGGTGCTTTTATGTATTTTAGGTATTCCATATATTGAGGCCATCTTGGGTTTAGCCACATTCAAAAAAGTAAACTCTTTTTCGCAAATGACCCCATCTTCCAGATCATGATTTGTTAGATCTTTGATCATTTTGGATACCCTTTTAGTAGGATCATTCCGCACAGGTGTATAATGATCTTTGTTGGATAGCATAGCGGTCATGTTTGTTACATATTGGTCAGTGTCCATTAACACTATGCCTCCACCTTTATCACAACCCTTAATAGTTACATCCTTATTGTTCTTAAGGGTGGACAGGGCTTGATATTCCTCCTGGGAGAGGTTGTATTTAGGCGCCGGGATGAATTTGGTAGCTGCCATCAATTTATTGAACACCACGTGCTCAAAGATGGCAATCTCAGGTCCTACCTGGTCTAGTGTCGAGACAAAAGTGGACGGGGGGGCCAAGCCTGATTTATTTGGCATGAGGGGTTCTTGATGGTCCCGTCCTTCAAAGAAGGCACGTAATCCGATCTTCCGGAAAAAAGAGATTAGATCCTGAAACAATTCAAATCTGTTAGCTTTTGCATGTGGGACAAAGGAAAGACCTTTCGTCAGCAGAGACTCTGTCTGGTGATCAATCTCATAAGTGCTGAGATTAAAGATGGGTATCTGATTCACTCGCGCCAATAATGGGCATGCCTCGTTGTTAGGACCTGGGGATCGTCCTGATAAACATTCTGCCCTTGTGGGTAATTGTATGCTTGCTGGTAACTGCCCCGTTGACGCCGTTGGTATCTGGGCCGCCACCTGGATCTTTGTGCCCCTCGCCTCGCTAAAAAACCAGGACGTTCACCTCTGCTGTTACCTGCGATTTGGCGGCCTGAATTGCCAGCTTGGTATTGATTATAGCTTTCCCCTTCAGAGTCCGTCGTGTCCGAAAAGGTGACTACTTTTTTGGTGAATCTATCAGCTGAGGGTTGGAATTGGTCTTCGTCTATTGGTTGTTGCTGGTAAAAGTTGTCCGCCAAATATGGGTACATTCTCTCCTGGCTCGTATATCTCACATCTTTTTTAAGCTTTTCTGTCTTTCGTTTCATCAGGTAGTCATGATAAGATGACATTTCAATTTCCACCTCCTCTAACTTCTTTTTAGCCTCTTCAATTGCTTGATTACTCTTAATTTTATTCTCCAATTCTTGGATTTCCTCCATTAATGTTTGAATCATCTCCTTTGATGTCTCAACTATAAGGATCATGAGATCCCGGGAGCACCTATTGGCTATGTGTGACCAACGTTCAAGAAATTTCCTAATTTTGACAAATAGACCTGGAATGTTTTTTACTCTTAAACCTTGTGGGATAATTCCTGCTTTGAGATATTCTAACATAAAATGACCATGCATTTCAATTCGTTTGGCTTTCTTCTTTAGCGAGGTTAATTTATTAAAGTCTTCATTGCCTAGGGAGCTGGTTGTATGTACTGTTTGGCCACCTAAGGCGAAATCCCCTAGTAATGAAGCTAGATCTTCATCTGTAAACCCAAATGTTTGAAGCTTATCCATTTTATACAGAGTGACAATGTGGAGCAAAACCAAATACAACAACTTGATTTGCCTAGAGGGGCAAAAATAAGGTTATATCTGCCTAAGTCAAAATAAACCCCAATGGAAAAAATGATCGTTTTTTTCTCAATATGTTTGAGATGGCTGTGTCATATGTATCAATAAAATGCACTTATAAACGACTAAACAACAACACTAACACTACCCCACATGGACCGGCCATGGAGAAATATGTTGCAACGTAACAAGGGTACCCCTAATTTAGCTTCCTATCTCAGGGTTTTAAAGTAAATATTTGTGAAAAATATATAGGAAACAATGATTAAAAGAAGTGTGGTAATGTACAAATCATTCAACAACCTTGATAAAACACGACTACCCAGAAAAAGGAATTGATTGAAAATACTTTCTTTAATATTTATTATAGTAAGTTTTTGTTTTGAAAAATTATATCATTTTTTACTTTTTTTCCTTATTTTTCCTTTCCTTTCTTTTCCCTTTTCCTCTCAAAACATTATTTATACAAAAAGACTATTATAGTGTCCTAACATATTTCTTCTAAACCTTCCTTTATCAACATATGGTTTGCCGAACACTAGATAGTTGCATGTTCAATCAAACAGTTACAATACAAATTTTATCAACAAAAAGTGAATAATGAACATGGCTTAATTCAGTCTACGCGCGTTTCGGCGTTCAGCCTTCCTCAGGCGGCCATGATATTCAAAACTCCTAAGACATAATAAAGAAAAAGAAAAAGAATAGTCTATGACAATTTGTACATACCAACTGAGTCAAGTGCACATAACAATTAAAAGGCCCTACATTGACCCTATACATATATACATATATACATTTATATACAATTCATTTATACAACACCAGCTGTAAGTTAAATATTGAACAAAAGCCATCTCTAGTTAGAATCATAGGACTCAAAAGCAAAATAAGATTTTTATCCATTGTGATGACTAATACATTTGATACTTCACATCGCTTTATTGTTTCTCATCCTATTTCACCTAGTTTCCCATGTATGTAAACATCGTTCTCTTGTACTTAATAATGGGTCAAGGGATATTCCAATGCCTCTCTATGGCCACATGCCCCATTCACCGTAATTTAGAAACAAAGAAACTTAGTCAGCATGAACAATATAACTAACTTCTTATATTTACTAATGGGTCAGGGAATCCCCTGCTACATTCACGGTTACAGTATCAAGCTGTTAATGTTACCTTGTCTATTCTCACGTCCCCGACTTCAGAAAAAGTCTACGTCCACGGTTCCCTCTGTTTAGTAGGTGTTCTATCCCGTTATATCTTATCTGATCGGGGTGTTTTTGTTGGCGAATTAAACACCAGCCTATCCATCAAGCAGTCACCGTGTTAGTGACCATGGATGTACTAAAGTAACACCAAATGAAACAAAACAATGTATTAAAATTTCGATCATAATGCGAACTTCTATAGCTATTTCTAACTGTTGTGGTGCCAATTGCACTTACTAGAGAAGCGGCAATCCCGTACTTGTCCTGTAGCTCTTCTCGGATATCTGGGAAAAACCGTGCTTTAAGGGGACCGCGTGTGTTCCTTCAGTGTTTTACCATGAGCTCTAAATTGAAATGCATAAAGTTAATTGGTCCTATTGCGGTGCACAGGTGAGCCTAAGCATAGTATTAGTATAAATCAATTCATTGGGGATCCATCAAACTCACCCGGTCACACTTGTGCATTCCGACTACCCGTCGTCTCGATTTTATCCAACCGCTTTACAGGCGTGTTTTGGAATATTTTAAATATGCAGCCGTATCGTCTGGACCTAAGAGCATATAATTAGTTAAATAATGCTGCTGGGTAATAACGTGTGCCAAAAACTACAATCAGAACTCCGGTTCGTTAAAGAATCACGGAGCTCTTTTGCCGGTGCGATCCCATAGAACTCACCCCGTAGTATAAGTCCTCTCTCCCTTTTGCAGCACGTCACCGAGGTAGAAACGGGACTAGGCGTAGGAACGCTCTACTTATACCCAGGACTCCTCGGTGATTGGTCAGATCCTGTTAGCGTTGCTTTTCAGCTTCAAATGGCGCTAGTTATTCCACTAAAGTGATAAAGATTATTCCAAGGGGGATCCTAGCAATATGAGGGGCAACCATGATCATAAGGAGAAATAGCAAGCTGCTGATAGACCCATACACCCAACTTGCTTGCGAGGTGTTATCAAGGTTGTTGAATGATTTGTACATTACCACACTTCTTTTAATCATTGTTTCCTATATATTTTTCACAAATATAAACAAGCAGCAAATAACATGAGATGACACTCAAGAAAATATATTATGGGACGTCCTGCAAGATATATATATATATATATATATATATATATATATATATATATATATATCACTGAAAAAACCATAGGTTTCACACATGTTATAGTTAGCGGAAATTTTACTGATAAAAAACCAATGAAATTCCCCCGTTATAGTTAGTGCAGGCAACTATAACTCACGCGACCGCAATCCTCTGCTGATGCTAATACTGTATTTAGACACTTATTTGCCCATGTCTTCTTCCATAAATTTTTAGCTATACATACATTACAAATATTTTTTTTTCATAAAGACACATATGTCATCAGCAGAAGATTGCGGTCGCGTGAGTTATAGTTGCCTGCACTAACTATAACGGGGGAATTTCATTGTTTTTTTATCAGTAAAATTTCCGCTAACTATAACATGTGTGAAACCTATGGTTTTTTCAGTGAATTTGCAAGGTTTTTTAAATGCTAATTCCTAACTATAACGTGTGTGAAACCTATGGTTTTTTCAGTGAATTTGTACGTTTTTTTAAATGCTAAGTTACTTTACGCCATTCGTGGCGTGCGCGCCCACTTAACGCAATTCGTTCCGTGCGCGCACGGTGCGCGCACAGTGAACACGCGGTGCGCTTCGCGCACCGCGTGCCCACTTTACGCAGTTAGTGCCGTGCACGCATGGTGGGCACGTGGTGCGCTACGCGCACCGCGTGCCCACGTTACGCTAGATGGGCCACGTACGCACGATGCGCTTCGCGCACCGTGCGCACATGGAGGACATATGATGCGCTTCGTTGTGAAAGGTAATATTTTAATTTTTCACATCTGTAATATGCCATGCACAAATGGTGCCCTTCGGGCACCATTTGCACATGGGGTAGGGAGAGTATGGATAATTTTGTTTCAAACATTTTTTTTACCATACGCGTACGGTAAGCGTAATCGGCGAATTTATCGAAAAAATTAAAATTCCGTTTTTGGCCTTGGGGGATCTTTGGGGACTCCCCCAACATGGCTAGGTGCTTAGGAGCTGTCTAAACAGCCCCTTTACATGTTTTTGTCCTTTGTGTTTTAATCCCCACTGAGAGTGCGAGAGAGAAAATGGCGGCCGCCGCTTCCTGGTTTCGACCGATTCGAATGTTTACTAAGATCTATCAGCCAATCAGAATCACGCTCGTGCACGTCACCGTACGCGTACGGTAAGCGCACCGTAAGCGCACCGTAAGCTGGCTCAGATATATATATTGATTTAAAGGCTATTTTCTCAGAATCTACTGAACAGATTTACACCAAACCTACAAAAGGCACTTCCTTGACCTGAGGACTACCTCTCTGCCAAATTTCAAGGAACTCTGTTCAGCCGTTCGGGCTGTAGCTGTGTCTAAAGGTCCTATGGAAAAATGCATGGGAAAAACCTGTTTTGGGACCCCCCTTTTATCTCAGCCCCCGCTTGACGAATCCCCCCGAGACTTTCAGGGTAGGAGCGCAGCGCAGCGCCCCACCTATTTTGAAAATTTGGCGAGGATTCGTCGACCGGCGCCAAAGTTATTCAAAATAGAATGTTGCGGATTTTCTATGGTAAGAGGGTCCTAACTATAACTACCTACTGGCGACCGCCAGTAGGTAATATATATATGTATATATATATATATATATATATATATATATATATATATATATATATATATATATATATATATATATATATATATATATATATACACACTGAATCACAAAGAAAGCACCTCAAATGATCTAAGCCACTGGCCACACATCACAATGGCAATAATGAAAACTCAAACACCTCAAATGACCACAGCCACTGGAACCAAGCATCACAATGGCACTCATCAGAAACAAGTCACCTCATCCGATCGTTCACTCGACATCCTTGCCAATTCTCTCTGGGTGGGGCCCGTTCACAGCTGGCTTGGAATCTCGATCGGGACTCAAGTTCCGTTTGTCTTACAGCAGTATGTCTACTCTGTAAGTGAGCTGTCAACAAACCTCAGCTTTATAGTCTCGAAACACACACTAGAAGGTTCGAGAGTTTTCCTCCCCACCCCAAAGGAATCTTACTGGGACTGGCCAGCTTCCAAGCAAGCATTCCATGGCCAGAAAGGAGTTCCCATGTCCCCTCTACATTCTGTCATGTTCCAACCTTATATCTTGACGAAGGTCACCAAAGACTTCCAGGGTACATTAAACAATCTCTCACAAAACAGTCCTTGAACGTGATTAACCAAAACAACTTGCAAGCATGTCTGTGCGCGCAGATAAAACTCAGGCCAGGCAGAGTCAGAAATCAGGATGGCATGAGGCCATGTCAAAGCCAATAGTAAGACATTAATAATACTACCAATGTACAACACAATGCACATTTGTGCACCACTGCTAATAGCAGCACACACTTCATCTCTCAATGTACAACACAGTGCGCATTTGTGCACCACTGCTCATAACACAGCACTTTGAGACCAAAAAGTACATTCTACACCTCTCTCTCTCTCTCTCTCTCTCTCTCTCTCTCTCTCTCTCTCTCTCTCTCTCTCTCTCATGCTTTCAAATGCACATCCCACACTTTCTGTTTTTGGGAAGGCTGTCCTATTCCGTGACAGCTCCCACTGAAAGACTTGAAGATTATATGAAAGAAACCTTTAAGAGAAATAAGGCATATGCAGGACGTCGTACATTCAGGCCTAGTTTAAAATAACACACCAAAGTCGATTAAAATAATGGTAGTCAAAGGTCTTCACAGGATGTCAGACCACAAGAGTGCCTCTAGCACTACAGGACCCGTATGAGGAAATACTGATTCCAGCTGTGCAATTTTTTGTGCAATCCAGAACGGAATTTGCTCCCGTTTGGAAGGAATTGTCCCTATTACTGATTTCAGTGGGTTCATTGTAGGTGTGGTCTGATGTGTACCAGCTGGAGCATTTCTCACAGGTTGGACTGTCAATGTTTGCATGACAAACTGGACAATGTGTCTGTACAGCCTTACTATGTCTTTGTATAGTGTACGAACTTCATCCACTGGTAGTGTATCTATCTTGGGATGTGAAGTGTTTGTTGCTAAGACTGGCCAGGTATCTCCTTCTCTGCTAAGTGTACTGAGTCTCACGTCAGACCAGTTTCTGCTGGTAAGTTAACGGGATTTCAATGTCTTCGTATAGAATGTATTTTTCCGGTGGTTCAACTACAATGTATGTGTGAAACAATTTAGTCACTGGATCTGCAGGTGGGAACTGAACCCAAGAACAGAATACCTCTAATCCGAACACCTCGTGTGCCTCAATCACGAAGGTAACACAGCCATCTGTTGCTGGTACGCCGTGTTCTAACAATCTCATAGTTACAGCATGTCTGAAGTTCTCTGTAATGTTGAGAGCATTTGCAAATTCTTCTTCCCCCGAGCTACTCGCGAGGTCAGTCATTTTTAAGAGAGAAGAAAAAAAGTTAAGAGGTAGGGTTTTGCACAGTGTGGGAACCTTTTATCCTTACAAGCTTGCTAAACCTCCAGCCAATAGACAGAGTATATCTCCTCAGCTGAGGCGGATTTCCCTTCCCACTTCAGACGTCTCTGAAAAGTGTGAGTAGGGGTTTCTGAAAAAGCATGACTTAACTCAGATTTTAACTTTTTAGTATAAGAACCAAACCAACGTTGGCAGCACCATGTTGTGTAGTTCCTAGGAAACCCCAGGACCTGTGCATTTTGGATGACCTAAACTGAGGGCTTGGTGTCCCAACCGCTTCCGGACACTCCCAGAGGATATGTCAGCTGTTGGACCAGCTAGCTCTACAGTGCCACTACCACCCTCCTGTATCTTACAGTGGTGTAGGTAGTTTCTGGCAACCACTGAACATGGCAACCCTGATTCCTCAGGGATCGTGGAACATAGTACAGTACTTTTCGCTCAGTCACTTGTGCTTGCTTATTCTCAGAAAATACACAGGAGGGTGATTATGACATTTCAATAAGTATTTATTGGTTCAGCGTCAGTCTTGCGTAAAACAAATTTGCGGCGACAATCGGGAGACAGAGGCATACGAAAGATTGCTAGTACCAATATAGTAAATAGTAGATACATTTCTACCATCGTGCTAATAAGATGAACATAAGCAGTTCAGATAAAAATAGTAGCACTTGCTTATTCCTAAAATGCGTGCCCTAAGTAATTTGCCTAAGTGTACTTAGCTTAGATCTGTATGTGAAGCATGCATATGAGTATATGTATGTATGTAGCCAAGAAAACCCCTAGGGAAGAACCAGCCCTGCTTCGAGGATGACACCCCACAAGGTATGTCAGACCGCTGCATGTCGAAGATTCAGCATGCAGGACCCCGTGATAGCTTGAAAGGAAGTCTCCTGTAATATGCAGGGGATAATAAGGGTCTTATATATTAGAGTGGTCACTCCAGGGTTCCTTCTAGAATCGATATGTTTTGAAACCAATCATGAATGTGTTTCTAAATAAATGTGATCATGCACAGCTGGCTGTTGGCTTAGGATGAAAAACGTTGTGACCCTTATACAAAAAAATTATACCCTGCCTGAGGACATGTTTATGTACGTCAGGTACAGGGATTATGATAAAATACAGAGAGCCTGGTGTCGAAGAGACAGGAGCAAGCTACTAGGTAAAAGGTAATCTGTTTAGAATCCTTATTGTCGTATGGATGGGACAATGCGTGTACAATGGGGTATATATAACAGGACTATCCTAAAGGACATGGCACTATCTCTTCTCCGGTTACCTGTATGTTTCCCCATGAATCTCGTATTTCTGCCATACAGCTTCTCTCCCTGTCCCTCTTTCCAGCCATGCTATCATTTTATTGGCTTTATCACCCAAGTCATAATGCCTCCTTTGTGTTGCTGACGCAAGGACCTTGCTGCGTTGTCTGCTAGGTCTCTCATTTCTTGCTGCTTAAGACAATGCAATGTCTGATTAAGGGATAAGAGTCTTCCCCTGCTAGCGCTTTTGCTTGCAACCTAACTAGTTCTCCCTCCAGGGTGTCCCACTGGATTTCCTTCTCTTTCCTACGGCCCCGAGTAATGCTTGTACATATCCTCATATTACAGTTTTAAATACTTCCCAGAGGGTGCATGCTGAGTCCACCGACCCATCATTGTCTAAGAAGTAAAGTTACACCCTTTCCTTAATCTGGTCTGCCGGTTCTTTGTTCTTAAAGACTCAGGGCTCTAGTCTAGGTGGTAGTACTGTTGTTCTCAATGGGCCCTGAAGGACCCCTTCCACTGGTGAGTGATCTGATATGCCTCGTGCTTTAGGTGTCGTATTTCAGAACTGCCCAGCGCTTTCAGTGTGTGCCAGAATATGGTCTAGACGGCAGTAACTGCCATGTACTGCGGAATAGTACATGTATTGTCTTTCCCAGGGGTTATGTAAATGCCAACGGTCTGTCAGCCCCATGGGCTCTACGAATTCCTTCAGCAGCTCCATCCCATTTCCCCTATTTGCTTTGGATCCCCTATCTCTCTCTGGCTCCATGGTTGAATTCATGCCCCCCCCTAAAATTAGCGTCCCCCGTGGAAGGTCGACCCATAGTGCACCCAATGCCGGAGGTGTGTCTGCATGCAGGGTTGGTGGTATATATAATGAGGCTATATTCAGAGCCCACCCTTCCCACGACCTGGACAAAGCCATGTAACTTCCGAGTGGGTCATGCCAAATTGTCCTCACTTCCAACGGAAGAGCGATCTTAACTAGTATCCCCACCCCTCTCGACCCCGTCGTGTATCCTGCGTGTGCTATAAGTTTATATCCATGTCTATCCAGTGCCTTATATCTCTTGCCTTTCAGGTGAGTAACACTAAGTCAGTGGTGTGTCTATGCAGATATTGCAGCACAATTGTGCCCTTTATTCGGTTACCCAATCCATTCACGTTCCAAGACAGGATTTTCAGACTATTGATTTCCTTACCTCCTTGGCTCTGAGTGCTTAGGTTGAGAACTTCTGTCTGAAAGTCGAAGTTTCTCTTTTTAGCTAGTTGACTGTCATAATTACCACCTCATGCACTGGACACATCAGTTGTTCTGCAATTTAATGTTTCTGTAACAACCTATACACAGTCCTGGTATATCGGGAAGAGTGGTGTTTCCCCCAACTGTGTAACATCCCCCTCCCTGCTACCCTGCTAGGTGGGTTAACAAACCACCCACCTCCCTAACTTGCAGAGGGCCTATCCCCCCTTTAACCTTAGTAACTAAAACGGGGTAGACAGGTGCCTCGTAGTGTATAGAATCATCCTTGTACACCTGAACAATCCGCAAATGTATCTTTCACAGTACTGAGCGGACAACATTCAGACTTGTTGAGTAAGTATTCTGCCTTGGGCACGCTTTAACCACCAGTCGCTTGTCCCCCCTCCCCCCTACTGTTCATTAAAGGATATAGACTGGGTTTTGGCAACCTTGCCCAGGAGCGCCGGTGATCACATTATTTATTGGTAGTAGGCTCATTTATATACAGTTCCTTTACGTCTGAATCCCCTAATCCAGTTGTGTCTTAGTCAGCGTTGTGTCTTGTTCCTTCCGTATTTTCTTCTTGTTGGCCCTTCTGTATTCCCCGTCTTCCATCTCGTTGGGGATTTAGTCCGATGTGCTGAAGTGCCAGGTTTTCCCTTCTGCCACAACTTTCAGTTTTGCTGGGAATAACATCATGTATTTGATATCTGTGCTGCGTAGTTCCCTCTTGACTGCCTCGAAGGTTCTTCTCTGCCATTGGACCTGTAGTGTAAAGTTCTGAAAGAACTGAATTACTGTGTTATCATATTTAAGGTCCCGGTTCATACGTGCTGCCTGTAGTGTAGCATCCCTATCCCGGAAATTCAGGATCTGTGCTATAATCGTTCTCGGTGGTACTCCCGGTTTTGGCTTAGGAAGTGAGTCTCTGTGTGCGTGTTCTATTGTGAAGTAATTGGAAAGTCGTTTCGGTCTAAGGTGATTAAGAATCACATCCTCTAGGAATAGAACAACACCCGGTCCTTCCACTCCTTACGGAACTCCCACCACTCTGATATTGTTTCATCATGCTCTCTCTTCCTGATCTTCCAGTCTTGCCTCCATGGCTTCCTGTTGTTGAGAGGTTCTGTACCTGCTCCTCTAAGCGTCTCAGATTAGTTTTCAGCTGTGCCACATCGGTTTAAGCCGTGGCAACTTTGTCAGAGATTTTGTGGAAGTTTGCTCACAGAAGGTTCACATCCAGGGTCACTGCATCAAGTTTAGGTTCTATTGTCCCTTTTAGATCCGCAATCGCTGCCATGATAGCGCTTAGGGAGGGTTCCGCCTATTCCTCTGGCTGTTGTTCCGGGGCTCCCAATGCCTGTCTAAGGACCGCGTACTTGTCCATTTTATTAGTCTGTGCCCCTGATTGTCCTTTGGGCCTCATCGGCGAATGATCCGCTTTAGTATTTCCTTGAAATCCTGTGTGTCCTTGTCCTGGGATCAGGTGGTGCCCCCTCTGTCTCAGCTGCCTGCTCCAGCCTTCTCTGTATTAACTGGTATGGTGGGGCGAGTCCCAACTATTTGTTCACTGTCTCTCCTTCTTCATCCTTCTCTGGGACCGTTACGGCAGCCTCGTTTTTGTCGGGCACTGCTTGCCCTTTAAGGGTCAGGGAATCACGACAATCATCCGTTAATACGTCTAGGATATTCAGGTATAGGCCAGTCCTCTTTCACAAGCCTGCAGCCTTCCCTCTATATTGGAACTTGTATTTCACGTTCACCGCACCCATGCCAGGACCTTCCCTCCTCTCAGGACCCAGTTGCTGTGTCAAGCAGACCCGGATTATGGTCGATCTTGTGTGCATTGGATTTTTAATCTCTGTTCTTCCTCTTTTGGCCTTTTAGTGCTACATTTCATGCATCCGTGCTTCTCGCTGCGGCCAGTTCGCTAGCTCATTCAGATAGGCCGCCTCGTTCCTGCATAGGCCGAGGATCAGTGCCCCGCATCACGGCATCTGCGACTGCTTACCGTGCCATCACTCCCCCCTGCTCAGCCCCTCACCGTCCCAGTGTCACCCCTGCTCCTCTCTCACTCCGAGCTGTCTTACTCCACCCCCAGGAGAATCTTCTTTGATTCCCGGGGAGTGGCCCTCTCACTGCCAACCTCCATAGGCCTTCTCCGGATCTCTTGGTGGATAGCCTCACTCCCACAGGTTTGCGTTGGGGGGGAGGACACAGGGGGTGGGGGGGCTCCGCAACCGACACTTCGCAGACCGCTTACCCCTACCGTCGCGTGACAGGTGATGGTTGATTCAGTCTTGGGTTGCTGCTGTTGTTCTCTGCCCCGCTTCTCAGTCTCTGTGCCCATTCCTGTACGCTGCACTTTCACTCCCCCTGCTCAGCTCTTCACACTTCAGGTGTCAGGAGGTGAGGGGTTCTGCAGCCGGCACTCCTCAGTCTGCTTTACCGCTGCCTACCGGCGATGGGGGCTTGTTGGTTCTGTCTCGGATTGCCGCTGCGAGCTGCAATAGCCAGCGCGGCGCGTCTTCCCCCACACAGCTTCCTCACGCCTTTTTCCTATCCATATTTGAAGGTTTGTTGTTGTTCCACGAGTCTTCTTTGCATATCTACGACAGTAGAAAGGTCAGCATGAACAGATATTTATGCAGATGGCGGGATATCTCGGCGAACGGAGCTCCGCCAGTGAGCTGCCATCTTGGTCGGCTCCTAAGCCACTCCCCCAGCATTAGCAATTCTTGATTGTATATAGTAGTTGAGGTAGAAGTTGAAAAGCAAGGCATCAAAACCACCCAGAAAGAGATCAGAAAAATGTCTTCCAGAAGAAAGAATCCTAAAAATATCCTGTCATTGAAAAAGGAACCAAAAATCAGGGCAAAACGTAACTGAGTGGGTGATGAGCACAAGGCAAAAGCGGGGAAACAAATGCACTACAGCACATCCTTCTGTAGCCCAAGCCCCCCTATATATAATTAAGGCAGGTAATGATATCATTGAAAAAAGGCTGACACACCATTGGCAACAAACACTGGACAGGAGACAAAATGTATAGGCATAGATGTAAGGCTAGTCACACTCACTCTTCCAGGAGAATGGTGTTTACCCATAATGGCAGGTGAAGGAAGAAGAACCCTGTGTTAGAAATCCCCCACAGCATTGCACTCTGTGATCTGTCTTCTGCACCCAGGGCTCCGCCTCACCTATGGAACACCTCTCCTAATGGCTATGACTACAGAAAGGCCAACCAAATGGAGCAAGGATAAATATCTTACCACTCACCAGTTCCCAAATCAAATACATACTACTTTCTCCTTGCATGATGTGAGGCAAATACTACCAGTGGTAAGTCCTGCGCCCAGATGTAATGTAAAGGAACTGTAGAAGCTGCTAATCTTCTTCTGGTGACTTTGGGTTATTGACTAAAATTGTTCAGTGAAAAAGAAACAAAACTAAAGAATTTTGTTATAAATCTACATCAATTGAATGCATTTTCCCTTTATCACTATTTTAAAATAGAGATTATATTTCATCTCGGGGACTTCCTGAATCATACGTCAATTAATTTTAGAACACTGGAATGTTGAGCGCTCGATTGAAAACAACGTAGTGCTGCAGGCTTCTAATGGCCGGTAGAACCCTGGAGCATCAACATTCCAATGTTTAACAAAGGCCTCACAGAGCCCGAGAGGATTTCAACCTTGTCTGGCTCCTTGAGGCCTTCGTTTTACAAATTAGATCTTTCTGCCCTCTAGGTGAAGAATGTTCTAATAGCCTTATAGCCCTCAGTAGCGGGCTCCACCGGCCATTAAAGGCCCGCTCCCTTGTTCCGAACGCTGGAGCGGGCCCTTATTGGCCATAGCTGGCTCTAAGGCAATAGTAATTTGCAGACTCCTGAGGGGAACATGGCTAAGTATTTCATGGATTCTGAAATAGAGTACTTTATGGGATGTCAAGCTTGTGCTTCAGTTATTTAGTTCCTGGAAATTATAATTCTATGTTTACTCTTAAGGCTTTGTCCGCTAATATTATTGTTATTATGCTTTGACTTTTACGTATGAAGTAACTAATGTCCGAGACTTGGATCTGAAGATAAAGCACAATAGTGACATTGCTTCAGTCATTTTTCAGGCTTTATATAGTGTTACCCGAGAGGGGGGTTCATCATACAGGACTTACTCGTCTAATTATCTCTATACAGCTGCGATAAGTACCACCTTCTCAGGAAGCAGCGGTATGCTAGAATGGAATCTTTGCCACTCTTGGGGCTGGATCATAAAACAATTTTGATGGGCACTAATAAATGTGTTTGATAATAAGTAAGGCTTTGCTTTGTGCAAACACCTTTTATCACAGTATTAAGAAATCAGCTTTGAGAAGGTGGCAATGTGTGACTACAATGTTTGCATAATTGTTATAATGTTGCATTCTGGTGGTATATCATGCTGTTAGGTTTTTGTGCTGCACTATTGTATTGTACTGTGCTGTACAATTTTTGTATTGCATTTCGTGTTGACTGCGTTGTTGTGACTTGTGCCCTCTTATGGTTTTGTTGTGTTTTATTTTTCTTTGTTATGTCGTGGTGATATGTTCTGTTGTGTGCTGCTACAATTCTAGTCAAACGTAGCACATTCCTTTAAAGTACACTGGAAAAGAACAATTTACCATTGTCTAAAGTGATAATTTACTGCTGTTCGAGCTGGGTAATTAAAAGACCAGTCAGCCCAAAACTGTGGAAAACATGTTTTGAATGAGCACTTCATGCTATAAGCCCCAAGGTGTTCTGACTGGGTTCCACACAGATCAATGACACAACAGGTGAGGTTCCTTAATTCCTGATGGCTCTCAACTCTGATAACTCCGGGAATCCACATCTGGCATTTGTCCATAGCTGTGAGTGTGCCCTCTTTCACAGTACTCATTTACATAGAGAACTATGCTGAAGCTCCCGCAGAGTTGCCAGAATCAAAGTCTCATTCCAAGAATAAATTCTTCCAGTGCAGGCCTCAGCAACCCCCTGTAGCATCGCGCTACAAGTAATCACACACACTATTGGTGGTTGTAACTGGAGCTTTATTCTGTGCCTCCATCCTCAGCCCTGTCCCTACTCTAACTGCCCTCATCCTGTCCTGACCCCTCCTCTTCCCCTCAACCCAACTCGCTCCGCCCCCAACTACTAGACTGCTAACTTCATTACATCTCCCCTTTTCTTAATAAACAAACAAACAGTGCTTCAGTCCATCTCTACAATGAGTCTCTTTGGTGGCTGGATATCACGACATGGCCGCAATGACATGTTCCCAATGGACACACTCGGCATGGGATCACTCTGCTGACCTCTGCCTTCTGTATCACCAGGGTCAGGTTCTTCAAGTGCGGGAGTGCCAGTCGGGCTCATCCCAGGTCCTTTTATGTCTCGCAGACACCTCTTGAAGTAGGAGACGTTCCGGGTGATTCTGCGTTGTTCAGATTCCGCCGTCAGCATGATGCCCTTCTGGTGGGTAACTAACAGTGGCTCGTCACGGAAGCGGGAATCAGACAGGCTGCGGCTGGCATAGGCAACGATCCGCCTCTGGTCAGAGTCATCATCATATTGAGCCAAGATGGCCCCCAATCCAACGGGGCGGCGTCAACGGTGATCTCAGTCTTCCGTTGAGGGTTGAAGTATGAGAGGCTGTCGTCCTTGAATGCCCTCTCGCACTCAGGGGTCCAGTCAAATGGTTGACCAAGCTTGGTAAGAATCCGAAGGGGGTGACTGATCGTCGCATAGTCACGGATGTAGCGGGCACAATAGCTGGCCATCCCTAAGAAGGACCTCACGTCATTGACATCCTGCGGGCTCTCGGTATTGTTCAAGGTCGCGATCTTGTCCGGGTCAGGCTTCATGCCCTCGTCGGAGAAAATGTGGCCAAAGAATTTCAAAGTGGCTGGTGAAATTCACATTTCTCCTTGTTCAGCGTCACATTCGCATCCAACAGGGCACGGCAAACGCGGTCAAGAGCGATGTCATGCTCACGAACATCAGACCCATAGACCAGGATGTCGTCGCTGTAGTTTAAGGTGTTGGGGATGTGCTGAATGATTTGACGGATGGCCTCCTGAAAGATTTCCGCGGCAGACGAGACACCAAAGCTCAGCCGCTTGTACCTAAAAAGTCCTAGGTGAGTTGCAAATGTGGTAATGTAGCGAGATTTGGTGTCCAGTTCCAGCTGGTGATAACCTTTGTTCAGGTCAAGCTTCGAGAAGACCCTTGCGCCATTCAGCGCAGCAATCATATCGCTCAGATGCGGTCCAGGGTGTCGCTCCCTCTCGATTGCGGTGTTGGGTAGGTGCATGTCAACGCACAGTCTCACCTTGTTGGGAGTCCCTTTTTTAGGTACGATGACCACCTGCGCAACGGGTTTGATCTGTTCGTTAATGTGCAGCCGAACTTGACAACCTTTCAGCTTGCCTAAGCCTTGAAATAATTTGGGAAATTTGCTGACACAGTTCTGATTGTCGTTGACTTTGAATAAGACTTCCACCAGATGAAGACGCTCTGCAGTGGGGAGGCTAAGTAGGCAGTCGGCTTCAGGCCCTTTGATGACATGTATGACCGCTTGTACGGTGATGTCGTCATGGGTGAGAGTTGTGTGGAATTTGCCCAGACAGGGGAGTGGTTTTCTGGACATCCACGTGAAGACGCGGACCGGTGCAAAAGTTAGTGGGGGTTTCGGAACCATTTTCTCGTGTTCCGTAACTGGAAGTTAGTTCAGCGAGGCTCCGCTATCCAATACAAATTTGGTGTCGTGAGTCCCCACTCTAATGTCTAGGCGTGGATACTTTTTCAGTTGATCAGGGTCCGCAATCATGTTCAAGTATTCCACCGTGTAGGTCGAGTCTTTGGAGGAAGATGATCTCGAGTCCCGAGATGGGGATCTGCGTTCCCATCGTGACCTGCGTGATTCTCGGCTGGAATCGGATGAGCCTGGGGACCGCATGGACTCTCCTTGAACAGCTCGTATGTGATGTTTCCTTGTGTCTGAGCAGGACAATCTCGTTGTTTCACTTCGCCTTTCCTTGTGATAGTCCCCGCACATTACTTCGAAGTGGTTGGATCGCCCACATTTCCTGCATCGCTGACCCATGGCCGGACAGGTGTCTATATGAGGATAATCATATCCATAGCGATAGCATCGTTTAGTCCTTTCTGGCTTTCTGTCCCTTCGCCCTGGTTCTCTTCTCCTGTGCTCCGGGCGTCGTTGGCGAGATGACAGCCTAGGTCTCCATTTGTTCTCCTGCGAATATTTCCTTCTGCTACGATGTTGTTCTTGAACGCGGTGTGCTTGCTCATGGCTGACGTTGTGTCCTGTTTCAATGGTGGCAGCGTGTTCCTCCGCTTGGTCATATATACGAGTCATTTCTTCAATCTCTTCCAATTCGTGGGGTTTCCTCAGTAGCCGTGTCCTAAGCGTTTCTGAGTGACAGCCGGCTATGATCTGCGATTTGATGGCAGCATCAGGTGAGAAGGTTTCAAACTCACAGTGTCTCGACAGCCGCCGTAACCGGGTGATAAATGCACTCATTGCTTCCTCTTTTCCTTGACGCGCTTGGTGAAACTCGTGGCGCTCATAGTCTACGTTTCTTTTATGTAGGAACTTCTTGTTTAGTGCCTCACGCACTCTGTCATAGGTTCCAGTCTCTGCAGGCGAAAGATCCTTGACTATTTTACTTATTTCCTGGCCTGCTAGGTTGCGGAGGGCAATTAACTTCTCTCTGTCTGCCGTCACTTTGGATCCCTCGATATAATCTTCGAAGTCTTCTAACCATTCTTGCCACGTGGGGCCCATACTCCCTCCCGTGGTCACGGTCAGAGGTTCTGGAGCTCGCAGGTGTGATCCTCCCGCAACAAGGGGCTTCCGCTGTGGTGAGGTGGTGGGGGTCGCCATTGTGTCGTTGTTTTCTTTTCACCCCTTTGTTGGTGCCTGTTTCTTTATTTATTCTCACCAATACTTGTTTATTTACTCTTGACGATGCTTGTTTACTTCTTTTCGCCAATGCTTGTTTATTTGCTCTTGTCAATGCTTGCTTATTTCTTCGCGCCAATGCTTGTTTATTTGCTCTTGTCAGTGCTTGTTTATTTCTTCTCGCCAATACTTGTTTATTTCTTTTCGCCAATGCTTGTTTATTTGCTCTTGTCAATGCTTGTTTATTTCTTCTCGCCAATGCTTGTTTATTTGCTCTTATCAATGCTTGTTTATTTCTTCTCGCCAATGCTTGTTTATTTGCGCTTATCAATGCTTGTTTCTGTTGCTGTATGCCTGACTTCAAAATGGCCGCTCAACAACAATCAAGGGGTCTGTCTTGAAAAATGCCTGACTCCAAGATGGCCACTGTCACTGCCTTCACACGAGGCTTTATCTCATGGCTCACTCGGTCCTCTTTCACTCTGGACTCACCGGCGGGCAACTTCAAAGGGTGGCACACATCAGGACCTGCTTCTCCCCTACGGCGGCTACTACCAGGTGAGGTTGGGGTGGGCTCCCGCCTTATTCTGCAGACTCCTGTGTTTCTTCGGGCAACAACGTGCCAAGACTCACTCATCTGGTGTGAGATCTTCCGACGTCGACGGGCACTCAAGCCCGGACTTCAATGCGCTTGGCGGCGCTCGCCAGCGGGCCTTCAGGGACAGCGTCCTCTACACTGGGCACTTCTCTTTCGCTCTCGGGGTGCAAGGCAGGGTCGGGGTGGGCTCCCGACTTCTGCGCTTACCAGCCTCACTCAAGGCACACGCTTCTGGCGTGAGTCGCGCTTCGGCGCGATCGCAGCGTTCTCCTCGACGTTGCCTGGGACAGGGTGTCTTCATGGGGTTCTATGAGCGGTGAGGCACGGTCATCCCACCTTCGTCGCCAGTTGTAGCATCGCGCTACAAGTAATCACACACACTATTGGTGGTTGTAACTGGAGCTTTATTCTGTGCCTCCATCCTCAGCCCTGTCCCTACTCTAACTGCCCTCATCCTGTCCTGACCCCTCCTCTTCCCCTCAACCCAACTCGCTCCGCCCCCAACTACTAGACTGCTAACTTCATTACACCCCCTTTGGTTGTATTATGCACCTATGTACAGTAAGCAGCTTCACTATGCTGCTTACATCTCTGAAGAGTATACTTCGTCAACAGCAGCGTCATTTTACAGCACCAATGGTGCCGAACTCATTCGTGTGTCACAGTCACCTTCTGGATCTCAGACCTCCTATCTCCCATAGGAAAGACACAGCCCTACATGGGCACTGGGTCTTGATATGCTCACTTGTATAAGGTGTTGTTCCCGAAAGTAGCCTAAAAAATGTTAGAAAAACCAGGCAGTATTTTGAAGAGTGAAAAGGGAAATCTAGAGTGAGTTCGAACAGGGTGTTTCGAATCTCATGCTAACTAAACCGCTCTAAGTTAATTGCTCCCTATTATTATGCAATGTTAAATTATTTGGTAACTGATGAAATCAAGAATGTAAATAATAATCTTGTAACGTGCAAATAGAATACATTATTTTAGGTTATTTAATTGGTGTTACTGGTCGTTGAATTATTAATGCAACGCTGTTTTTTTGTAATGCATTCTCCGAGTAAACATAATTCTTTAAAAATCTGTTCTTTCAGTCAAATGCTGAGCATTCTGTCTTCATTTGAAACTGCAAACCTGAGTACTTCTTATGTTACATCACCCTAAAAGAGTGGAGCATTATGCACTTCAGATGCGTTTGTTTGTGTATCTGTTGAATACCCACGTCACTAGTTTGCGCTGTGCACATCTACTGTACATTCACATTAAACATTATAAATATTTACAGCCAGGGCTCTTAGAGGGGCGGGTACTGCCAAGCCGAGTTTAAAACGGGTCCCTATCTGGCTCTATATTAATGTCCTTAACTTTACTGGCAATACACTGATCAATTTCTCAAAAATTGCGCTAAAAACCATTAAATTAATCCACGTCAGGGATGTCATCCCTGCTTACATTTCACTTGTTTTACCTCAACTTGGAGTTCCTGAGTATTTGCTTTTCTCAAGAGTGGTGTTTCTGTAGTTTCTTTCGTCTAATATATGACTCTTCTATGGTGCATACTTTGAGTGTTTAAAATGGCGCACGATTGAGAGTTTTGAGGTTGAGGCTGTAGGTGGGGCAAGATTCACACACTGCCTTTCAGTGGGTTATAAATGTGTGCAAACAACATGCACACCCAATCCTAGGTCGACCGCACCAATGGTCGCATCTTGTAATCGCAGGAACATGTGTGCTGGAAGTACACAGCTGTTGAAATATGGACAGTGCCAAAGGAAATGAAAATGCAGAGATTACTGAAGAGGGGTAGGCTTGATGGGGGGGGGAGTGAAGTGGAGGAGATGAAATGAAGTATGTGCAGGAGGAGAGAATGAAAAGACAGTTATCAAGAGGAAAGAAATGATGTATGAGATATGGAGATGGAAGGCATCAGAAAGATGTGGGGAGAGAAGGGGCATAAGTGCCTGAGTGGGAAACTTAAGAGCACAGTGGCGTGACGCGGAGAACAAGAGTGATTGAGATACTCAGTAGACCGCCAGACGAGGACTGGCGACACCAGGCACTGGGCATTTTCCTGGTGGGCTGGCAGTGTAGGAGCTGGCTTTATGGCTGGTGGGGGTTGGTTTTGTTGCTGGGGACGAGGCAACCCCATTTTCTTCGGCTGCGTTCCTGCACTAAAAAACATAAACGATGCAAAAGAAGTGGTTTTAAGGCATGCTCCAAAATCATTTTATTCTGCATTTGGGTTATTTTTATGTCTTACAGGATAGAGACAGGCAGCACTGATGTTCAGGACTTTTTAGTGGGGGGGGGGGGGCGGTTGAGGGATCTGCTGTTGCATTGTTCAGAGAGTCCATCCATTAAATATACGATAAAGACTCTTCAGATTTCAAAATGGTGAATTTCTTTATAATGTGATATTTGCAACACATTTCAGATTTCTATATTAAATTATACCATTCCATTCTGTACTAGTTATTAGAAGTGACAAATTCTAATCTCTAACTTAGAAAACGTCAATGCCTTCCCCCACCACCCTGATGATGATGATGCTGTTAGTGAACCAAGGTCTTTTTTCTCCTATACATGGCCTAGTGTGTTACTATAAATGGAGTGAAATTATAGTATTTTGCTTTTGTGCAGCGCACACCCAAACTAATGTATTTCTAGGTGCTCTCGTATGATGATAAAGGAAAAGGAGGCACTGTGAAAAAGTCATTATCTGGGATCATACAATGAGGTTTTTGTGCGATTCAGCCACTACATGGTTATCTCATTTTATCTCCCATTGTATATGAAAGCTTAATGTTTTGTGTTTAATTCTTTGAGGTGCTAAATCAGTGCCCTGTGTTAAATACATCCGGGTTATGCATGTCCCACAAAGATTGATGGTGGTAGGGTTTGGGGAGGATGATATTTTAATACGGAAGCTAAAATGAAAACAAGAGCAGCCTCTCTTGGCAATTGCATTAAGACCATTTGCTACACATAACTAAATATCTTTATTCGTTGTTATCCATTATTGAATTCATTCATCAACCAACTCCTCACCATCCAATTATTCATTCATTGAGCCATGCAGCCCTGTCTCTAATCTGTTCAATAATTGGACACGTTTGATAATGAGAGAACACCCCCAAGCCTCTCTTGCAGTGGTCAGGCTTGTTCGTTCACTACATTCAGTATGGGAGTTGCTCTTACAAAAACTTCCAAGGCTGCTTTGTAGTTCCCTGCCTGGCCCTATAGACCACCATCCCTTTTTCAAACCTAAGTAGTATTTAACTCAGTCCTATATTTTCAGAATTGAAATATTTACATTCTAATGACAAATCATTTGCGTCATTCATTTATCTGATACAGCTAACAAACATTGACAAAGGCAGTAGGGCTGACTTTATTTAGGTATATGTTCTGGTTGTTGTGTGATGTCTGGATGCAATAATGAAAAACCCACAGAAAAATACCCAAATAATGGTTAGACGGCATGCTTTATACAGTATTTTATGTTTCGAGCCATGCCTTTATTCAGTAGGCCATGCCTCTTGGAAAGGATTGCAACTTTTGTTTCTTTGGCCACTCCCCTTTTAGAGCCTCCCACTTTTTCATCCTAATTAAAGCAGTCTATAGTGTGATTCTGAAAAAGGTACCTTGTGAGATATAATGTTATTCAATCGTTGGTCTCTGAATTACAATCTGATGCGTCGCTCGCAAAGTTTCAGAGGCAAGACGAGACCTTTTTGGACCTGCAAATCGTTTTTCTTTATTTTTGGACGGCTGAGCAAGTTTGGGGAATTTCGTGGAATCTTAACCTCATTTTTAAAAAATAGACGTGTGACTAACCCCACTAATGGTGAGTAAATCTCTGCTAATGTTCCATGCACAGTAGGTGTAATGCCTTTTCTCCGGTAGTTACTGTGTGATCACTATGTCATATCTGTTTGACTAAAAATCAAGAAATTGTATGGATGCCTGCTGCATTTGAACATACGTGGCAGTGTAATCACCTGCGGGTTAGTGGGGTGTGAATGTGACTTGCTAAACCACTGTAAACACTGCTGCCTTGTAAATTGTATCCATCTTTGCTGCTGCCTGTCAAGTAGTTTTTTTCTGAGAGTTATTTATGGGCTCATTCTGCACAAGCTTTCTGTGTTACTTAAGTTTATTCTTATGATGTATGGAAAACGTATGACTCATACAGGTGTGAACTCACTATTTCGGTTTGCATTGCTTTAAGAATGCGTGTCTGTATGCATATGTTGTGCCTGCATACAAGTAAATATTGCCTGCCTGTATGTGTGTGTTTGCAATGGTTGTGACTGCATACACGTGTACACTGTATTTGTGTGTAAGTATGCTGAGACTGCCTACAAATGTTACAGTGACTGCATGCAAAAGTACACACATTTATACCTGTCTATACGGGAATGTACTTATGTTGTGACTGCATGTAAATGTGTGGTGCCTCGTTTGTGGGTATATGTTGTGTTTTTGTATATGCTTTTGAGTCGATGTGCATTTTTTGTGGCTGCATCTGTTAACTGCTTGTGATTGTGTAAGTTGTAACTACCTAAACACGTACTTTGCCTACATTAGTTTTGTTATGTGTGCATTTTCATACGTCATGGCTGCTTCAAGTGTATACAGTGATGAAACAGTGATTGAATGTTTGCTTGCACGAGTCTGAATTCATCCATGAGTGAACATGAGCCCTAGCAGGTGGATTTATACAGTGTCCACTAATGTATGGTCAGAACAAAAACAAAATGATTACTCAGTTAACCCATAGGAGTCTGACGTTATCACTCAAACACACAACACATACGGCCAAGGGTATTGCATTATGTATTAGCCTCATGTTATTAAGGCCTCACACATTTATGTCAATAGTTACTTACTAACCCTCATTCAGCACCGATGAAAGAATGAGCAAAATAATAAGTGAAAGGACTGGCTCATTTTGTACAAAAATATCCCAATACATTTATGTACATATTTTAAATTGTGTCAGTGCAAACAGAGTAGCATCACACACACCCTACAAAAAACACATCTGACATATACATGTACATTAGAATCACAAAACAGATCCATAGTGTCAACTAAGATGCCTGCAATCAGTTTCATGTTTAAAAGAATTATTGATTTTTTGTTTGTAATTTGTTTGTGGTGGCTGTGTTTTAATAAGCCGATTTGTTTCTTTATATAAATGAGATATCACTGAACTGAGTAAGCACAGACATCCTGGTAAATGGTCTGTGGATAGGACTGTAAGGACTGAAACACTGACAATGTGGACTGATTAGGCAAATATTGTTAGAACCCAGTTCAGAGGGTCATGGGGCAGGCAGGGTTTACTGGACAAAACCTGCCCCCATTTTTAGGTCTCGCCTAGCGTTGCAGCGCAAAGCGCTGCTCGCACGGTGAGAGATATTGTGGATGAGGGGTTTTCAGAGGGAAACAACCTTTACAACGCAGTCATTACATTGCACTACATTTACAACGCAGTCATTACATCGCAACATCCTTTACAACGCATGTCATTACAACGTATCCATTACATTGCATGTCACTACAACGCATGACACTACATTGCCTGTGACTACAACGCAGGCATTACATCGCATGTCATTACAACGCATAGTACCCCTACACTATCCAAAACTTACCAGACTGTTGCACCCCCTGAAGTTAGAATAGTAATTGTTACCCCTACATTATTCAACACTTACCCTACTGTTGCACCCCCTGGAGTTAGAATAGTAATTTTTACCCCTACACTATCCAACACTTACCCTACTGTTGCACCCCCTGGAGTTAGAATAGTAATTTTTATCCCTACACTATCCAACACTTACCTTAAATGCAATTTTGAAACAACACTCCCTTTACAACCTAATTGTGTCCTAATCTCGCCAACCATGCATCCCCGTTTCCAGTATAATCCACGGACCTACCAGCCTCCACAGTCAAACCATGCCTTAATCTATCACCAATCTAGCCCTTAACCTAATTTTTCCAAACAGGCTTTACTCGAAAAATCAACAGTGCGCCTTGATCAATCAAGCCACTGACAGGCGCCCTGTCTGCCTTACATAACTAAACCAGACCCCAAGCTCCCCACCAGCCCTCCTGCTCTCACTATAAATGATTACCCACCACTGCTTTGTGCTGCTCAGTATCCCAGCCCCAGTTAACACCCAGTGCCTCCCTCCGCTTCTTCTCCCTCCTTCCCGGCAGCCCCTGTTCACTCCCCGCACATTCCCTTCTTTTATCTTCCACTGGGACTGGCCATTATCCTCTATTTATCTCCCTCTTCTCCTTGGAAGCCGTGCCCACTGGAAGGAAAAAACAAGCATTTGCAATTTAATACGTCATACATATTAGTGACAGTTTGAGCTATTGGTGTTGCAAATCAAAATGTTTGTTACATTTATTTACTTTTTAAAATATTTCAGCAGTAGCATAGGTAATAAAATTAATGTCACGAAGCGAGGCAATGGTGCAGTACCTTATGTGCCTAATAAAAGTCCCTGTACAACTCCACAGGGTCACTTGGTAACAGCCTGTGGTACTGCACCCTTTCCTTGCTTCATGGAATTTCTTTTCTTACTTATGCTACTGCTGGTTGAACAAAAAATAAATCTAACAAACATTATCATTTGCAACACCAATAGCTCAAACCTAACCTAATGCGAGACCTATTGCATTGCAAATGCTTGTTACACCTGATGTCTGGTGGCCCAACTTACTACGGATCCTGAGCAACTGAGCCAAGTACACCTTCAACACTTGACTGTCAGTGGGAATATATCTCTTTACAACGAATGCGCTACAACACATTCCATTACAACACGGTTGTTACAACGCAATCGCAATTCGTTACAACGACTTGCTGTAGGAGGCGCGCTGGACTTAGGAATAGTATAATTTACTATTCCTACTCCAGTTTGTGCAACAAAAGGGAAGGTGTTGGATTGTAAATCCAACACCAGTCGCCCCGCTACAGCAAGTCATTAAAACGACTTGCGATGTAATGGTTTGCGTTGTAATGGAATGCGTTGTTGCACATTCGATGTACACGATGTCTCCCGTCAGTCGTAGCGCCGTTAGAGCAGTCCAAGGCTTCTTGGGTGGGGATGGGGAAAGGTAGACACAAGGGGCTGAACACTAGTTCACAACTCAAAATACACTCAGTAGCAACAATAAATTATTTTCCAGTCAAATACTCGCTTTTATGAAAAAAAGGAGTATGTAGATACAAACACAAAGAAAACTACAGCATTCACAAACAACACACACAGTCCTCAATCTGTACACAGGTTACTGCCCAATCAGCAAAGCAGCAAGGTTCACAGCTGCACCACCTGGCTTACGTGTTGGCTAACTT
The DNA here is from genome assembly GCF_964204655.1 of Triturus cristatus. Lineage (NCBI taxonomy): Eukaryota > Metazoa > Chordata > Amphibia > Caudata > Salamandridae > Triturus > Triturus cristatus. The sequence goes on from NC_140593.1 coordinate 395,783,118, forward strand.
CGCTCCATACATGCGCAATAGCCCGATTAGCACAGCAGCAATTTTACCAGCAGCCCACCTGGCATACGGGGTCGCCGAATTCGCTCTGCACAGGGACTATGGCCCAATTGGCAAATCACAATCGCCCCACCTGCCATTCGAGGTTGCTGACTCCACTTTGCACATGGGTGACAGCCTGATTTGCATGGCAGAAATCTTCTCAGAGGTCACACATGGCATATGGGATCAATGACTTCACTCTGCACATGTGCTATGGCCAGATTGGCACAGCAGCACAGGGTTGCTAATTTTAAACCTGCTCATGGGCAATGACCTTATTGGTGCAGCAACGTTCACGGCTAACTTCACAGCGACCCTCCTCTGGAATACAGGATCATCAACGTTTCCCTGCACATGGGCAATTACCTGATTGGTGCATCAGCTGTCTCCTCACACCTCACTACGGGTATCCAATAATCAGGATTCCCCACTGGGTCTCGCTTGATCCAACATTCTCCTCTTTTTCATAGGGCACACTGGTCTTAGCAAGCATGCAGGCACTGGTGCTTCTGGCTTAAGGGGCAGGTGGTTTTGGATTCCCTGGGTGAGGTCTCCTCATCTAGCTGGGAGACTGGCAGGCCTTGGCCCCCAGTCGTGGTCACATGCAGAAGTCTTGCAGAGCTTCTCCTCCTAGCACAGCCTGGTTGCCTGCTTGACAGTGACAATTTTAGGGGCCTCAAGCTCCCCTACTTACAGTCTATTTTCTGACACTAAATATGATTTACAGTCTGAGTCCTTGAAGTTTATGTTTGTGGTCTGCTTTCTTTTGAAGTGCCCTCTCCTCTGCCCTGCCTTTCCTCCAGAAGGTCTGTCACAGCAAGAGCGATATCAAATCTGATAGCCCTACAGTACAGACCATAAGAGTGACTAGAGGTTCACAACTGGATATCAGCTATAGTAATATGGTTATCAAAGAGTTACCCCAGGGCCTCAGTCCTACTATTTTTGATTCTCTTATCAGACCCATCTCCTTCCTGAGATGTGCCCAGTCTTTTCCCAGTGACTTCTCTCTGTATCAAGGAGCACTCCTTAAAGAGTACTGAAGATCCCGGCTCTCCCTTCCTCCAGTGTGTCCCACCCAGCTCACGGGAATGCAGAAAACCACACAAATCTGTGTGTGTGGGGGAGGGGTCCTCTACCTGCTCATGTTGCTCCAGTTAGCGCTGAATCTCCCAAAATGGAACCCAGAATCTTCCATGTATTGTACCATTCACAGGCGCACATGCAGATAACATACACAGACTTAATGGGACTGCACACTCCCTGTTTTGTACCATTCACAGGCATACATACATCCAGCACATGTGTAACACTTCAGCTGGGGCACTAATTGGAGAGGTGCACGTCCATCACCATGCGAGCGACTTTTCCATCCCTACAATATATTAACTTTTTCTAGTATCTTTGTGCAGTGAGTTACTTAGGATTGCCCAGCATTTTACACTGAGGATTTGTCTATTGTTTTTGAAGTATGCACTTGTGATATATATCCTTTCATGGGGTGTGTTTACTCATTTGTTGACTTACTGCTGAATTAAAGTTATAGGTAACTGTTACCTAATTGTATGCAGCCTTTGACTGATAGATAAAGTGACACCCTTTGGGATATTTGTTGAGTAGTTAAGTCACTAATCTATAATGGCATGTGTGATTGGATAGGCAAAAACATAAGCCTTTGGTGCAGTATATGTGCTTTAGAAACATGCTCCAACAGAGCGTTTAGGCGCAAGTTAGTTTACGTGAGTCTGTGAAAGCTTGCATAGCTTTCTTCTTCCTGACACATCCTAATAGAGTCTTTCTTTGAAAATGTTGACTATTGCCCATCTCCGCTCTGGCAAGTGTTAGGGCCCATATCTGCATTCGAAAGTTGATGTTTGACATATAGTTCATAACCAGTTCAGGAAGTTTACTGTGTATTCTCTTTGCTTGATACCTGAGGGCCTTTACTGCTACTATGGCTGTATTCATGATATAACCTTATATGAGATTATCACTAATGCTGTCTGGGACCTGAGTATGTAAGATTGGTGTAACCGTTGTAACTTCAGTACTGTAAGTTCTATGTAATTGAGCAGTAGCATTACTGTATGAGCATGAATAATTTGTTTAGGGCTACTCTCTATGGCATGCCATTTTGAGAGTTTTATAAATAATTTTTATCTGCTCTGTTCCTTCCATGTAGATTCTCAGAATCTACATGGAAGGGGGCAGAGTGGAAAAATGAAACTAAGAAAGTTGCTATATACATTTTGATAAATGATAGGCCATTGGAACTTGAATGATCAGATTGTTTTAACTGCATGCAATAAATATAGCCATTTAACTACAATTTAGGAAAATTGTGCTAGAAAATCAATTGTTTTACTACCATGTTTTTTCAATATATCTTGCGAAGGGTAAGCCCTACTAACCCCTATAGGTAAGGTTTGCTTGGCACACCACAAAATCTGTGGAATATTTCATTAGTGACCCTTCATAACCTCTAGTTTTGTTTGTTTTTCTATATGAAAATTATGCTGGAAAATTCAACATTTCACACTCTCTCTTATACCTTTCAACCTGCCCACAATTTGAGGGTGTCACACTCTTTGCAATGATTTTCACCCTCTTAAAAAGTAATATGCCTCTTTAGACTTTTTAGGGTCACCGTCTTTACACACAAGCAAGACCCTCCCAAACTGCTTTATTATTCATTTACTCTAGCAGCACCACCCTCTTAATTATCGGACGTCACCCTCAGCCAACATGTTGATGTATTTGCCTCTCTCAAGGCCAGAAGCACCATGATTTACATTGTGTGCCTTGATCTTGCTGATTTGTGCTGGTCTACTGTGCTTCTTTTTGGGTTGCACTGGGTGTAGTGCATCGGAGCTGTAACATCATAACTGAGTATCCAGGACTATGATGGTGAAGAGCATTTTGTATAATGCACAGTATTTTGAACTTTGCACTCTCATGGACCAGAAGCCAAGGTAGGGATCGTATGATAGGGATCATGTGATGTTCAGATGCTATTTGTTATAGACCCAGTCTTCAATGTGTACTTTGAGGCATGTTTCCTTATTATACAGACGGTCAGCCATAAGTTCTTTTTTGACACTTTGGAGAGAGAGAAAGACCTTTTACTTAAGCTGGACCGATAAAGTCCCTCTTGAATAAGACTTTTATTTAGGCATTCAGCGTAAAGCATGTTTAAGTGTTGGATTTATCTGTGAAACTGCTGCTGCCATCTACTAAAATATATACCTGTAGACTCTTCTAATTTACTGAAGGCCCCAACATGTACATACAACCCCAACACATAATTGTTACCTAGCCCTAATACCCATATAACATATGTATGTATGTATATGGTAATTCTGCAGGACAAGCCTAGTCAAAAGGCAGCAGAATAAAGTACATTGTCAAAAGCAAGCATAAGGCAGTGGGTAATAAGAGAGCCAGCTGGGTTGTGAACAGTTAATGCACTGTGATGTAGTATTCTTAAAAGAGGTGAGTCTTCAACTCTTTCCTAAACTGAAGCAGGGTTGGGGCGGTCCTGATGGATATGGGGAATGTTGCTCCACATCATGGGTGCATAGATGGAAAAGGCCTACTGTATTGTGCTTTCCATTTTACACATCTTAGTCTGCAGTCCGATGGTGTCCTGGCTGTGGGTGCATCGAGGACCCCTAGAGTTGGTGAGCTTGTCTGCACGATAATTGGGGGTGCGGTTCGTTAATGTTTTGTAAATGATGCAATTGTATATGAAGATGGTGCGGGCCAGAAAGGGGAGCCAATGGAGTTACATTAGGATGGGGGTTATGCAAACATATTTCTTCAGGCCCTGGATGAGACATGCTGTGGTGTATAGGATACCTCTAGGAGATGCCAGTGTGGAGTCTAGGAGGCCATGGAATGGGGCATAACCACCATCCAGATGTGAGAGCTTGAACAGCAGTTATGATGTTGCTTTCAAAAAGAAAGATTTTGACTTTCTTTATAAGAGAGAACTGGTATCAGGTTGTCTGTTTTTTTGGCATTGTGTTCCTTGGAGAAGAGGTTGGTGTTCAAGATGATTCCCAGTGTCTTGGCATTCGGTGAAAGTTGGGTGTCGAAGTCATCAAGGTTCATAAGATTGAGCCAGGTTTGTACTGTACCTTGTTTGTTCTTGGCAAATAACAGTGATTCTGTCTGTCTAAAGTAACATGGTTATCAACTGCTAGGGTATAAAACACTGATGCTTGTCTCCATTTCAAAAATTCATAATTTGTTCGGTTTAAATCTCCTTGCTTTGTTTACAATGTTAGACTTGTACATGCATTCCCCATATGTTTGCACAAAACTACCTTGCATCATTTTTATTTTTGGCTTGACAGCACATCTGACCTATTGCTACCAAGACTTTAAAATGTACACACAGAGAATTTTGGCTCTGCCCGAGAGATTTAATGTCTTGCACATTATGCTATTTGCTGTTTTATGTGTCATTTCACCTCCTTTGGAGTGCTTTCATTGTGCTGCATGAGGGTCTATTTTACATCTCAAAAGTACTGTGAATCATCGTACATTAAATTCTTTATATCACAGATGCGTCGTATTCAGAAAGCAACCATTCTTTTTACTGCAGCAGGCTTTTTGTAATGTTTTAGTCGTGACTCAGAATGCAAGCCAGACATATTTGTCTTGCCCAAGCTGGTTTCTTTTGCCAGTAGGTTATCGTTCCTAAGTCAAGCCTTTGAAAGTGCATGCCATTTAGTGATAGGAGAGTAGATTGTGCTATTTGCTGATGCATATACACAAATAGAGACAGAGGAAACAGACCAGGTCATGTCCTCCACATCTAAACATAAACACTCAAAGAATGGCCAGCTCACTGAAATCTGCTATATGGGGGTTGGGCTCCATCTACGTCAAAACAGATTTTGGAGAAATAGCCATACCCACAACTTCTCGTCGCATGCTTCTTCATCAGTAATTTTCCACACCATGGTAGGTGAATATCACCATGGTGCTTGCAACCAGTGCTGGGAGTTCCTAAATAAATCAGATATTAGATAGTTGTGTCATGTAGTTCCTACAAATCTGTAGAATCTGCGAATTGTTTGGACAACATAAACTAAGGGCTTGGTGCCTAGACTGATTCCGGATACCCCCGCAGGATATGTTGGTCTATAGACCAGCTAGCTCACAGTGCCACTGCAAGCCCCCCTATCTTACCAAGGAGCGAACTGTTTCTGGCAACCACTGAACATGACAACCCGGATTCCTCAGGAATCATGGAAACAGTACACAACCTTTCGCTCAGTCACTCATGGTCTCTTGTTCTCAGAAAATATACGAGAATACACAGTGGAACGTTTTCAATAATATTTATTGAACCAACATTATTTTTGCATAAAATACATTCTGCAATGATTAGGAGACAGAAGCAAATGAAAGAGATTACAAGCACCAAACGAGTAAACAGTAGACACATTTCTACCATTGTGCTGAAGCAATGAATATATGCAGGCATATATGTAGTATTGTAATCTCACGTACTCCTACGATGTGAACCCTACTCTAAGTGTACCTAGAGTGTGTGTAGGTGTAGAGCCAAGAATTCCCCTCTAGGGATGATCCAACTCCATTACCTGATGGAAGAGAGTGAAGGACCCTGTCTTGGTCTTGAGTTGGACACCCCTCACAGAATGTCAGACCGGTGCGTGGTGATTTCTCAGCAGACGTGGACCTTCGGTGTTAGCAGAAGTGCCTCCTCTACCAATCTATCGGGATGCCTATTATTGAGCAGCCTTCACAATGTGCACGCTAGATCAGTGATGTTATGGATATGTGGATAGCGCTGTCGCCCCGTGGATGAAGATAGGACGACTTTTGTACCTAGTGCATAGAGAGGCCTAGTACATGATGTTCAGGGCATCGTGACAACGTTGTGTGAAACTGGGTGTATAAACAAAGTAGTTTTAGAGAAACTAATCCAACATTGTCATGCATGTAAATGTGTGCAAAAGGGCACCACTGAAACGTTATTTTCTAGGACAATGTAAGGAATAAGCTGCCTTGCTACTTGGGCCTAACTCAGGAATATAGTTGCAGGGATCCAAATACAAATAAAAATATATTGAGGTATACCCAGAGTATTTCCTTTATTATGAGTACCTTTCATATGATTAAAATCAAATCTTGGGTGTAAGGTGAGAAATAATGCTTCACCAACCCACGAGGATATGCCAACATGTTTTGGCCGTTCTTAAAAGCCCATTAGGTTCTCCGGCCTTTGTCAGGGCTACTCTAACCCCTGCCTAGCTACTCAAAGATCAAATGAGGCCCCGTATAGCAGATTTAAGCGACCTGGCCATTCTTTGTGTGTTTCTATCTACTGATGTTCGAGGCTGAGTCTTGTTTTTCTAAAAGACAAAATGTAATTATTAACTATATACAATAGCGAGTAATACTGAAGTTAAAAAATTGAAACTGATGTTGCATGTATGTGTTGAAAGACTATGTATGCCCTCTAGAAACAAGATAGTGTACAGCATCTTTTTTTGTAAATATCCGACTCTCTGCAAAACATTAAATGAAAACAAGAACATAAAAGCCTCATTGCCTTATAGGGCTGCTACACCATATTTCATTTTAAGTAGATAAATTCAATTGAAAGCATGTCTCATGCCATGCTGGCACTACATATATTCCTGTTTCATAGTGAGTCAGGAGGAGGCAAATCAAAGAACACAATGTTGATTTAGTTTAAAAAATGGGGGAGCACATAGATCCTTGGCGACTTCGAGATCCGACACTTAGCGATAAGCTCCGTGAGGGCTCAGAGGTGTATTTTGAAGAAAATAAAGGGACAGTAGAGTCACACATTACGATGTGGGAGGGGGCAGGGGCAGGCGCTGATTGGAGCACAGAAAAAAGAGGAGACTTTGCAGATTAGACAAATAGAACAAGAAATAAGCCAAATGGAGAGTGAAGCTGGGACCGCCTCATGCGCAGAATCGCACCATAGGTTGGCGTTGAAACAACAGGACCTTCGGGCTCTGGCGGAATGCGAGGCAAGGGCATACACGCTAGACACACAACATCGCATACACAATGTTGGGGATAAGGCTCTTAAACTCCTTGCGTGGCTAGACAGATGCAACAGAGATAGGTCTTGGGTGATAGGGGTCCGCGATGGGGAAGGGGTGCTTAAGTCCACCAGTAATGAAATAGCAGAAGCCTTTGCAGTGCACTTCGAGTGAGTATACACACCTGTGTGCACAAGGTCAGAAGAGGATTGTGCAGAGTTCCTTAAGGACTTCAACTTACCAATGGTGCCCTGGAGGCACGCGAACAATTGGAAGCAGACATCACGGTGGAGGAGCTGGGTAAAGCATTGGGCTCCCTTAAATCATGGAAGGCATCGGGTCCCAATGGGCTCCCGGTTGAGATATACAAGAAACAGGCTGCGATCATACTCCCTCCGCTCCGAGAAATGTTGCTGGAGGTGTGTGACTTGAGACACCTGCCAGCAGACCAAAGGGCAGCAACGATAGTAGTGATTCATAAAGACGGAAAGCCAGCTGATCAGTGCAGTTCATACCGTCCTATTTCTCTTATTAACGTGGAGGCCAAGGTCCTGGCAAAGACCTTGGCGGACAGGTTGGTATCCGTGATTGCGGACGTGGTGCACGTGGACCAATCGGGGTTCATGCCCAGTAGACGTACCCGGCACAACCTATGGAGACTGTATGGGGTGCTGCACATGACTAGTGGCAACGAGACTCAACAGACCGCATTGATGGCGCTGGATGCCTCAATGGCTTTTGACAGCATCGAATGGCCATACCTATTTATGGTCCTTCAGAGGCTGGTTTTTGGGGTTTTGGCCCCACTTTCTGCGGCTGGGTCAGACTCCTGTACAAGAGGCCTACGGCATGGGTGCGAGTCAACGGGGCCATGTCTAGATCCTTTCAGCTGCGGAGAGGTACGAGGCAGGGGTGCCCTCTGTCCCCGCTCCTGTTTGCTCTTGCGCTGGAACCACTGGCACACTGGGTCAGGAGAGATCCTATGATCTGGGGAATACGGGTGCCGGGGGGATGGGAGGAGCGTATCTCCCTGTATGCTGATGATATAGTTCTGTACCTGGCACGACACTACTACCCTATAGCGCGAGTGCTTCATATTTTCGAGCTCTTTCGTAGCTATTCTGGATACAATATCAACTGGTCAAAGTTGGTGAACTTTCCACTATCGGGCCCCCCCAGAGTTCCACCGCGGTACTCGGCTCCAGTGGTGTTAGAGGGCTTTAAATACTTGGGGGTGCACGTCACAAGGGATCAAAAAGAATTCCTGGATAGGAATCTTGGGCCCCAAATGAGTCGTTTGACTGCAGACGTCAGTCACTGGCGCACGCTCCCGCTCTCTCTTATGGGAAGGGCGGCTCTTTTTAAAATGATGATGCTACCATGGCTCCTTTATATTCTACAGAATACCCCCTTTCAGGTCCCTCCGACTATCTTTACGCGTGTATCGCAGGAAGTGCTGACACTGCTGTGGGAGGGAGGCTCGCCGAGAATCGCATCACATAAGTTGCATAGAGGAGTCTACGATGGGGGTATAGCTGTTCCGGACGTCAGGCTGTACTATTGGGCCTCCCAGTTGCAGGTCATCAATGACTGGGTATGCGTAGGGGGGGAGGATCTGGCTTATAGAGCGGATAAAGCAGTCATGCTAGGGGGAAATTGTGAACCCCTCCTGTACTCCCGATTGTCGCAACGGGAATGGCCGGTACACACCAAAGTGGTAATCCAGTGTTGGAGGGAGGCCAATAAACTACTGGGCTGGGCTGGGCCGGGAAACTGACAGGCAAAACCCTGTTGTGGGCGGGTGATCTCTTAAGTGAAGTAGCTGTGCTTTCTGATGGATACATCTGCCAGTGGATTCCTCACCTTGTGAATATCCCCTGTGCCAGCATTCCACTGAACATTTTTCCCCAGCTCTCTACGCCGACGTGGACGACGTCATAATGCATCGGCTCCGCTCGCGACTCCGTATGACGTCACCGGAGCTATAAGTGAGCAACGTCGGCGTGATGACGTCAGTTCCCTTTTTTCCGCGCCGTCGACGTGCAACGGTTTTCCAGCACTCTCCTGCTACTTTGTAGTCGTGTAGTGAGTTACGGTTGAAAAATTTGCCATGTCTTCGACTAGGAAGTCGGGTTTCAAACCTTGTAGGGAATGTGGGGGCCACATGTCGATGACAGACCCCCATGAAGATTGTTTGTGGTGCCTTTCTTCTGACCACGACGTGGAGGATTGTTCCAGCTGCAGAAGGATGAATCCCAAGGCCTTGAAGGAGAGAGAGGCAAAGCTCTTCATGGCCAAGGCTAAGAAGGAGAAGAGAGGTAGGAAGAAGGAGAGATCGAGACCGGAGTCATCGACTTCGCATTCTTCGAAGTCGAAGAAACACCATAAGAAAAGGAAGCATTCCTCTCAGCGCCGGTCTTCGAAGAGCAAGGCGTCGAGATCGACTTCGCCTCGACGTCGAAGTAAGGATGTGTCTCCTTCTCCATCTAAGTCTCCAGAGAGATCTCCTTCGCTGAAGCGGACTCCGGCGCGGTCCCCGGCGCGGTCCCCGGCGCAGTCCCCGGCGCAGTCACCGGCGCAGTCACCGGCGCAGTCACTGGTTCCAGTGGAGTCTTCTGCTTCTGAGGCCGAGCAAGAACAGGAAAAAGAGCCTTCTCCAGAGCCGGATGATCCTGCGGCGCCTGTTGAGGATACTACGGCTCCGGTTCCAGGTACTCCTCAGCCGGATCCGGGATCAATCCCTTATCCGCAGTTCCCGACTCCGGGTGCGGATTCGACGCATTTTCTAAATGCTATGTATGGGATTTTCCAACGGGCTGCCTTCCCATCCAGCGCACCTACTGGTCCCGTGGGTCCTATGGCATACACCCTGGGAGTGCCGCAGCATTATGCTCAGGCCCCGTTTATGCCCTTCTGCCGATGGCGCCTTCGTGGCAGTTTCCGGCGCCGTCTGGGGATCCATCTCGACTTCGATTGGATCGACCTTCTTAGGAGCCTTCCTCGACACCGTTGCCGACTCCCTCGGCTCCGCGTCCGGCGCCGTCGACTCGGACTCCGGCGCCGCCGACTCCAACACCTCCCGCTCCACGTTCAGTTCCACCGACTCCGCGTACGGCGACGCCGGCGCCGGTTCCTCGGATCCGCTCAAGGAGAGAGGCCCTGAGAGTCTTGGAAGAGGAGCGTTATAGGGAGGAGGTGGAAGAAGGTGAGGTGGATACTTCTTCTGACGACTTTGAGGGGATTCAAGAGGCTAGCGGTCTCGATACAACTCCGGAGTGGGAGCAGTCTTCCACTAGATCCTCTCCACCGCAGGAACTGGCTCCTTATCATCTTGTATTAAAGAAGGCCGCAGAGTTGCTGGACTTGCAGTTGCCCTCTGCTGAGTATAAACCTAACCTTCTGACGGAGGCTTTGTTGCCTTTTAATGAGGCTATTTTGGAGCCAGTTATGGACGTCTGGCATAAGCCACTTTCTTCGCCGGCAGTCTCCAGACAAGTGGCAAGAAGATATAGGGTGGCTCCTGGGGATCCAGGTTTTCTTTCTTCCCACCCTTCTCCAGAAAGTCTGGTGGTACAGGCGTCATGCTCGAAGCATGCTTCAGGAGTTTTTCCTCAGACTCCTGTGGATAGGGAGTCTAAGAAGGCGGATCAGGCGGCTAAAAAGACCTTTTCTTCAGGGAGTATGGCGCTTAAATCCACTAATGCCACCTGCTTACTAGGGTGCTACGTTCATGCTCTTATGGACTCAATGAAATCTTTAGCCCCTAAGTTGCCAGAAGGTGATAAGGCGTCTTTTATGGAAGTAGGCAATGACACTCAGGCTGCTGCAAGGCAGGTAATTCAGTCGGGGCTTGATACGGCTGATTCTGTGGCAAGGATAATGGGGTCATCTATAGCCACTAGGAGGCAAGCGTGGCTTCGTTCAATCGGCTTCTCTACGGATGTTCAGGCCACCTTGGTGGATTTGCCCTTTGACGGACAGAAACTTTTTGGTGAAAAGGCTGATTCCGCTTTGCAGAGATTTAAAGAGAGCAGGGCGACGGCAAAATCTTTAGGTTTGCAAGCTCCTGCTAAAGGATTTGGTCTTAGGAAGTTCAGAGGCTTTGGGAGATCTTCATTTCGCTCCTTCCGGCAGCCTCAGCAGCAGCAGCAACAGCAGCAGCAGAATCCCCTCTATAGGTCCTATAGAGGAAGACAAAGAGGACGGAGAGGTTCTGGCCGCAACCCATCTTCATCTTCTGCCTCCTCTGCTCCCAATGAAGCTTCAGGGAAGCAGTCCTAGGTCCCCTATCCTAGATCATTTAAGACCTGTGGGGGGTCGGGTGTCCCACTTTCTGCGAGGTTGGAAATCTGTTACAACCGACCTTTGGGTTTTAAACCTCGTGGAGACTGGGTACGCCCTTCCCTTTCGGGAGTTTCCTCCCCCTTGCCAGGGTTACTGCTCAGAAGACCATCTACTTCTTCTGCAGAAGGAGGTGCTAGCTTTGCTTCAAAAGGGTGCGATAGAGGTGGTTCCAGAGCAGGAAAGGGGTCAGGGATGCTACTCCTGGTTTTTCCTGATTCCCAAGGACGGCAGATTGCGTCCGATACTGGACCTCAGAGTCTTGAACTTTTACCTGAAACAGGAGAAATTCAAGATGCTGACCCTTGCGCAGGTTCTTCACGCGTTGCAGCAAGGAGACTGGATGGTGTCGATCGACTTGCAGGACGCGTACTTCCATGTCCCAATCCTGAAGTCGCACAGGAAGTATCTCCGTTTTACGGTTGGGTCGCAACATTACCAGTTTGCGGTCCTCCCGTTTGGTCTTACTACCGCACCTCAAGTCTTCACGAAGGTGATGGCGGTGGTGGCTGCTCATCTCAGGAGGTCGGGGATTCCGGTTTTCCCCTACCTGGACGACTGGCTTCTGAAGGCAGAGTCCCCAGAGATGGTGCAGCATCATCTGCAGGTAACATCTCAGCTGTTATTCGACTTGGGTTTTTCGATCAATGTGCCCAAATCTCACCTGGTGCCCTCTCAACGCAACCTGTTCATAGGGGCGGTACTGGACACTACTGTGTGTCGAGCATTTCCTCCACCTCAAAGAATTCTCGACATTTAGGAGATGGTCCCTTTATTCCACAATGGAGCGGTTGTTCCAGTTCTGAAGGTCCTTCGTCTGCTCGGTCTGTTCGCTTCCTGCATTCTGTTGGTCAGCCATGCATGCTGGCACATGAGGGCGCTCCAGTGGTGCCTCCGCAGGCAGTGGTATCAGCACAATGGAGATCTCAGGGAGTCGATCAGGATCTCCAGAGAAGCTGCAGTGGATCTATCTTGGTGGAGCGTGGGGGGCAATCTGTCTCAAGGAAAGCCCTTCCATCTGCCTCCATCGGTGGCCACAGTGATAACGGATGCCTCCACCTTAGGGTGGGGTGCTCATCTGGGGGATCTGGAGATCAAGGGTCTTTGGTCTCCAGAGGAAAGGTTGCTTCACATCAACCTTCTGGAATTGCGGGCGATTCGTTTGGCACTCAAGGCCTTCCTCCCTTCCCTTCGCGGTCAGTCTGTTCAAGTCCTGATGAAGAACACTACCGGGATGTGGTATGTCAACAAGCAGGGGGGAGTGGGGTCGCGTTGTATCTGCAGAGAGGCTCTGCGTCTCTGGTCCTGGGCTCAGGATCATCAGATTTGTCTAATGGTAAATCATTTGGCTGGGGTGCTGAACATACGTGCGGACAGTCTCAGTCGGCAGTTCTCCGCCGACCACGAGTGGAGGCTCCATCCGGAGATGGTTCGTCACGTCTTTCGGACGTGGGGGACACCTCGGGTGGACCTATTCGCCACCCGCGAGAACGCGCACTGCCCGTCACTTTGCAGTCTCCAGTATCCGATGCAGGGAGCGTTTGGGGACGCGTTTCAGTTGAGTTGGGGCTCGCAACTCCTTTACGCGTTTCCTCCCATACCCTTGATTCCTCGGGTTCTGAGGAAGATTCGCCAAGACCGGGCCCAAGTTATATTGGTCGCCCCAGATTGGCCAAGAAGGGTGTGGTACACAGATCTTCTCCACCTCTCCTCGTGCCCTCCGCTCCGTCTCCCTCTGAGGGCAGACCTCCTCTCGCAGTCGGAGGGGCAGGTTCTACACCCCCACCTCCAGAGCTTACACCTTCATGCCTGGAGATTGAACGGGGCAACCTGAGTTCTTTCTCTCTCCCACCTGATGTGGTGGACGTTATTTTATCGGCCAGGCGACACTCCACCAAGTCCGTTTATTCATATAGGTGGTCTAAGTTTGTTAAATGGTGTGGAGAGAGATCCATTGACCCTTTAAAAGCCCACCTATCTGATGTGCTTCAGTTTGCTCTTTCCTTGGCTCAGCAGGGCTGTGCTGTGGCCACGGTCAAGGGCTATCTATCGGCCTTATCGGCTTTTCTATGTCTTCCTGATCAACCGTCATTATTTAAATCTCCTATTGTACTGAGGTTTATCAAAGGCCTTACAAACAAGTTTCCTCCTACTCCTTTTGTAATGCCACAGTGGGACCTTAATCTTGTCTTAACTTTTCTGATGGGGTCTCCATTTGAGCCTCTTCATAGTTGTCATTTGAGGCTGTTGTCCTTTAAGACGGTCTTTCTTGTAGCCATAACCTCGGCAAGGAGGGTGAGTGAGCTTCAAGCTCTTAGTTCTAAACCCCCTTTTCTAACATTACATGCTGAAAGGATGGTTCTTAGGACCAGGGCTGCTTTCTTGCCTAAAGTAGTTACTCCATTTCATTTGGGGCAGTCTATTACTCTCCCTGTTTTTTATCCACCTCCTCATCCCTCCAAAGAGGAGGAAAGACTTCATCGCCTGGACCCAAAGAGAGCTGTGAGCTTTTACTTGGACAGAACGAAAGACTTTCGTCTGGACGATCAGCTCTTCATGGGTTATGTTGGTCATTCTAAAGGAAGAGCGGTGCACAAGCGCACTTTATCGAGCTGGATCATCCTTGCCATCAAGATCTGCTATGCCCTGGCTGGTAAGGTTCCTCCTGAGGGTATTAGGGCTCATTCAACTAGAGCTAAATCATCTACATCTGCTTTGGCCAGGGGTGTTCCTGTGGCAGATATTTGTAAAGCCGCGACTTGGGCCTCCCTCCATACTTTAGCAAAGCATTATTGCTTGGACTCTGAGATGAGGAGGGAGGGCCACTTTGCGCGCTCTGTCTTGCAAGACTTTCTGGTATAGGAAGGTGGACACCCTCCTCCGGGAGTGGGGACTGCTGTGGGAATCTATTCACAAGGTGAGGAATCCACTGGCAGATGTATCCATCAGAAGAACAAGTTACGGTAATGCTTTTTCTGGTGGATACAGTATCTGCCTGTGGATTCCTCACTGGCCCACCCGCCTCCCCGTTGTCCACCTTTGTATACCTTAAAAGTTGTCTTGTTTGAGATGTTGTTATGCTTTCTGGTACATTGGTAGGAAATGCTTGTTTTATTTAGCTTTCTTTTTGTATATGTTCTATGTATATTTGATGGTATATTGTATACTGTGTATACTTTGAATCTGTCGTTGGTCCACCTGTGCGCCTCGGGGGCACGGAAAAAATGGGTGGAACTGACGTCATCACGCCAACGTGGCTCTCTTATGGCTCTGGTGACGCCATACGGAGTCGCGAGCGGAGCCGATGCATTATGACGTCGTCCACGTCGGCGTAGAGAGCTGGGGAAAAAAGTTCTGTGGCATGCTGGCGCAGGGGATATTCACAAGGTGAGGAATCCACAGGCAGATACTGTATCCACCAGAAAAAGCGTTACCGAAGGTAAGTAACTTGTTCGTCAGGATTTAAAGGATGGAATTAATAGGAATAGAATATCTGGGGGATGTATGGAAGGGGGATTCCCCCCTTACGTTCGAAGATCTCCAAAAAGAGTACGACTTTAACCAATCGCAGAGTTACCCACATGTGAGACTCTTGCACGCTCTGCGCACAAATATACACAGTGGAGTTTCCATTCCAGACTACTCCCCGTTAGAAGATAGGATACTACTGGATCCTATTAAGAAAAACCAACCTCCACAATTTATCGTAAATTGATGAACAACATACCAGACTCCCTGATTGCTCTTAGAGAAGCTTGGGTAAAGGATTTAGGGACCATAGACGACGAGGACTGGCAAGAGGCGATTCAGAGCCCTAGAGAGGTTGCCATACGCTCCAGATTTCGTCTAGTACAGCTTAAGATCCTTCATCGCACATACTATCCTCGCACTCACTTATACTTCTGGGGTAAGGCACTGACAGCGCTGTGCGTACGCGGATGCGATGAGAAGGGGACCTTTATGCACATTCTGTAGGATTGTCCCGAGATGTCCCGATTCTGGCAGGGAGTCACGGACATTATGACAGAGTTGGTGGGAGAGCCTGATCCATTAGAGCCAAAATGGCTTTTATTAATGATTTGAGGTGATGCGGACTGGTCCAGATACGTGGGAATATGGCTGGCTCTGTCAGCGGGTATAGCAAAGCGCAATATTGCCAGGAGCTGGGGGGCACCTTTACCACCGCAGGTGGAGGAGTGGAAACGAGATTTGATTGGTGCCAGGGGGCCGAAGAAACAGTGTATAAAAGTAGGGCATGTGTCAAAAATGGGAAAAAGTGTGGATGCCGTGGCGAAGGTATAGAGGGCTGGGAGCAGGGGACTAGAGATGTGCAAGAAGGTAGCAAACCTGCCCGCTTTACTCATGAACATAATGTCATCGATTCTCTGTGTTCGATACCTGTTGTACTTGTGGAAATGCTTCTGTATGGTATGGTCTCTCGAGCTTTGTTAATAACAAGAGTTTTAAGAAAAAATGGGGGAGCACATTCACACCTCAGAAGTGATAATTAGATCGCTAAGAACACACATGCAAAGTGCATTATCTCATCCATTTGTTGCGCACATGGCCGATGCAAGTTGTTATGTTAAATACATTTATATAGCGCACGTTCACCCAGAGATTTCTTGGCGCTTAAGCAAATAACATCATAGAGGAACAATTGATGGAACAAAGACCACGCTTAATACAAAGCAGCCTATTTAAAAAACCAAGGGCTAGATGTACAAAAGTTCCAATTTGCGATTTCCAAATTGGGATTTTTTGTGAATCACAATTGGGAAATCGCAAATCAGTATGTACGTACGATTTACCTTCACAATTTGCGACTCGCAAAGTAGTAGCTTCTTCATTTTGGTAATCGCAATCAGCGATTACCAAAATTGCAACCCAGGTCCCAATTTGCAAACACAAGCGCAAACACAGAAAAGCACTTTCTGGTTCTCGGTAATAACCTCAAAACCAGGAAGTGCTTCTCATTTCAAGCCTCGAAAGCCACCAGAGTGGAGGTACTGAACCGCTGCCTGTGCAAATTGCGACTTGGACCACCAAGCCACATCCTTCTACCCCAGCAATCGCCAGCCAAGACCCAGAGAAGGAGGCAGGAGGAAGAAAAAGGAAACTCACGTTTTCAGAAAAAGAACTTCAGATTCTGACTGAGGAGTTCTGTAACAAATTTTGACCTCCTGTTTGGAAGGTCATCCATGTACTCCCAGATTCACAGAAAATAAATTCTGGCAGGAGATGCAGCAGAAAATCAATGTTGCAGGGGAAATCCCAGCGCTCCATCGACGAAATTAGGAAGAAGTGGCATGAGCTTAGGTCACACACCAAGGAGAAGGTTGTAACGTGGCTGAGTGAGTCCTGTGCAACAGGAGTTGGTTCCTCTACTGCTCACTTCCCCACCTACTACACTGGGATCGATGGTGAAGACTACTTTGGAGCCAGAGGCAGTTGTGGTATTTGCAAGTATTGATTTAGCAGTACTTGCAACACCTCAAAGTAAGTGTAAAACATTTTGTATTTTAACATCTGTTAACCTAAAATGATCTTCTACATGCATCAATCAAGTAACATAATACAGAGCTTTTAGTAAGGTGTCCTAAAAGGACAATCAAATTGCATTATGGGACTCGTAGTCAAAAATTCACTCACTGTAGTCAGTGTTAGAAATTTCTTAAACAAATGAGTGCAAAATATAAGAAGTGCTTTTCCCTCATGCCAAAATTTATTGTAAATCCATTTTAAACAGATGAACCGAAGGAAGACAATGGTGGCACAAATGTGGAGAGACAGGATAACACACAAGATGGTGGAAGATCCCATAGAAATAGACAGTCAGTCAATCACATCTCATGGCCAATTTAGCAGTGATTCATACTCCTCACAGGTACCATCAGTGAATGAGGATGATGGGCAACAGCCTCATAGTCAAATCCTGCAGCCGGTTGTGAAGCCACGACAGCAGCCTGTCCGAATGCGTGCTTGCAGGCGGCGCCAAAAGACGTCTTATGGCAACTAAGCATCATTGTCAGAAGTTACAGCAGAAAATCCCCGGTTGTTTGTTGGCTTTGAGGGTTCCATGTTGAAAGTTCAGCGTTTGCAACATAGGCAGATGAAAACAGTCAACAAAAAAGCTACAGAAAGTGCAGCAATGCATTTCGTTTGTCTTCAATAATATAGCCAATCAATTGGCAAAAAAACAAGCAAAGATGAACAGTAAAATGGACAGCCTCGCCAATGCGCCTTAAAATTCTGCCAACGAATGGTGGAGGATAAAACCAATCAAAGACGTAGAGTGAGCACAAATGGAGGGTTTAACACGTTCATTTGGGAGACTGGTACATGCCACTTCAACCTTATCCACGCGGACAGTAACTCTCAAGGTGGAAATACGCCATGTTAGTGGGGATGTCTCAAGGGACTAAGTGCAGGTTACCTCTGCAGTCGAGGCATTACAAACTGCCCAAATAGCTAGTGGGGTAGCTGCTAAACCTCAAGATAGTGAGGAAATCTCCAGCATCAACAGCATCTCTTCCACATATCCCCGCACTCTGTGGCACAGCAGCAGCCGAACTCCTGCTGCTCAACATGTGGACAGAACCCATGTGGGGCGCAGCCACAAGAAGCAGTGACGGGCACAGTACAGGAAGCACCCATAGAGCTGTATATTCGTGTTTTCAGTGATGTAATCAACATTGGATGTGGACATTATGTACCATTTCTATGTGACAGTTAAAAATTGGTTTCCAAAATGTAAAAAAAAACGACAATAAAGGTTGCTGTACTTTGAAGCATCAAACAAGGATTGTATATTTTATTTTTCTTGTACCTCCACATATGACTTACTTTGAACAGTAATTGTTGGCATTGTGTTCTGTCTCCGTCTTCCCTCCACTGCTCTACTCTTCTCTGTAGGCTGCTGAACAGGTGGTTCAGGATCTTCATCCTCTGACTCTGAGTCTGACACAGTGATTTGTAAGCCCGTCTAAATCATTGCCTTGGTGCGACAATGTGCTGTGTTGTATCTTCTTTCATTTTTAGCTGTGGGGGATAGGTATTGTGTAAAAATCCAGGGATGTACACCATACACACTGTCACCTGTAACAAACAAATACCTATGAGCTTTCTTTCATTTTTAATTTGATTAGCAGAAAGATATGTCATTATATTTAAAATCATTACCTAATAAATAATCATCAAACTCCCTTCTTTCCAGCAGTCTGTATATTCAACTGTGCCTAAACATGAAGGAGTCATGGGTGCTTCCTGAGTGTTGTGACACAGTATCAGTTATTACATTGTTTGCGTCACACACCACTTGAATATTGAGGGAATATGTGTTTTTCCTGTTTCTAAACAAATATTCAAAATGAGATGGATGGCAAATAGGAACTTGTGCTTCATTTATAAACCCTATAACATGGGGAAATTTAGGAACACTGTAAGATTTTAATTTTTTGCTTTAAATTTCCTTTGCATTTCTGGGTAGGTATATGAAGAGGAGGTGGCCTAACGGCTAGAGCAGTTGACCTTGAAGCTAGGAAACCGGGTTTGAGTCTCGGCAATGACACTCAGCCTCCTGTGATTCTGGGCAAATCACTTAATCTCCCCATGCCTAACAAAATTAATGTGTTAGTCTGTAACGCAACTGGTGCTCATGTAAAGCACTCTAATACCTTCGAGTCGAGTTTGCTCTATATAAAACTCCCCCCAAAAAATTATATAAAAAGAAACATGGCACCTAGAAATCTGCTGAAAATACTCACTTTGAGAAACCCCACCAGCAACAGCAATCACAACTTGGTAACTGCCAGAGGCCAAAAGGTGTAAAAGCACAATACCTGTACAGGGGTGGGGATGGAACTGCTTAGCAGAGTATTGCTTTCTAGATGTGACTTTAAAAGGGCAATAATTACCAATATTACAGTGCTACTTAGACTGTATTTATCAAAAATAGCTTCCTCAGTTGGTTGGAAAAGGGTCAACCTCACTCTAAAAATCCTCACATGTTTCCGCCTCCTCCTCTGCTGAGCTGCCAATATTCTCATCCTCCACGCAGTCACATACAATACAGCCATTGTGGAAACCCCTGATGCATTCTCAGCCAGCTTTTATAGTTTACACACAGTTACCACTTGAAATGAAGGTAAATTGCATGTACACATAGGCCTTTTTGTGACTAGGCACTAATTGCCGTGAACATATTGTTTGCATATCACAATTATGGATTCTATAATTACGATTTGCAAACCTGGGTCGCAAAAAATAGAGATTCGCATAACGGTCGCATCGCAAAAAAAATCAGTGCAAATGGCTTTTGTACATCGCAAATAGCCCCTTTTTCAGTCACAAAGCTATTTATTACTGATTTACGAACTGCAAATTCTTCATACTTCCAGTATAGTTGCCAACATTTGAAAAAAAATTCCAGGGACACTTTGCAGCACAGGGCTGCTGCAGATAGAAAGTTCTTGTTTGCGTACCTGTGTGTAATAAAGAGGAACAGCTTCTGCAACAATATTGCCCAGCCAGGCTAGGCTCCAACTTGACGGGACTATCCCTGCAAAAACGGGGCAAATGGCAACTATGATCTAGCTCCAAGTCTTAAGCTTTCTGTGGAAAAACTTGAGATCAGATTCGTGGACCAATATTGTCAGCGAAAGAGTTCCAAAAGGAAGGAGCTTTCATTGCAAAGCTGCATCCATCAGATCTGCCCTTCCTTTGTACGCAGTTGGTTTTGGACTGGTTCAGTTGGGGGTTACTCATTGATAATGAGCAAGGGACTTTATGTACAGAGTTTTGCTATTCTTTGTGTTATGTTTAGTATCATTTGTTCCTTTTAGAATGTTGTATAAATTCAAAGTAGTAGGAGCCTTCAATCAGCTCGATGGTCCCGTACCTGCACCTCAAGCTTGAAGACCACCGGTGGTATCAAAACATAGCATTTAACTTAAATGCCAGCGAGAGCATTTCATGACTATACATTAAAACAAGATTTTTGGTGCTGCAAAACAACCGTGAACACCGCACAAATTAGTGGACTAAGACAGAACACCCTTACATTAAATAACATTGTACTAAATATCACACTGATGTAAATTAGTACAACCTAGACCTTCAAAGGAGTCCTTCACAATCAGCTGACCGCCACTGACACAAACTCCTGTCTCGGTAACAAATATGCACAAAGACTACCAAAATATTAAAAATGCGCGAATAACCTCTAAGGTTAGGTGTAATGTGCTTCTGTTTTTATTGTGGTTTGTGATAGAAGGCAGTATTTAGAACAGGCACTTTGTTATAAAACTGCCTCGAAGCTCAGCACTGAGAAATGCTATATACAACCAATAAACACTTTGGGGCATATGTATTAAAGAATCGTTTTACGAGTCCTTAATAGCGAATTTTAGCGAATCGCTATTAAGTACTTGCAGAATCAAATGTATGTAGATTTCGCAATATTAATTGCGATTCCTACGTATTCCTTAATTGCAAATCTCAAGAGGCCCATAGGAATGAATGGGAAGACATTCGCAATTAGCAAGTACCCATTAGGTACTCGCAAATTGCGAATACAATTTCAAGGGTGCAAGGGTGTCAAAAGGACACCCTGTTGCACCCCTGAAAAGAGCATGGGTGCACATGTGGCGCACATACATGCCCCTAGGGCATGTATGTGCGCCACATGGCACTTTGAAAAATGCAAAAAAGTGCATTTTTCTAGGAAATTGCAAATTACTACCAACTTGAAGTTGGAGGTAATTTGCGCTTTCTTAAGGCAAATTCGCACAACTTGGGTGCTTCCAAAATTGCATTTAAGGAATTGCAATTTGCTATTCCTTAAATGCATTCACAAAATATGGAATCGCAAACTTTGCGATTCCCTATTTTGCGATGGCCTTTTGGGATGATACATCATCCCAAAAGGCTTTTTCCCGTTCGCAAATGGGAAAAAGGCTTGATACATATGCCCCTTTTGTCCCAACTTTATTAATCACATATCATTTCAAGGTAATGGCAATATAAATAATACATTGAATGTATGGATACATTCAATAAATTGGGGAGGCTTTTACTACGAGATATTCTGTTTTCATTTTGCAGTAAAGTGTGCTTTTCCATCTTGAGTTAGTGCTGTTAGGTTGCTGTAATTTCTCAATGACGATCCACTTTACGTCATTCTCATTGTAGCCTTCTTCCTGGAAAGGGTGGTTGAGTTTGTGGTTGCTCATCTGCATCGAATTTTACTATGCTGTCCTGTGATGTGTGTTCTAATATTTCTGGTATACGTCTTCTGACGGGGGCATTGTTTCGTGTATTGTACTCTCCTGCCCAGTTAATATGCTTCCTCAGCTCCGAGGGAGTAACGTTTGATGCAGCCCAATTTTTCCCTTCCTTCTCACGTCACAAATTTGTTACATTTTCATAACTTAAACATGATATGAACGTGCACTTAGCACATGTTTCTTGTGTGGTCTAACAATAAAAAATAAATGTTGCACTTAACATTATTTCTAAAGTGCATTTACTACAAGATTAGTGAACTTACTCATATTGTGTGCCTTAACCATACCAATTGATATATTCTTTGCAGTCTTTCTGAAGAAAGCTTCCTTACTTAGTAGACATGTACTCACTATCGAAACGAATTTGACTTACATGATGTGTGCCTTCATACATTAAATTAGATACTGTGGCCAGGTGTAGAGGTGACCTGGAATCAAGTGTGCACCTGCTTTATGTGTTATACTTCAATGGTATCAACCATATATGTCGAACTAGTGAATCTTCAAATCACTGTATTTATTTGGACAAGTTATTCTTGGTTGTTTTTCACACAACATATAAACAACGAATTGCGTTGATCAATAAAGTAAATGAACAGTTAAACAATCACTGCCAATATTAACAATCACTCCATCACGGTTATTCACACCCAATTGCATTTCAGGAAGGGCAGTCTCTTCCTCAGGGGAAAACCTGTTAATACAAACAAAAATAGGCAAATCATGCACTTCAATGGTTCAACATACAGCTGCGAAGATGAAGTTGTATCCAAATTCTAAAAGTACACCAGTTTAGTGAATACATGCAAAAGTGAAAACTGTGCTGTTTTCAAACTCGGCACAACAACATAGGGGTTTATTAGGATGGCGGGCGGATCGCCACCGCCCGTATGGTGGTGGCAATCCGTCCGCCATTTCCCTCCGCCCGCCTAACATTTCCCCCCACCATATTACGATGGCGGTGGGGACCCAGGCAACGACCGTCCGCCAGTTTTCCGCCGGTAGGCAATCCGCCCGATTGCCTACCGGGCTGAAAAGACCTGCAATATGGTGGCGGTGCCTCCATATTACGATGATGGCGGTCTCATGCCTTTCCATGGCAGAGACTCCGCCATGGAAAGGCATGCGGAGAATGCCTTTGGGGGCCTGTTGCGGGCCCCCAGGGGGTTGGGGGGTGGGCGGCTGCACTTGGGGGGTACCCCAGACATTTGCATGCACAAGGTGGCAGGCACCACGCAGTGCCTGTCACGTTGTGCATGCAAATACACAACATGCCCTTTTAACATTGTGGCGGGTGCTGAATACAGCACCGCCCGCCACAATGTTAAATATACAGGATGTGACTGACATGGTGGCGGTCGCAACCTAATTGGCACAGCGGGACCGCCGCACCACTGGCGGCCGGTCCCAGCACCACTAGTGTGGCGGGCGGACCGGAGTCCGCTCGCCATCCTAATAGACCCCATAGTGTTCAATGTTAATACCAGAAATGGGATCAAAGGTGCTGCCACCACCTCAAAAGACCATCACACAAAGACATCATAATATACCAGCACATGGGGGAAAGGACGCACACTTAAACATGCCAGACTTACACATGGAGTCCACCGAATGATAATCCTTGTGGGCCTGCGTAACACGCCAATATCTGAAAACAATGTGATTGACAATCGGTAAAGTAAGGACTTCATTATACTCAATATATGCCACTCAGTTCATGCGTGAACTGTTCCTCCCTGCTGCCAGTACTCAAGAGGCTTCCTGGTAATCAACGCAAGTCAAACAAAGCTTCAAACCATGGTTGCGTGTCAATCTGTCGAAAGAAGCCTCCGTTATACAGTTACACACGTATGCCAGAATATAAACATCCCCACCCCTGCAATCTGCTAAATCGTGGAGCAGTAAAATCATGTGAAAATAGGAGAAACCTAAAACCCTCAACCTATGTGAATGAACATACACATGCAGCGGTGATCAGAGTAGTGCAAAAAGAGTAATGTCACAAGATTTGTAGAATTATGCACAAAATACTGGCTGGAGAGCAGACATGCCTGAAGTTAACACCATAAGCATCACAATTTCAGATAAGATGTTCAATACATACAACATAAGATAACGTTTGAATTATAGTAAAACAGTACACATCAAATATGCTTAGGTGACAATTTATGTATAGTAACATGCTAAATTTCTAGCGCCCCTATGTATTAACATGTATCTAAGGTGCAACCATGAGGATGTAATGTCACCTACTGACTAGAGGAAGCATGCCATTTCGAATTTATCATTGAGGCCTGATGGCATAAGGGTATTTAATTTCTTGATCCAAAATGCTTCTCTCTGCCGTAATCTCTTGGAGTTGTCCGTTCCCTCATGCTTCGGTACTTGTTTGATGATTTGGAATTTTAATTGGGCGATGGTATGGCGACATTGCTCCCAGTGTGTTGCTATGCTCGAGTTAAGATTCTTTTTGCTGATCTTACTTTTGTGTTCTGTCAAGCATGTCTTGATCTTCCTTTCTGTTTTCCCCACATAGCGTAGACTGCAGGGACATTTAAGCGTGTAAACCATGTTCGTGGAATTGCAGTCAGTGGATTGACTCAATTTGATCCGTTCACCTGTTCTGGGGTGTAATAAGGCGTCTCTTAAAATAACAATATTGCAATTAATGCAATTCCAGCATTTCATAGTTCCTCCTCTTCCAGTGTGAGTTACACTCTTCTTCTTGGTCAGGATTTCCTCAAGATTCCTCGCCCTCGTGAAGGCGAATAGTGGTTTCTCTTTGAACAAATCATGGAAAGGTGGCTCTTCTTCTAGAAGTTCCCATCTTTTGCAAAGTATGTTTTTAACCATGCTAGAAACTGTTGAGTATTTTCAAACAATCAATCATTTGTAGAGCGCACTACATACCCACGAGGGTCTCAAGGCGCTGTTTTGACACAAACACTGCCCTACTGGGCTCCTTCTTAGGTTATTTTTCAAGTAGATGCTCTCTAGTGTGAGATATGGCTCGTACTTTGTGTTTCTCCAATAGTGCAATAGGGTACCCTCTTTCCAGGTAGTTCTTCTCTTGTGTTGCCATGGTTTCTTCACATGTCTCAATTTCTGAAGTTATACGTTGTGTTCTTAAAAACTAGGGGTATGGTAAATTTCTAACCAGTGTAGGAGGGTAGAAACTTTGGAAGAGTAGTGAGTTGTTCCTGTCGGTGGGTTTTTTAAACATGCGTGTGCTGATTTTATTCGAGACCACTTCTATCCAGCCATCTAAATATGCCAAACCACTCTTCTGTATGCAGTGAGTGAACTGGATCCTCGGATCTTGAGCATTAAATGTTCTGATGTTCTCAATCAAGGTGTCTTCTGTGTTATTCCAAACCAGGGAAATGTCATCTATAAAGCGCCGAAAAAAGATCAATCCAGCCTTCCAAGCTGGGTTAGTAAGGATGTGATCATGCTCAAACTTGGCCATAAACATGTTGGCGTATGCAGGTGCTCCGGGAACGCCCATGGATGTTCCATTTAATTGTAAGAAGTCATTTTTATTCCATTTGAAATAACTGTGATTTACACAGAACTCCAGTAATCCTATGACAAAGTGCTTCGAGGTGTTTGTGTCTGGTTGTCTAAGTAGAGCCCATTCAACTGCCTCCAGGCCTTGTGCATGGGGAATGGACGTGTACAGTGATACCACGTCTAAGGTGCATAAAAGCCAGTTCTCATTTCCTGATTTTGACAAGGATGTAACCTTCCTCTAGAAATCTGTGGTACCCTCTATATATGTCTCCCAGCTTTTAACAATGGGTTGAAGTTGAGTGTCTATATAGCGTCCAGGTGTTTCAAACAGCAACCCGCAACCTGATACAATGGGTCTACACAGGGTATCTGTCAAGTTTTTATGTATCTTCGGTAGCATATATATTTTGGGTCGTCTAGGAAAACGAGTGGTCAAAAACTGCTTGGTAGTCTCATCAATCCAACTGTATTCAACAGCTTTATTCAAAATGTTATCTAAATCATTGGCAATTTCTGTTGTTGTATCCGTCTCCAATCTGCTGTAAATGGCCGTGTCATTGACATGTTCATTAACTTTGGATTCATAAAAGCTTCAGTCCATCATCACGAGGCCACCTCCCTTGTCAGCTTTTTGAAAAATTATCTCATTGTTCTTGGCCAAACTATGTAATGTGCTGTATTCAGCACGACTGAGATTACTCCGAAGTTTCCCGAGGTCTTTCTTCACAAGTGTTTCAAATGTGTCCAAGGTTTTGTGGGATATTGGAGCCATAAACTTGCTTTTGGGTTTGAATGGAGTGCCTTCAGATTCCTTTGTTGTGGGTATTATTCTTGTAAAAAAAGTTCGGAGTCTTAATATTCTCATAAATTTGAAAAATGAGACCTCGTTTTCCAGAGCCCTGCTGTTGTACGCGGGTACAAAAGAAGTCCCTTTGTTCAAGATGTTTTCTTGTGCCTGAGTTAAATGTCTTGATTAAATATTTATTATGAGACTTTGTTTTGACTCCTTAATCCTTTCTTCAACTTTTTGTTTTTCTTTTTCCTCTCCGACTTTTTTTAAAGCCAGGGTTTGTCGCTCTTGAGGTGTGTCCGGAGGTTGTCCTGGGTCCCTGACCAGATCTAAAAAAGACAATGATGTTGAGGAACTTCCATGTGCTATTTCACTACTTTCAATGCTGATGGGTCCTGCTTGTGCCCTTGGAATTGTTTTCAAAGGTTCCCTGGCCGTGTCTATATCTTTCTCAAATGCCACACTCTCTTCAGAAGATGCATTGTAATTCCTTCTGGTAAATCGTTTCTGGACGTAAACTTCAGCCTATGTGTACGCCTCGTTTAACTTATAATCTATAGAATCTCGCTTGAACTTCCTCAATTTTGTTTCCTGTAACTCTTTGCCATATTTATCCAATTTTATGTTTAATTCTTCAAGGAACTGTTTCCATGGACCTTCATCCATTCTTTGGGATAAATCACTTTTGGTGTTATTAATTTCTTCTTCAAGATCATATATCGTCTTGGATAGTTCTTCAATCAAAAGCAAAATGAGATCCAGAGAGCACTTATTTAAAATCGCGTACACACTTTTCCATAAATAAGTGGTTGTGTTTGAGTCTAAACAACATTGGTTTTATCGCAAGCCGTAAACCACGAGGAATCCGCTTCACTTTGCGGTACTGGATTAAGGTTGCGGCGTGAAGTCGTTGATTGAGTTCAGGCCGAGTTAAAAATTCTAAGTGTTTAAGTTGCTGTGCAATTGAACCACTTTGGCCATTAAATGCCTTCGTTTCTTGAATGAGATTGTAATTTCCTTTGCCTGTTCAGTTGTATACGCCTTAGTTAAGGCACGATTTTCTGTGATGTTGGCTATGGATTTAAAAGACATCTTTATCTTGGGTGCTCCAATCTCAGGAGAGGCTAAATGAAAACTAAGAAGGTAGGTGGAGATTGTGCACTCCGCTTACATTTTAGAGTGAACTTGCTTACTCCTACTAAGGATAATCAGCGTGCTACTCTTGTCAATGGCCAGCCTAGCATGAGTCTGAATTAGATACTGTGGCCAGGTGTAGAGGTGACCTGAACTCAAGCGTGCGCTGCTTGTGTTATACTTCAATGGTATCAAACATATATTTCAAACTAGTGAATCTTCAAATCACTGTATTTATTTTTACAAGGTATTCTTGGATGTTTTTCACACAACATATAAACAACAAATTGTGTTGATCAATAAAGTAAATAAAAAGTTAAACAATCACTGTCAATATTAACAATCACTCCTGTTTAGATGTTCGAGTAGAAACCATCCTCACGTTATGAAATCTCATTTTTATTATAACAAATCAGGTTTAGGTAATGTGTGTATTAATGGTTCATATATTGCATTAAAAATGTAGTTCCTAGACATACTTACATGTATACATTTGAGATTTTACTGTATGCCACATGTAGAGCTACCTGATAGCTATAGAGGAGATGGGCTGTGGACTTCCCCCTCGGCTGTCACCTACCCAGCCGGACTTTGGGCAGACTCTCCTTCGTCTCTCCACCCATCCTATCTCCATCCTTTCTCTCTCCTATACCTTTACCCCACCTACTTACCCTTCTAAGCTCCATTTATTTAGTCTTCCGACGCTCTTGAAATGTTTTCTCGTAACTGATGCAACTTGTAACTGATGTAATATTGTAATCTTGTGGATCCATATGTAAAGCGCTCTGATACCTTCGGGTTTAGCCAGCGCTATATAAAACTCAAATAAAATTTAAAATTAAAATATTAATCTGATGTACTGCAAACATATTCGTTGGTGTTTAAATGTGCACATGCATATAAATGTGCACCACTGAGTTAATATTTTAAGCTGTCTTTAATAGGCTTGCTTGTCATGCTGCTTAAAATATTGTTTTTCGATTTCTGCTAACATGACATTTCTAGCAGGTATTCACATACAGTGCTAGTTTGATAATAGATACATTAATGTACTAGTGATAGAAGGTGAGAGCCTGAGACGAAGACCTTGACGAAAGAACATGGAGAGCCAGAGCGTTAACTGAGAGGCTTAATAAGCAATGTTGCAACATAGCCTGTGTGTGAGAATACAATGTCATTCCCATGTCGATACTTTGCGAATATTACAGTCTGCAACAAAGTGAGAATGGAAGAGGACAATGGACCCATGATAGGGGTGTTGCTCCCATGATTCTGATAGAAATAGCTGTTGTTCACACCGTCAGAGTTTAGACTTCTTTCCTTTGGACTCTGAGAGGTTTCGACCTCTATGCATCCTTTTTATTCTTTGCTGAGTGTGGCTTAGGCTAACACTTATCCCCACAACCTAGAAGACTATTGACCGAGCTTGTGAGATGCTTAAACCTATATAACCACTAGAGACCTCAGGTAAAGGCCTGAGGAAGGAACCAGAGGCAGTAGGGCACTAGAAGACGGCCAGCCTCCAAACTAAATTGTATAACACAGTGAAGACCGCTTCTAGAGTATGACCGAGTATATGTGAAGTGAAAAGTGCTAAAGTGGGCACATTACAAAAAGTAACGGACTGGCATCACACACCACCTGGTGTCATGCTTCATCATCTGCCAGTCCTCGCCCTCCAAAAACCACGTTTGGTGGAGGGCGGGCATACACCTAAAGATAGGGATGCACTTCTAAACTAAGTGGGGGCCCAGAGGGTAATGTGAGTTTAAAAGGCCATAATAGTGCACCTGACAACTTTTTATTCTAATGTGGTGACTAGATGGAAATAAAAAGGTAAGTGCGGTGAATAGGGACCTTAATTATCCCATCGCCGCTGTGTTAGAGGTCGACATGTTTCTGCCAGTTGTCCAAAAAGGTACGTGGCATTCATCAGGACCAAATCAATAACAATAAATAATAACATAATAATTAATTAACTATATCTTGGCACCGCCACTCGTGACACAGGAAACTGCATGTCATCACGCAGCGCCACCTCACCTGAGCATGAGTAGGTTGATTGCTGGGTCACGCCCACTGCCTAGACACTATTTCAACTCCTCTTTCCCAGTGCTAAACCATCGCCGGGGAGGATGGACGTATAATCTACAGGTGATTCCGTGGAGAGCGCACCTTAACAAAGTAAGTGTGTGAGTGTATGAAGAAAGAAGGTCTTTCCAGGACATCTTCCTGAGATGGCCCACAGTGTTTTCTGCTAGCATGCCTCTGATTAGTCACTCTCTTGTATTCCCTAGAGTTTGACTACAGGGGCTCTCCTCATTCCAACTCCCATGGGGAAAGTAGGTTGAAAGAGCAGGGTAAGACCTTATGTCTTATTATGCTATTTTTGTCAGAATGAACACAGATGTCTGACACTGTATAGCTCACCTTATAGCCACACACTACAGTTTTAAGTATGCGTATGGCTCATGATTGTTTTGACCGAGTTTATGTTTTTTGTAAAATCTACACATTTTCATTATTGTTTGTTTGTGTGTTTTCTCTCTTCACAGGTTAATGTACCCTCTTAGTGTTGAGTGACCATTGGTCACCACACGCAGTGGATAGTCGTTGATCAGACTAGGAGCCCTCCCTTTTTCTATTTGGTCCTGATGAATGCCACGTACCTTTTTGGACAACTGGCAGAAACATGTCGACCTCTAACACAGCGGCGATGGGATAATTAAGGTCCCTATTCACCGCACTTACGTTTTTATTTCCATCTAGTCACCACATTAGAATAAAAAGTTGTCAGGTGCACTATTATGGCTTTTTAAACTCACATTACCCTCTGGGCCCCCACTTAGTTTAGAAGTGCATCCCTATCTTTAGGTGTATGCCCGCCCTCCACCAAACGTGGTTTTTAGAGGGCGAGGACTGGCAGATGATGAAGCATGACACCAGGTGGTGTGTGATGCCAGTCCGTCACTTTTTGTAATGAGCCCACTTTAGCACTTTTCACTTCACATATACTCGGTCATACTCTAGAAGCGGTCTTCACTGTGTTATACAAATGCTTAAACCTCCCTACTTAATTTTCCTTGCCTTGTTCCAAATTCCTTTATGGGATATTCCCGATTTTTTTAGATTCTTTAGGTTCCAAATCCATCCTCTTAGCTTGGACTCTGAGATTAGAAAACCTGAGACTCTTCTCTGAGCATCTAATTCTTGTGTTGCTCTTTTGTATTGCTGCTACTGAACTTCTTGTTTGCCTGATATTCATCCGCCTCAATTTCTTCCGAATTATGGGCCTCCTGGTTGTTACTCTTTATCTTCATACTTCATGGCATGGTGCGTAGTCAAAATATCAACTTTTTAATATCGACCTACACTAATATGAGTTTTTAATATCGTAAGGACAGAATATCGAAGTCAAGAATATCGTTGACCAGAATATCAACTTTACAAGTAAGTAATATCTATTTTTTAATATCGAAGTAAGTAATATCGAAGTAAATAATATCGTTAGCAAAACTATAGTAGTTTTGTGTTATGTATTTTAGTATGTATTTTATATGTATGTTTAACATTTTTCTTAAAGTTTTTAAATTATTTTTAAATATATGTATTTAATGTTTAGAAAATAGTATTTATTTTTTTAAGTAAATTTTGCGTTTTAGTATCAGAGCGGGTTGTGGGTTTATAGAGGAAAAGGGTGGGAAGTAATTTGATTATAGTTAATTAATTATTATGTTATTATTTATTGTTATTGATTGTTAATTGATTAATAATTGGTGATTAATTTATATTAATTGGTTAATTTATCATTATATTAATTATAATTATTTTATTTATTTATTTTCTATTTATGGTTATTGTTAATTTATCGTAAATTAATTATTAATTGGTAATGAATTGTAATTAATTGATTAATTGGTAATTAAATTAATTATGTTATTTTTAATGTGTAGTGGGTTGTGGGTTTATAGGGGAATAGGGTGGGAAGTAATTTAAATATAATTAATTAGTTAATATGTGTTTATTTATTGTTATTGATTATTAATGTATTGTTAATTATTAATTGGTAATGTATTTTAATTAATTAGTTAATTTAGAATTATATTAATTATAATTAATAAATTATGTTTTATGTATTGTTAATGTTAATTAAATTATTGTTAATTAATTATTAATTATTTTTATTATTATATTATTTTTTACAAATTGATTAATTGATAAGTAAATTAATTGTGTTATTTTTTCTGTGTAGCGCATTGTGAGTTTATAGGGGATTACGGTGGGAAGTAATTTAATAGTATTTAAGTAAATATTTATTTATTTTAATAGGTTTTTATTCATAATTATTTTGTTAAATAATTATTAATATGTTTTAAGTATGTTAATTTAACCCCTATGCTATCCTACATTTTTCCTATTGTTGCACTCACTGGAGTTAGAATAGTACTTTTTATCCCTCCGCTATCCAACACTTTCCCTACTGTTGCACTCACTGGAGTAGGAATAGTAATTTTTACCCCTCCGCTATCCAACACTTTCCCTACTGTTGCACTCTTTGGAGTGGGAATAGTAATTTTTACCCCTATGCTATCCAACACTTTCCCTACTGTTGCACTCACTGGAGTGGGAATAGAGATTTTTACCCCTATGCTATCCAACACTTTCCCTACTGTTGCACTCACTGGAGTGGGGATAGTAATTTTTACCCCTACGCTATCCAACACTTTGCCTACTGTTGCACTCACTGAAGTGGGAATAGTAATTTTTACCCCTACACTATCCAACACTTTGCCTACTGTTGCACTCACTGGAGTGGGAATAGTAATTTTTACCCTACACTATCCAACACTTTCCCTACTGTTGCAGTTACTGGAGTGGGAATAGTAAGTTTTACCCCTACGCTATCCAACACTTTCCCTACTGTTGCACTCACTGGAGTGGGAATAGTAATTTTTACCCCTACGCTATCCAACACTTTTCCTACTGTTGCAGTAACTGGATTTGGAATAGTAATTTTATTTCCAGTGCTATCTAATATTTTTTGTATTATTTTAGCTAATGTACTGTATAATTAATTTTAAAACGATTAAAAATAATGTAATTTTTTTTAATTTGTTACATATATTTATTTAATTTTTATTTATATTATTGTTTTATGTGTATAGATGTATTTATAATTTATTTGAAAAAAAAAATCATAAGTTAGTAAAATAAATATTAAAACATATTAGTAAGTATATATAGTATATATTATGAGGTCCATTAGGATGGCAGGCGGAAAAGCAACCCGACCGCCATGAAAGCGGAAAACAACCGCCTGCAGGCACCATGGCAAAACCAGCGGCCAAATTAGGATCAACCGCCCCAAAAATCTGACCGTGGCAAAACGAAGCCAAGAAAAAATGCCCGTTGCGGGCGGAGATGGCCAGAATCCGTCCGCGGCGGTCGGAATCGCGGCGGAAAAACACCAACCCGCCGCAAGTATAGCGGAGACACCGCCCTGGAAATTTGGATATCCCCGACGGTCCCGTGGTACGTACCGCCGTTTCTGACTGCCGCGGTCGTACAATGGGATGAGCGGGAGAGCCAGCAGAAGAGCTGAAGTCCAGCCACCGCAGCGGACGAACCGTAAAAAATATGGCGGACGAAGCCAAAACCCCACAAGAAGGCCAAAAAGTGCACACAGAAAACTAGCCATGCCCCCCAAATACACAAAACACACACCAATGACACAACCACATGGCAAAACGAAAAATACAAATCCCAGGACAACACACCTGTCAGCAACACCCCAATTGGACACACCCACATAGCTGAGTATAAAACCAGCCCCTTCCCTGACCACAATCC
Source organism: Triturus cristatus (assembly GCF_964204655.1). Classification (NCBI taxonomy): domain Eukaryota; kingdom Metazoa; phylum Chordata; class Amphibia; order Caudata; family Salamandridae; genus Triturus; species Triturus cristatus. The sequence continues at coordinate 395,816,126 of NC_140593.1, forward strand.
CGTGCAAAACTCCAGGAGGGAAGGGACACATACCACAGCTGACAGGAGAGGCAAAGGACACAACATCACTAGCCACACCACACACAGCACCACCACCTCCACCAACACCTCCACATCAGCACAACTAACCCCCTGCACAACACACACCATACACAACACAACCACCACTCACACTCCTGCACCCACAATCACTTTGCACACCACACACCATGGGCACACAGAAAATGCCCAAATTCACTGAGAGTGAGTTGAAGGTCATGGTAGATGAGATAGTCATAGTGGAACCACAGCTTTTTGGTAGCCTGGTCCAACAGACACCATTAGCCACAAGGAGACAGATGTGGGGGGGGCGCTAGGTGGCGCTGGACTGACACGCTCTAGTGAGGCTCTAGCTGGTCAGGCGAATTTAAACCCTGCAGTACCATCCTCCTTGCCAGATACGGATGGTCCAACGATACCGGCGAGTAGCGCAGCACACTGGGACTGCTCGGTGAAATTCTGACGCAAATCAGTGGCCCAGCTGCCGGGAGGCGCATGGTGCGCGAGGCGGATCGGCGGAGCGGGGCCCTTGCCACTCTACACCGGGGATTTGTGAGGCCTGTCGGGTCGCGGCCGGAGCGTCGGCCCTGGGCCATTGCCGCCGTCGCCCCTGAATATTTGCTGGTGGGCGCCCCCCCCCCTCCCGGGGGTCTTGCCTGGTGCTGCTGAGGGTGATACTTGCTCTGGAGATGGGCGTTGGGGGCCTGGTCTCGGGCCTTTGCTGTGCCGGGGGGCCTGCGCACCATTTATCGGGGCTGGCGGTGAACCCGGGCCATATCAGCTTACCTTCTCTGCCTACCCTGGGACGCGGTGCGATTTACGTGTCCAGGCGACACCCGTGCGACATCGGCGGGGACACCTGGGTTCCGCACAGTGCAGTTGCTGGCAGTGACACTTCCGTCTAGCCCCCTCACTGGCGGGAGGCGCTGGGGCCGCATCGGAGAACGGATCTTCGCCCGTCTACTTGGCTTGGAACTCGGATACTCTCAGACCTGCTGCAGCGCGGAGAGCGAGAGGGGCGCCGCGGATCCTGCTGACCTTTGGATAACGTCGGGCCCCTGGTTGGTCATCTGGGCAGACTACTTTTGGAACCCACGGCATCTGGTATCTTGGATTATCTTTCCGGGGCCGGAGGTTGGAAGTGCGGAGTGCGGAGTGACACGGAAGTGTACGGGGCCCGCGGTTGGGCTTCAGGACCGGAATGTACCGCGCCGTCCGGGGGCCATAATCCATACATTTACTGGACTTTGTGATCTGGGCTAGCGCATGCTGATAGCATGGGCAAAACAGACGCAAAACAAACTACACTGCATTTTAATGCCCCTAAGAAGAAAACGCGTGCGCAATCCGCAGATGGAGCGGAGCCGGACCCTAGTGATGAAACTGATATCGACTGGAAGGCCCTCCTCGTGGGCATGCAGAGGAGCTTAACCTCCATAGATGCCAAGATCGACGGTATGAACACTCGTCTGGATGCGGTGGTGCACCGGCTGGATCAGCACGGAGAGCCCCTGAAGGAGGCGGAGGGACGGATATCAGAACTGGAGGACGGGGCCCGGACCGGCGCGACTAAACTTTCTCAGATGGACCGGCTGCTTAGGGTCATTGCGAAGAAGAGCGAGGATTTGGAGGCGCGCTCCCGAAGGAATAATGTCCGCTTGATTGGCCTTGCAGATTCCAGTGGTGGTGGCCGCATGGAGGAGTTCATAGAGCGTCTGCTGATCGACAAATTCGGGCGGGATTCTTTCTCCCACAGCTGGTGGTGGAACGTGCCCACCGCTCATTGGGGCCCCGGCCGGTCCCTGGAGCTCCACCGCGCCCTGTCATCATCAAGTTCCTAAACTACAGAGATCGCGACACCCTGCTGCGCCTGGCCCGGGAGAAACAACCGATTTTGCATGAAAATACCACTATTTCGTTCTACCCAGATTTCACCCAGATGGTACAGGAGGCCCGTCGCAAGTTCACGGGAGTGAAGAAGAAGCTACTACAGCGAGATATTCCATACTCTATGCTGTATCCTGCAAAGCTTAAGATCACGCACCATGGCAAGGCCCTCTTCTTCGGCAACCCTCAGCAGGTGGAGGACTTCCTAAAAGAACAGCAATCTCCTGCCTCTCAACGACGGAGCCCCGGGGCGGGGTCCGGATCCCGATCTCCGACATCTGCTCCGGACTGATGAGTACTAATGTCATGTTGTTTTTATTTTTTCACTCTCCTCTTTGCTCTAGCCTTATCTCAGTTGCACCTGTGGGACTGGTACAAGGAGACTTGGGCCCTATTTGTAATTCCATCTATTCCACGTTGGTATATTGGCAAGGTTGTAGACGCCACTATTCGCCATGGCACTCCCCCCCACCCCACTTATGACCCTCGCCAAGCATGGTGACGGCGCAGTGGGTGAAATATCGGGATAGGGGAGGGTAGGTCCAGCCCACTGGTGTCCCCCAGAGAGGGAATACCCCACAGCATTGGTTATGTGTTTTATGGTTGATGGGAGGGATATGGCTCCCGGCAGGTTTGGGCTGTCGTGGTGGGAGGGGGTGGGGCGAGATAGGGACTCGTTGACAGGGGAAATGTTCTTGGGGAGGGTCTCCTCCGACGAGTTGGGGCAGTCGGATGGAGGGGGAGTGGGAGGGAAATGTAAATGCAGACACGCACTTGGACATTGGAACACACACACTTACGCGCTTGGCTCCGATGCATGGCGGTCTCTGTGCTGGGCTTCGGGAGGGGAGTTGCGGCACACTAATCATGCGGATGGGAGCGGGTCGCGGGGAGTGAGGGTCTGTCATGAGACATGTCCGTGGTCACTATTCGGCGCAATTACGTGTAATGGCACAAGGGGGTGAGATTCCGCAATGCGATCCACATAGCAGGGTCAATGTTTTAACATGGAACATACGGGGGCTGGGTGATCCGCGTAAGCTCTGACAGGTCTTGGGTTACCTCGATCGTCATCAGATACACATTGCATTGCTGCAAGAAACTCATACCGACCCCCGCCGATTGCCGACATTTGCATCTAGGTGGGCGGCTTATTCCCTTTTTTCTTCATACTCGACATACTCCAGGGGAACAGCCATATTAGTTAAAAAGCATACTCCATTTGTTCCTTTGGGGGAAAAAACGGATGTGGGGGGGAGGTTTTGTGTTGTGTGGGGGCGGATGGGAGCGGCTACCATTACCATTGCATCATCCTATGGACCCAACATATATGAGCCCACACACTTGGCTAGGACTGGACTGGTCGGAGCCCCGCTCCCATGGCGCATGCAGCCTAATATCCTTTTAGATGAGCTTTTCAAGGCTGAGATGTCTCATGAGATCACAGAATTTCTGGATCGGAATAGGGTATCGGTGGACTGCGTAGCGACGGTGTGGGAGGCCTTTAAGGCCACCATGCGAGGAGTTTGCATTTCCAAGGGATCGGGGGTCTTGCGCTCGTTCCGCACCACGCTGAGCTCCCTGGAACGTGAGTTGCATGTATTAGAGACTGCCCCTCATTTTTTGAATGACCCCAAGGCACAATTAGAATACCGGACCAAACTCACTGAGTTCAAGGCTACTGCAGATAGGGAAGTTCACTTTCGCGGTAAGTACTTCATTGCACGAGCGTATAGGGAGGGCGAGTGACCTGGTAGATTTCTGGCGGGAGTGGTCCGTCCCCCGCGCTGCGCTAACCACATACTGGGGGTCAAAGCCCCTGATGGTACGCTGTTCCGTGACACACACTCCATACTTTCTACTTTCGTATCTCATTATTCCACCCTATATACGTCCAAGCGAGAGTCGCCGCTAGAGATGTCTGAATACCTGTCGGACCTCACGCTCAGATGGATTTCTGATGCTCAGCGAGAATTCCTCGCGGCTCCCATAGGACTAGCCGAAATCAAAGACGCCATAATGCAAACGACATCGGGCAAGGCGCCGGGCTTGGATGGCTTCCCTGTCGAGTACTACAACACCTTCATAGATCCAGTAGCGGCAGTTCTAAAAGAAGTGTTCGATGAGGCGAATGAGACTGGTTCCTTGCCACCCAGTATGTCTGAGACCCTAATTGTGTCGCTTCTCAAGCCTGGAAAGCCCCCGGACTGCTACGATTCCTACAGGCCCCTCTCCCTAGTCAATTGCGATGTAAAGATCCTCGCCAAAGTCTTGGCAAAACGCATTCATCTCTTGATCGGAGACTTTATTCTGCCGGACCAGGCGGGGTTTATCCCGGGCAGATCTATGTCCCATAATTTGCGGACACTTTTCTCCATCCTACAGAACGCTGATCCCTCCCTCGCCCTGGTGGCGGTGTTCCTGGATGCTACAAAGGCATTTGACTCGGTCGAGTGGGATTACCTCCACTTGATTTTGAAGAACATGGGCATGCCGTTGGCATTCTCCAGATGGATCCACATTCCTTATCGTCGCCCCATGGCACGAGTCCTCATTAACGGTCGGGTGTCTGATCCTTTTTTGGTCACCAGGGGCACCAGACAGGGGTGCCCACTGTCGCCACTCCTCTTCGCCTTGGCGATAGAACCATTGGCGTCCCGTCTCAGGCAGAATTATCTGGCGGCGTCCTTGAGGTGTCAATGGCGGCAAATTTTGCTGTCACTGTACGTGGACGATCTCACACTATACATCAAACATCCCCTGGACAATCTAAACCCCATACTTAGGGAATTTGTGAGATTTGCATTGTACTCTGGAATACACATAAATTGGGGCAAGTCCGCTGTCTTCCCTCTGACGGATGGTATCGACAGAGTCCCTCTTGACTTTCCACTGGAGTGGCGTGAGACTGACGTGAAGTACCTGGGCGTGTGGGTGTCCAGAGATCGGCAGGAGGTAATGCGCATGAATTATGGCAAGGCCCTCGAAACTATACGGTCGACTGTGACCAGGTGGTTGACCCTACCGTTGACCATGGCTGGCCAGACTTCACTTATAAAGATGACTATACTCCCCAAACTGCTCTATTTCTTCCTAAATATACCATTTCATCCGGGTGGCTATTTTTTTCGGACATTACGATCTGAACTCATCCGTTTGGTGTGGGGGGGAAAAAGGCCGAGGCTAAAATGGAGTGTGCTTACGCGCCCGTACATACAAGGCGGATTTGATATTCCTGACTTCGAGCTCTACTATAACTGCGCACAGGCACATTTTGCGTACTATTGGTACAGGCCTTCCCCTTTCATGCCGCAGATTGCGGTTGAACACTGGTTGGCAGACCCGATCCCGCTGGAGGGAGTGGTCCTGGCTGGGGTACCCTCGTCCCGAGCGGAACACAACCCCGTCCATACTACAACACAGGCCTGGATTTACATAGCTAGTCACATGGGTACAAAATTACTTTACTCCCCACTGATGCCTCTGGTGTATCACCCGACCCTCCCACTCTTAGGAGAAGGGTTGTTTCAGAAAATAAAACTAAAAATGGGGATTACTAGTTGGGGTGACCTATTTCATGAGGGTAGATTTCGCGACCTCCCGCTACTCTACGGAGACACTGTCCCCACCCCCCTGGAGGTCTTCGCATTTGTACGGCTCCGCAGTGGGTTACAAAAAATACTGCCGGCATATCCGCAGGAACCTACTGTTCTGGGCCCTTTCCACTACATGCTTGACTCCCCCTCCCCATCGCACATTGTTTCCTCTCTTTATCGGCAACTATACAATCATATCGAGGGAGGGGTGGTGGGGTCCCGGGCCTGCTGGGAGGCTGAGATCGGTATTGCCCTCACGGACGACCAGTGGCAGTATTGTTGTTTACAAACTGAAATGATTTCCTCTAGCAGTAGGTTTCGAGTTATCCATTATAAGTTTCTGCATCGCCTATACTGTACCCCGGTACGGATGCGCAGGTTCAATCTCCGTGATGATGATCGCTGTGACAGGTGCCGCTCCCCCTGGTCGGACTTCCTACATCTGGCCTGGACGTGCCCGAGCATAGATGAGTATTGGAGCCAAGTCTACACGGCCCTGGGGGAAATGCTGGGATCCCCACTACAACCTTCTCCTTTACAGGCACTATTGGGCTACACTCTCGACATACCTAGGCCAGATCGCCGATTTGTCACTTGTGCACTATTGCTTGCCAAGCACCGTATAGCGTGTAGGTGGGGAAGGGGGAGAAGTCCCAAATTTAAGGAATGGCTGCGAGATATGCTCACTTGTCAGGAAAATGTTCTTCTGTACTCGGAGCTGCTCCCGTCCGCCTCCCGACCCTCTGACATATGGGGGCCCCTGACGCGGTACCTCGCCGCACACGGCGATCAGATATCCCCCCTGCCGTCACTGAGGGGTAGTTCCCCATGGGCCGGGCCGCTGGGGGAGGGTATCCCATGGGCACCCTTCACGGATAGTATGACGTACTGGTTGCTCAACCTTGCAATGCTTCTCCTGGGACAGATCCTGTCATTTGGGGTCCTCTGCCGCGGCCTGCGATGTCCCCCTTTCTGCCCCATTTCCCTTGCACTAACATAAAACTGTAGCTTTGTCGCTCTTGGGGAGGGTTGGATTGTGACCTCCCTTGAGGGGATGATGCCGGGGGGAGGGCAAGGAGGGGGGATGGATTCGATCAACAATGGACTTTGGAGAACTGTGCTACTAAACATGGCCGGAGACCCTCTGCCACCTGATTGGGGCATCAAGGGGGACTGATTGATCGGATGGCACTCTCAGATCACTTGACTGCCGCTCTGGGGGCCTAGCGCGGGGACGGGCTAATATGACTGTGTTGTTGTACCTGATGTAAGATGTCACGGATAATGGTGATATTAAGTCTGATTTGCATATGATCAAGTGTGTGATTGTACTGGTTTTTGTCGAATAAAGAATAAATAAAGAGTTAAAAAAAAAAAAAAAAAGGACACAGATGTGGGCAAGGATAGTCCAAAGGGTCAATGCAGTAGGGACCACCCCAAGATCAAACAAGCATTAGCATAGCCAATAGGTCTCGCCTTTGGGACCTTATAAGTGTTTAGCCATGCAACAGTTAATGTTACTGCACCAAGGATATTGTGCTGGATAACTAAACACTTAAACGGCCTCAAAGGCAAGACCTATTGGCTATGCCAATGCTTGTTAGCATTTGAGTGTGATTATAGAGGTATGGGCGAAACCGTTTAGGGCCATTCCGTCCAGAATTTGATGGCCTATGGTGTTGAAAGCACTGCTAGATAACAAGGGTATAAGAAGTCGGGAATGGGCACAAGTGAAGGGTATGACATGAAATTCCAAATGTCAAAATCATAAAATGTGTGATTTAAGATATGGATGTCGTTTAAGAACAAATGTGTTATTTTCTTGAAAGTTAAAAACAACCAATAACTGCATTGTAAATAGAGACACGAGTTTTCCATCTTTACTGTAAATGCTTCCCTCTCTTTATTTTAAAAATCACAAAGAAGTAGAGGTTAAGGGTCTGATTTGCAAAGGGACTTACGTGTAGTAAAGGTACAAGTGTGGAGTCTCTGCACTCTGGGCAGCCTCTCTGTCCAGCGCACTGCAGTGAGTGCAGTGCGGAGATTCTGCCATGAGTGAAGAGACACGTAACTTTATTGCATATTAGTCCCTTTGTGATTTGAGCCCTAAGCCTTCATTTAAGGGTCTCACCATATGTTCAATCATGTCTGTTAGATCAAACGTTATGCATATAATCAGAAGCCCTAGTATTAAAACATGCCATCTTGTAATGTGCCATACATTGTCATTACCTTTTCTGTTTGCGAAAGGCACCAGTTATCGAAAGTAGTAAAATAAACTTTTACTAAACTCACCTTGGTGAAACTGCAACGATTGCTGCTGCTTATTGAGGAGCATAAGGGCTGGTACCCAGCTAATGCCCCGTGCGCTCATTGAGAAAAGTGTGGGGTGACCAGCAATATCAAAGGAGAGGCAGAACGATCTAAGAGTATGAGCATAGACAAGAACAGAGGAGAGGATAGGATAGTGGAATGAAGGGTCCCGAACACAGGAGAGGGTTGAGTAGTCGGTTACAGGACAGGCAGTCAGTGCGAAGGGAAACGCAGGGGAAACTGTTGGATGAAAGAGGCAAAGATTTGATGAAGGGAGGACGAAATGGTTACAGGGGGGGGCACAGGGTGGATTAGCTACTTTCATAAGAGGAAACATTTGTTAGGAGGATGTTGTGTTAAATCGTAATAATGTAACTGCGCAGGGTTGAGGCGAGTGAGGACTTGAGCACTGTGGACTAATTATAGTGTTAATCTTGGAGCAGATGTAGCAGGGTGAAGTCATGAGCAGGTAAGGATGAACAATAGAATACTGATAATTGAAGATGATGGAGAGAGTAAAGAGCTGAAGGTTTGCACAGAGCGCTTCTGGATGGTGAGGTAATGAGGTCCTGGAAATAGATAGATTTGACACCTCCTAGATCATTATGCAGTGTATGAAGGGCTTGCTTATTAACCAAGAAGTTAGCAGTGAATATGTGCTTTCGCCATTTATGTACTGCTGCCCTCATTTACTGTTATGCGCTCTTATTTCAAGTGTAATTCATGGCTGAGGCCTATCTTTGGTACAAGGTGGATAATGAAGCAGTTGTATGAGCTGTAGTGCAAGACTGAAGTGAGGTCTTTATGAAGATCACGTGGAAAGCAGTGAGAGCAGTGGGGTCCTGTTTTCTACAGCAGATGGGTACATGAGAGAGCGCTCTACAAGGAGGCGAACTGATTTGCATGTGAAATGTGTGATGTCAGATGGAGCGATGATGGGTTTAGATTTGGATAAAGTGTTTGAAATTAGCATAAAATTGAGTGGCTTACCTTGCTTGTGGGTGGGATTAAGGAAGGTGTCATTTGAGGAGTGATCAGACAGAAGTAGAGACACTGCCGAAAGCATCAGTAAAATATTTTGGCAAGTTATGGTCACACCAGTGAAAGCAGAATCGTTTGGTGAAGGCAATAAATAGGTGTGTAGCATAATTTCCGCCAGCTGTAACTGAAAGCCATTACTATATAGTTACAGAGACGAATGCGTTTCCAGATGTTTGGAATGAAAGAGGCTTATGGTGCGAGTCCTAATGAGAAAACATCTTGTCGTCCATAATAAAACACTGACCAAGGAGAGTAAGATCACATAGGTATGCTTTACTAAGGTAATACCTAAAACAAAACAAATGTTAGATTGGTTTTGAAATAACAGTAAAATCATGAGTCTGAGTCTTAGGACCTGGAAGGCCAGTGCAATCAGGAGTGAAATACGGACAGTATTGGAGCATGCTAGTATAAACTATGTTCATGATCCTTTGAGACACCTTTAAAAATACATTTTAATACAAGTAAAAGGGATAGCTCCTTTCCGCTCCTAAAGCGTCTTTTTTTTAACGCAGAAAATAATGCTGTATGGTGCTCTGTAAAACACGTTAGCGCCACCTGGTGTATTTCATGCAATACGGCCCCAGAAATGTTCTGCCAAATGCAATGGATCTCCGTCACATAAACAAAGGCAATAAAAATCAAACATCAAAGCGGCGAAAGTGAAAGTAATCGAGCAGAGCATCAAAGGGCTGGGTGAGAAGGGAGGGGGGAGTGGGAGCAGCTATGCACGTGCATGTGATCGTGCACTCAAGGTTTAGGCCAGCCAAAAGACTGTGGGTAGCACTTTGAAAATCCCACATACAAAATTTCTCTTCGAGCCTTTGGCTCAGCGAGACCTAAAAAGGAGATCATGAAGTGGTGGCATGATCTGAAGAGGGTGGTCAAGGAGAGGAGGAGCAAGAACCATGAGCTGGCTCAGAGGACTGGCGGTGGCCCTCCTATTCCACAAAAACCATTCACACCATGGGAGGAGAAGGGGCTTGCCATACTGCATCCAGAGAGTCTAACAGGAGTAGTCGGGGGAGTGGAGGCTGGTAAGTACAAACAAATGACTACCGCCACTCTGCTATGTACTTGCTTGCACAACTACAAAGCTACACCACCTAGGACACATACCATCCATCTGCACCACACACTCAGAAAAACATGGCTCACAGATCCAACATTCACCCACTCCCATTCACCCCAAACGTAGCTACCAACATTACCATGGGGGCATGTGTACAGACAGACAGCACTACAACTCCCACCAGGCCCCCTGGCACACAGCATCAGCAAGATGGATCCCTCCCCCCACCCCATCCAGAAGTATGTGTCAGCGATTACACAACCCACATCAAACTTACAGGTAGGTAGCCCTCTTTACACTGAGGCTGTTTGTGGGATAGAGGCCTGCACCACAACTCCCACCATGCCCCCTGTCCCACACCTGAGCAGGATGGAGCCCCCCCCCACCCAGGAGCATTTAGAAGCCATTGCAGTACACCAAACAAACTTACAGGTATGTAGCCATCTTCACAATGAGGGTGTCTGGGGGTGGGGGGCCTGCACCACTACTCCCAGCATCCCCTCTGTCCCACACCCGAGCAGGATGGAGCCCTCCCCCACCCAGGAGCATCTGGAAGCCATTGCAGTACACCCAACAAACTTACAGGTAGGTAGCCATCTTCACAATGAGGGTGTCTGGGGGCCTGCACCACTACTCCCACCATCCCCTCTGTCCCACACCTGAGCAGGATGGAGCCCTCTCCCACCCAGGAGCATTTGGAAGCCATTGCAGTACACCAAACAAACTTACAGGTAGGTAGCCATCTTTACAATGAGGGTGTCTGGGGGTGGGGGGCCTGCGCCACTACTCCCAACATACCCCCTGTCCCACAGCCTACCATGATTGATCCCTCCCCCCCGAAGCATGTGTCAGCCATTACACAACCCACATCAAACTCGCCGGTAGGTAGCCATCTTTTCTGGGAGGGTGTCTGGGGGTGGGAGGCCTGCACCACATCCCCTCTGTCCCACACCTGATCAGGATGGAGCCCTCCCCCACCCAGGAGCATTTGGAAGCCATTGCAGTACACCAAACAAACTTACAGGTAGGTAGCCATCTTCGCAATGAGGGTGTCTGGGGGTGGGGGGCCTGCACCACTACTCCCAACATCCCCTCTGTCCCACACCTGAGCAGGATGGAGCCCTCCCCCACCCAGGAGCATTTGGAAGCCATTGCAGTACACCAAACAAACGTACATGTAGGCAGCCATCTTCGCAATGAGGGTGTCTGGGGGTGGGGGGCCTGCACCACTACTCCCAACATCCCCTCTGTCCCACACCTGAGCAGGATGGAGCACTCCCCCACCCAGGAGCATTTGGAAACCATTGCAGTACACCAAACAAACTTACAGGTAGGTAGACATCTTCACAATGAGGGTGTCTGGGGGTGGGGGGCCTGCACCACTACTCCCAACATACCCCCTGTCCCGCAGCCTACCATGATGGATCCCCCCGAAGCATGTGTGAGCCATTACACAACCCACATCAAACTCACAGGTAGGTAGCCATCTTCTCTGGGAGGGTGTCTGGGGGTGGGGGGCATGCACCACTACTCTGTCCCACACCTGAGCAGGATGCAGCACTCCCCCATCCAGGAGCGTTTGGAAGCCATTGCATTACACCAAACAAACTTACAGGTAGGTAGCTAGTACGTGCACCCACCCATTTTAAAATAATCAAATGGTGCCATATGACAACACCAGCCCTCTTATTGCACAAAGAGGCATACCTACCCCATTGCCAAGCACAGTGTGCATACAGGTAAGCTAGGGAAACTAGCACAGCTACCAAAGTGTGACACACTAATGCACAACTAGAAGAAAGTCAGGGCACAATCATGCACAGCACCTATTGACAGGTGCATCGCCATGAGGCCAGAGCACCATGGATCATTAGAAAAATAAGACTGCATGTGTGGTGGTAGGAATCAAGATATGTACATGACAGGACAAAGGTATGCAGGAGATGACAGTGGCCAGTCCATGGCCAGATGTGACGTGTGCCAGGTCAGACAAATAAACAATGAGTCCTCAATTAAACACATGTTGTGCCAGGCCCTAGATGGCAACAAGTCCCTGTAAACCTCAATTGTGCACGGGTCGCATGGTATGCCTTGACGCCTCACACCATAGACAAGTAATGCCTGTACCACTGCATCATGTCAGGAAGCACAGTCCTGCACATAGTCAACAATGTGATGATATGTCAAGTGTGCAGTGTACAAAAAGTGAATGACACACAGCTAATACAAAGCTTGCCGGATGCACTGCAATGACCATTTCACATCTGACCCACAGGTGACCAAGAACTCACTGCAGAGGACAACACCAGCAACCTGCAGAGCCAGTCTCCACCCCCGGTACAAGGACTCTCGGATGTTGACTCCCAGGATTCCATGGACGATGAGCTAGAGGCCGGCCCATCTAGTGTGCCAGGGAGCAACAGGCCCCAGGACCCCATCGTCTCTCCCACCACATCTGCGCCAACAACAACTCCACAGCAGACCCCTGCTGTCACGGCCTGTGCGGCCACCGCCACCACCACCTGCGCTGCCTGCAACACCCTCCCAGTTTCAGAGGAGGACCACCACACACCACCAACGGAGGAGGGCAGGGAGAGGATGCGGGTGCCCACAGTGGTGAGGCAACAAGTCCGTGGCAGCAGGGCAGGTGGAAGGGGCAGGGTCACCCAAGGACACCAGGAGGCTGGGACCCACTCCCTGGAACACATCACCAGAGTCCTGGGTGCATACAAACAGGCCCAGGGACAAACAGGCCGGTCGGACCAACTGTTGCACGAGCTCATCCTGCTGATGAGGTCAATTGACACCCGCATGGGACAAATCGTGGACCTCTTGGGCCAGCAAGTGGCGGTACTGAGGGACAGGCATGCGCCACAGACAACACCTTCACCTCCCTCTGGTGGGCTGCACAATGACAGTTCACCATCCTCCCCTGCGCCCACTGAGAGGGGTGAGTCCTCAGACCCCACTGGCCCTGCAGCAGGGCCCCCCCTGCCAAACGACGAAGGGGCCGTCCTAAGAAGACCCTGGGAGTATCTGGAGGCAAGCACCTGCCAGACGCCAGTCACGGAGCCAGCCATGATGACAACCCTCTCCACCATTGCATTGACTTTTTGGACTGTCCTTCCCCACACTGCCTTGTGAATGGCATCTGTCTGTTGGACTGGGTCACCACAGCAATGTGGTGACTACTCGACTATCTCATCTACCATAACTGTCAACTCACTGCTCCACCCCACCCCCCAATGGAAATGTACACCCCTCTTGCATCTCACCATTGTAAATAAAATATCCTCACACACATGTTGGCGTGTCTGCTCCGTCTTTATTGCAGGATGTACAGTCTACAACATGATCACAATGTACCAGGAGCATGGGCTGTATGTAGGCAAGGATAAGTCGAAGGCACCTAGGGAAACACAACAGAACAACTGTCACTGGTCTGGGTGTGGCATCACAGACATCACACAACACCTACCATCAGGATAACCCAACATGCACATGTCACAATGGCCAACAAGTTTCAACATACACGTCCTGTAGATGTCCCCGAATGACATGTCCCAGAAACATTTCCAACCACCACTGAGTCTACAACTGGCTGATGCTACAATTCTCACATGCCCCTTCATGACAACAGCAATATAATCGGACAATGGTTATGTTGCACATTGATACCCACCGTCAAGTGAAGTAGCGGGTGATGAGCTGTTCACGCAGGTCAACACCTTCCTCCTCTCCACTGTCCTCATCACTGGACACGGCTTGGTTTGCAGGCTGGGGCCTTGGGTCCTCACCATCATCCAGGAGCAGAGGAATCTCCTTGCGAATGGCTAGGTTGTGGAGCATGCAGCATGCCACAACAATCTGACACACCTTCCCGGGCGAGTATGCCAGTGCACCTCCGGTCTTGTCCAGGCAGCGGAAACGTGACTTGAGCAGACCAAAAGTACGCTCCACCACACGACGTGTCCTCCCATGGGCCTCATTGTATCGAACTTCAGCCGGGGACCTGGGATTCCGCAGTGGGCTCAGCAACCAGGGACGGTTGGGATATGCAGAGTCACCTAGGTATGACAAACACAAATAGACATTGCAACCTTGCTGAGGCTGAGGGCAGCAGGTCACACACACAGCACACCACACGACTAGGCATACTCACCCACAATCCATGCACGTTTGGGAAGATGATTAGCCATCAGCTGTGGCACTATGCTGTTCCGCAGGATGTAGGAGTCATGGGCCGAGCCTGAGAATTTGGCACACACCTGCGAGATGGTCATATCTGCCAGGCACACCACCTGCACATTGATGGAGTGGTAATGCTTGCGATTGCGGTATATGTGCTCACTTGCCTGTGGTGGCACAAGACCAACATGGGTGCAATCAATGGCCCCAACAACATTGGGGATGTGTCCAAGGGGATAGAAGTCTTCCTTCACAGCTGGCAATTCAGCACCCCTGGAGAAATGGATGTATCTGTCCTTGTATAGCATCATGGCGGACAGTACATCATGCAGCACCATGCTGAACATCGGTTGTGACATCCCACCAGCGCTGGCCACAGTCTCCTGGAACGATCCAGATGCAAAAAAATGCAGGGCTGCCATCACCTTATAAGTAGGGGTGAAAGCTGTTGGATATGCCCTGCGGGGCTGCAAGTGGGGCTCCAACAGATCACTAAGGGTTTTCAGGGTGGCTCTGTGCAGGCGGCATTTCCGTATAATCGCAACATCCTCCATGTCCTCCAGCAGCGTCAAGTGACGAGTCAAATTTGGCCTCCTCCTATTTGAGATGATAGTGGACACATGTCAATGCAATACTTCATGAGATGTGCACAGCATATCACGTTCTGGATGACACAACCACAACAATGACTGACATCTACAGTGACTAACAGACCAGCTGACATGGAGTGACACCTTCAGCTACACAAAGGGCACACGTGTCAACTTACACAAGACAAGTACCTCAAACACCACCTTGGTCAATGTGAATGCACATAGGGATATGGCCACAGTTCACATGGGCACGCCTGGGAGTATAGCATCCAGCATATGTGTAACTAATCAAAACCACTGTCTCATACCTAGCTGCTGTACGTGTCACACCTTGATTCGTCATTGCAACCTGGCACACATCCACCACACAATGCCCACATTGGGCGCTGGAATGACGAATGTGTTCATGAGCAGATATGAGAAGCAATGCTAAATAGATCACCATTCATTGAGACGAGCATTGCTGTGATTGCCACTGGACCTCAACACATTGACATGTGTACATATTGTACAGTCCAGAACAACACTGTCCTGCCTACACCAACATCAAATACATAAGTGACATGTGAGTGGGTACAGGCAGATCTACGTTACACACACACAAAAACATGACATGTGTAGCCATCAGTGGACTGAATTGAGCATTGGCATTGTGTGCACAATGATGTGCCATTGAACATGTTGGCACTGTGCACTGTTGATGTTGGACAGATGGCCATCGCCATTGTATGGCTCCCAAATCGCAGTAGCTACCGCCTGGCCCCGGTGGTGTTTCACCAGCACCCCCATTTACACAAGTGCGGTAGTGAGAGGCATGGAGACATGGGGAAATGGCGGTTGGCATTCTCTGCCGCCTGAATGGCGGAGCCTCGTGTCAATGTATGGCACCCAAATCGCGGTAGCTACTGCCTGGCCCTGGCGGTTTGTCACCAGCACCCCCATTCACACAAGTGCGGTAGTGAGAGGCATGGAGACATGGGGAAATGGCAGTGGGCATGCTCCGCCGCCTGAATGGCGGAGCCTCGATTCAATGTATGGCACCCAAATCGCGGTAGCTACCGCCTGGCCCCGGCGGTGTGTCACCAGCACCCCGATTCACACAAGTGCGGTAGTGAGAGGCATGGAAACATGGGGAAATGGCGGTTGGCATGCTCCGCCGCCAAAATTGCGGTAGCGCACCCCGGGTCCCTGCGTTGTGTCACCGCCATGGAGCATGCCCATACAGCCAATGGGAACCATGATTGCAGTGGCATGATGCAATTTTGAAGATCGCGGTAGGCGTGCTCCGCCACCGCGGAGGCGGTCATCGGCTGCATTTGAAAGATGCACCATCGCGGTAGCGCACCCCGGGCCCCTGCGTTGTGTCACCGCCATGGAGCATGCCCATACAGCCAATGGGAGCCATGATTGTGGTGGCATGATGCAATTTTGAAGATCGCGGTAGGCTTGCACGCCACCGCGGAGGTGATCATTGGATGTATTTGAAAGAGGCAGACCTGGACCACCAATTGCTGCAGCTTTGCACCTTTGAAACGACCCCAGGGGGCTATATATGCGTGGGAGTGAGCCTCACATTTCCACTGCTCCCAGAGCCTGCTGCCTGAGACCCCTCACCTGCTGCTGCCTCCAGGGACTGCTGCCTGAGAACCCTCACCACCCAATTCCGCCACTGTTGTCTCACATCCACAGTGGTGGCAAGGACTGAGAAGATCCTTGCCAGTCCCTTCACGAGCGCGGAGCTTGAGGTCCTGGTGGACGAGGTGCTCACACAGTACCCAAGGCTATATGGTGCCCCAAATGTCGTGGTAAGTCTACCAACAATGGTGTGCTTGGGCAGGGGGGCCACACCTGTAGTTGGACTGATGCAGTATGTGCCTGGGACTGTGGGGTAGTGTAATGCACTGCCTGACATGCTGTCTCCAGTGGGAGGGTGTGTGTACCCAATGCCACAGCTTTCCCTCCCTGCACATGTATGTATGAGTGACCTGTGTTGTGTTGTCAGCCATACAGTGACACAGAAGGTTGTTCATGCTGTAGTAAGGACAGTGATTGCTTGGCTGGATGGCTGTGTGTGCCCCTGTAGTCTTTCTCAGAGTGAGCCCAGCTGGCCTGCACAGCCCCCGCCTACAAAGACAAGGACACCTCACTCAACTTACAGAGTATGACATCAGTCTTTTTACATTGCACTCCAGCTATGGGCCATCTCAGCACTGTATTTTGCACACAACTGACCTTGTGAATGGCATTTTGTATTTGTGTGATCATGTCCCTCAATGTGACCACCAGGACACATTCAACTATTCACAGGACAGGGACATTGGTGGCTGTGCAGTCTTGGACACAGTGAGTCCACCCCCAAACACAGGTTGACATGTGATGTATGTGTTGCTCAAGCCAAAAATGGGCTGGAGTGTGGGCAGGCTACATGGGTGTTTCAGTGTTGGCATCCGGCATGTGCGTGAGATGTGCATGGACTGTGTTCCCCCTCACACCTGCATGCTTTAACATCAGCTTTTCCCATGCAGGTGTCCCATGTGAGCTGTACTATAGTCTCTGATTGCCAATTTTGTTTGATATGTGATGATTTTGTATCTTGCTGCTATACTGATAGATGTCATTACATGGCACTGTGTCACTGATCATTTCCCACTCTTGTCTCCCATGTCTGCAGCTCAAGGTACACCAGCGTAAGGCTGTGTGGAGGGCCATAGCAGCGAAGGTGCGGGCCCTGGGGGTCTCAAACTGATGGCGCACCCACTGCCACAAGAGATAGGACGACATCAGCCGGATGGCAAAGAATGTGGCGGAGATGACTTTGGGGCTGCTTCCTCGCACTGGGCGTCTGGCACGGCGCAGTATGACACCACTAATGGGGCTCATCTTGGCGGCGACACAGCCTGAGCTGGATGCACGTTTGAAGGAGCATCAGCAGCAAGCCAGGGGTGAGCATTTGGGGAGCCTGAATTTGGCTGGGAGTGGCTACATTTGTACAGAGCCTGTGCAAGCACTTGGTAGTGTGATGCTGTGGCTGCTGGTCTGGGTGCCTGTGGCATGCATTTGCTCGACCTGTACTTACAAAGGTGATTTGGATGCTGTGCCTTCACATTACATTCTGAGTTGTGCTCTTCAGGTTTCTTCTGCATTGGGGTAGTCTTGGGAATCCCATGGGAGGGAACGGCAGTGTGCCCGATCTGACTGTGCGTACATCAATGCATCCATTGCATGCACCCATATTGGGGAGGCCTACACATCTTACAGCAATGAGCAGCATTATATTGTCCCCAAGGTATGACATGGTGGGTGGCATGGGCTCATGTCCATTGTGTGCCCAGTGGTGTATGTGTGTGGTCATCTTGTGATGGCCAGTCATCCTAGTCCCATGGCTTACTTTCCATTTTGTGCTCTTGGATGGCCAGGGAGTGTGCAGTGCAAAGGGGGGGGAGGGATGTTTGTGGAGAGTGTTGATGTGTACATGCCTCTGCAATGTCAACTACACACATGTGTCACCCAGGAGTTGTGTGCCTGTTGTTTTGATTGTTCAGCCCTGTGGATGTGGTTGTATGCACATGTGTGAGTTGTAGGTAGTGCACTGTGCTGTGTGTTGGTGTGTCCTTGCAGTTCTGCCTGACTCCTACTTGTTGTTTTTGTCACTTGTGAGTATGCAGAGTGTGTGACTGGCGAGTCAGTGTTGTGTTTTGTTGCACATCCATGTGTATGGTAGCTGTTTGTGGAGACTGTGAAGACCTGCTGCTCCACACTGCCATTGTGGTTGTGTTTTCTCATGCCTTGCTGTCACATGGTGCCTTCTTGCCTCCAGTGTGGCATGTTGTGTGTGTTGTCATACCATCCCTATCTGTGCTTCAGCTGCCTACCCATTGTGAGTCTGCACTCCCTCTCTTTGGGTATGGTACACTCCTGCAATGTCCCCTACTGACATGCAGTACACTTCACTTTGGTGTGAGCTGTCCCCTCGCTTTGTATGTGTGTGTGCCTCCCCATGACTCAATTTGTGCCACTGTGCTTTGTGGTGCAGTTCTTTGTTCAGGGTCAATGTGTCACTCAGGGCATTTCCCCAATGGGTCATGTGTGATGTTCTGGTGCTGTTTGTCAGTCATGGTTGCTCCTATGCAGTTCATCTGTGTGTGCTGCCCAGTCCTGTGGTCAAGTTGTTTGCACCTTTGTGTCCCAGACTTGTGCATCTATTGGGTATGTATGTGTGTTGTTTGTGTTTTTGCTTCACTTCCTGGGTGTGCTGTTGTCTTTGTGCTGTGCTGTGTGGTGTTGTGTGGGTTGCTATTCTGTCACTGATGTCTGTGTGTGTCTGGTATGCTTGGTGTGCACACGCCGCTTGTTGTGCATGCAGTGCTGTGTGTGTGTTTTGCCTTGTGTTTGCCTGGTGTGCATCCCGTGATGTTGTGTTGTGTTTGCTATGTGATTGTTCTGCCTGTGCATCTGTTATTTGTTTGCTGTGGCTGTGTTGTTCTGTGATGGTGCACTTCTTGTGTGTGTTGTGGTATGTTGTCTGTGCATTGTTCCTGGGTGATGGGGTTGTGCACTCCTGTTGTGTCTGTGCTCCCATTGCCTTTCCCCAGTTTAGCTGAACAAGGCATGTCTGTTGTTGTTGTTGTGGCTCTATGTGTGTTTCTGTTGGGCTATGTGTTTGTGTGTTGTACTTGTTTCCACATTTGTGGTGGCATCCCTGTATGTGTGAGTTATGTCTGTGGCTGAGCCCAGGGTGTGTGGTTGTTTGTGTGTGTATTGCCTGTCAAGTATTGCTAGCCATCAGTGTGTTTGGCACTGGTGTTGTGTGCTGTTGGTGTGAGGGGGGTATGGGTATAGATTCTTACTGGTGTTTGTCAGTCCTGAGGTGTGTAGATGGGCCCTGTGTGTAGTGCTGCTGGTGTTCTCCTGTGGGGTAGTTGTATGTATGTGTGACTGTGCAGGCTGTGTGTCCATTTGGGTGCTGATTCCTTGTATGGGTTCATTTGTTGCTTGTCCTCATTGATATTTCCCTGAGTGTGGTGTTGTGTGTGTTTCCGTGGCCCTGTGCTACTGTGCTGTGTGTTGTGTGTTCCTGTGCAGCCACTCCTACAGTTTGTGTCTCCATGATTGTTTGTTGTGTGGTGCAGGGTGTATATTGCCCTGGCTTGTTGTTGTGCATGGTGTGCACAGGTGGGGCACATGTCATGTGCCTTCATGGGGTGTGCTAGTGTGTGGTGGGAGTGGGTGTGTCCCTGTGGTCTTTGTGCCCTGCCCATGCCTGGCACTGGCCCTGCCTTCTGCATTGTGCGCATGTATTTGCTTGTGTTCGCCGCTGCGGTGACGTGACCGGGACAATGCTGCATGGTGGCGGTAGCTGTGTGTCCAGGATGCAGCAGGGGTGACTTTGTGGCAGGTGGGTGATGTGTGGGTGCCCTTGTGGATGTGCCTCTGTCCCCCCTAGGGTGTCTGATGTGTATTTGGGACCGGTGTCAGGCCGTGTGTTGTGTTGTTGCGTACCTGCGGCAGCGTCCGCGGCGGTCCCTGAGTTCCTGGTGATGTAGCAGGTACAGCATCGGAAAGACGTGTAGAGCTGGGTCCATGACGGTCTTGACCGGGACTCTGGTTTCGTGCTCCGCTGTCGAGCTTCTGCCATCTCTGGTTGGGCGGTATCTTCGCTGCGGTGCGTCTGCTTGCTTGTGTCATCCTAATTTGTGGAGCGGGGCGGACGTCATTCCGCACGGCGGTGAGTCTCCATTGGCTCCCACCGCCGCGGTGGCGGGCGCACTTTGATGGCAGTGCGTGTCGCACCGCGGCAGTCGGGAATTGGCCTATGTTTGTCCATACTAATTTGGAGGGCGTGATGTCCGCTGCTGGCGGGCGGAAAAAGGCATTTTTCCGCACCGCCAGAGCTACGGTGGTCCCACCGGCCAACATCCTAATGGACCCCTATATGTATATGTTTAATGTATTTTTACATTATATATATTACTTATAAGTTTCTAAGCATTGTAAATTATTTTTAACTATGTTTCTTTTAATTATATGCATCTTTTACTTTATTTTACATAATTTTTTAAATAAATAACGATATTTTTGACATCGATATTTTTTTCCCGATATTTTTGTACTTACCATAATGTAAATAGGATGTTGATATTCTTGACTTCGATATTTTTGCTGCGATATTTTTGTAGGTCGATATTGTGACCTTCGATATTTAGTCAGTGATTCCATAGCATGGTGCTAAGAGTCATGCATCAGAACTTGATTGTTAACTTGTAATTAACCTTCTCAACTATAGTTACCGATTCCTGTTCCTTACTGTGTAGCCAAATGGGTTACACTGTTAATTGATGAAATGCTAACTCTCTTTACCCTTCAGTGCGCATAAGAAAAGTCCATAAGATGAGGATAGATAGTAAGAGGGTAGGTCCAATATGCGGCAACAACTTGGTAGCACCTCAGATGGTTTATCCACTGACGTGAGGGAGTTAGGGTGTCCTATTTAGAAATTGCCCAAGCCTAGTCCAAACCCCAAAAGCCCATGGAGTGGTTGTAGGATTTTTGGAGTTCCAGCTGTTTGAAAAAGATTTGTAGCAGCTGAGAAGTGTGAGTATTAAAAGGGTTGCGCATTGTGATTGCAGTGGCTGTGTGAAGTTCCGGGAGATGATTAAAGATGATATGTAAACGTGGTGCTTAATGCAGAGAAGTTGAAGTGGTATCGGGACCGTTGTGGCCTAAGATCCTGGGGTCGATAAAGAGACTAAAAGTTAAGTTGTCAGTGTAGAGGAAACTGGGTGTAGTTTTCTGCTGTGTTGTGCTGGTCGGAGATGTCGTCATCAGCATTATTGAGATATGGAATTTATCTTTGTGTGATTGTGAGATGTGGTTGGTATAGTTGATCTCAGTGCACAAAGAAGAACTGTATCAGTCCAAGTGAGATACCACTGGTCGAGGTTTCACTTGAAGTGAATGTCAGGATAGGTCGGAAAGTGTTGTTCCGAACTGTCTCTTGTGTGTATGAATAATCTTTAATTTCTTTAGCGAAGCAGACAGAGATAGTTGTCAAAATTGCATGCATTTCTTTGCATAAATTGCTAGAGAACGCTTGTGAAAAATGTAAAGGAAGGTATTGGTTGTGATCATCAAACAAAGAATTATGAGTGAAAAATAATTTCCTGGGGGCAACGAAAATCAATTTGTTAATATTACATATTTTGATCAAAAATTAAATTCTTTTAGGCATTACAAAGCCTAGTGAAGGAAGATGTGACTGTGCCTGTTAGGAAAGGGGACGAGGCAGCATCCGAAGGTATGCCAGGTCATACTATGACTATAGAAGTGGGTCTTCACACATGTTTGGCTCACACAATGGCATAAGCTCACTGAGAAAGATGGCCCTGTGACATTTCCTTGTTATGTGACATTTAATTTAAGAATCATTTGAGCATTTAAGGAGGACGTTGTTTGACATGAAACCACCTCCTAGACCTACACAATACAAAGCACTTAATGCCTGGGAACATATAGCTCATTGAAGAAAGAGAAAGAGATTTCAAGGAAGGGTCAAGAAAGCTATTCCCACTTGTGTGGATGCTAGATGGGATGCAGAGCAGAAATCCTGTAGAACTGACATAATTGAGGGGGCTAGATTATATCCTGCATTAACGAGAGAGGAAGAAGGGAAGGTAAACGCAAGTATAAGAAAGAAGAAAGAGACAAAAGACGGAGAATATAGCGGAGGACAGTGATAGTGATTCATTCTAAATGCTCCAGATGGATTGACTGGTCCTGTAGTTCCTTTGTATAATCCTGGATTTGCAGGAAATACTACACATAATTTGTCTGTTTCTACTGGAATGAAGGCTATAGCTAGTAACTCAGTGAATTCGACAATGTGACTAATTCCTCAGACTCCTATGGCCCCGACACAAGGGAGTACCCCATGTGCCACGATTACAGACCCTACATTAAATCAGACAGGGTTTGACCCAACGAGATTTCCCCAAAGATCCTCACCCTTTTTATGCCTAAAATGAATGAGCTTCCAAATGTGAACTAAAGTACCCCAAGGACAGAGATGCCTTTGGGAACCACAACTTCTGACATGTCTCTTTTGAACTCACCACCTAAAGTAGTGGTACCTATAGCTAAGCGATAATTCTTAATACCCCAGCAGAACAACTGGGTCTTACTGCCAGAGAATCTGATGATTGGCTTAGAGGCATGGACACCCCGATCGGAAGTGGAAATCCTGAAACTAGTGGAGGGAATACTCTGGTCCCGGGGAGAGAAAGGGTAAAGGATGTGGTTAAATGAAAGTAGAATTAGAAGAAATGATAATTGGAACTCTTAACATGCCACAATTGAAGGCTTACCAGGATGATGAACTCTTGTTCCTGTGTAAAGATATTACCAGACGTTCTGGACTGGCTCATGAAAGATCATCTGAATTGGCTCACAGATATGGAATTGGTTTGCAGAAATCTAAAGCCTTACAAAGAAGTTACCGGTTAAGCTTTAGAGACAGAGATCTAACAAACAAGAGACCATCAGGAATTAAATTACAGATCAAGGAAGTAATTGCCTATGTTTGAAAATGAAGTGAGTTAGATAAATGGGAACTATAAACAGTCAATCAGAGGTTATCATTCTCTCTGTAATACTGCTCGGGCCGACTATGTAAGTGCTACTATTTCTAATGCCCAAAACTGCCCCAAAGTTCTGTTTAAACTGGTTAAGGAACTTTCCGGGACAGCCAGTCAAGCTCCACAACCAACTCTTTCGGAATCACAATATGAGGAACTTGCGATGTTTTTTTTTTTATAAAGTGGAGCAGATCTATTCTAGATTAAATACTTCTAAGATTTCCACCTTGCAGCAATGCATGGCTACCCCTGCCTTACCTAATCCTAGAATTCAGTCAGAGGCCCAGGAGGAGGCCAGTATAAACAAGCATTGACATAGCCAATAGGTCTCGCCTTTGGGACCTTATAAGTGTTTAGCCATGTGACAGTTACATAACTAAATACTTATAAGGTCCCAAAAGCGAGACCTATTGGCTATGTAAAGCGGCTGCGAAAGTAAAAGTGAGCGCGATCACGAGCAAACATCAAAGCGGCCGCTAAAGTGAAAGTAATCACGGTAAAGCCCGGCCCACGCGCCCGCGCACATGAACTGTAGCTCCAGGCTGGCCTGGTAGCACTTTTTGGAGCCGTCTCAATAAGTCTCGCCAGACCAGCGCATGCGCTTGTCAGGCGAGACCTAACAAACTCGAACAATGGACTTGATACTATTTCTTTCAGTCGTATCTTAAAAAGCATGAAATCAGGTTCCCCTCGGGACCCGCTTCCTATTACCATATTGCAAAAAATGGACTTACCTGCTTTGCAGTTGATCAAGGAGCTACTTAATGCCTCCCTATGTGAAGCCCTGATTCCTCCTGAGTGGAAGCATGCGATGGTGCTCCCGCTGTTAAAGAAACCTAACGCTGACCCAGCCCAATTATCTAACTTTCGACCCATTTCCCTGCTCCCAGTTCTCTCCAAGCTATTGGAGAAACATGTGAATTCGCAACTAACTCACTATGTGGAAACTCACAAGTTCTTACACCCATTCCAATCAGGGTTTAGGGAAGGGTATTCTACAGAAACCACACTTCTAGGAGTCAGTGAAATGATGCGTAGTCGCTTGGATGATGGCGATACTGTGGCGCTCATATTGTTAGGTCTGAGCGCTGCCTTTGACACGGTATCTCATACCGTGCTTTTGCAAACTCTCCAATCCATCGGCGTGACTGGATCTGCCTTGAAATGGCTGACAAATTTTTTGCTGGACCGTACATTTCAGGTTTCTTCCTCAAAAGCAGCCTCCAAAATACATGCCTCCCCTTATGGGGTGCCACAGGGCTCGATTCTTAGCCCCTTATTGTTTAACATTTATGTTAAACCTTTGTCTGACATTGCTGGGGAGGTAGGACTGTCAATTTTTTCCTACGCTGATGACACCCAAATAGTCTTCTCCCTCTCTGCTAAAGGAGCTTCTAAGCCCTCTTCTCTTCAAGATGAGCTTAGTAAAATCATGCAGGGGATGCAAGTTAATTCTCTCAAGCTCATTGGGGAGAAGACAGAGGTGCTCATCCTGGGGAATAACAAAGAGCTTTGGGGCCCCCAACATTGGCCCCCTGAATTGGGTGCCTTCCCTCAGCCTACTAAACAAGCCCGTAATCTGGGATTCATCATCGATGACCACCTCTCGATGAAGCCTCAAGCAATAAAGGTGGCTGCAACATGCTTTTCCATAGTTAGATGGCTCAAAAAAAAATTATGGATGTTGCCGGACTCCACAAAAAGAACAGTAGCCCAGGCTTTGGTCACCTCTCGCCTGGACTATGGCAACATCCTTTTTCTTGGAGCCAATAAGGAGGTCCTTCGTAAGTTGCAAGCCGTTCAAAATGCTGCTGCTCGCCTGCTCTGCCGGATTCCAAAAACGACACCTGTCTCCAGTTCTTTGCGCGATCTCCACTGGTTGAAAATGGACAATCGCATTAAATTTAAGACCTTAACTGATATGCACAGGATTAAAACAGGTAAGGCCCCCCCAATATCTGAGTTCCATTGCTCAACTGTATGTCCCCTCTCGCCCTCTCCGCTCAGCCAACCAGATAAAATTCTTGGTTCCGAGATATAGATTATCCAGGATAGGCGGCCGATCTTTTTCCTATTTGGGTCCTACTTTGTGGAATTCTCTTCCTCTGTCTTTGAGGAACGAGTCCAGTTTTGTGCACTTTCGTAAGATGTTGAAAACCTGGCTTTTTAATCAATAGGTCTTCCATCTCTCTTTTGATTATTTTGACTTTATTCAGGCGGTGCCGGGAAACCCTTGGGTAGCTGAGCGCCTTATAAAAGTAAGTAATATTACATAACATAACAAGGTGGATGGTCAAAAAAAAGAGGAACCAAATAAAGTCAGGTTACAACTGTCTTCACCTGGACCAGAGTAGAAAGATGAAGATATACACATTCTTCCCATGAGAAAAGTGTGTGGTGGAGGGTTTGTCCATATATCTTGGAGCAGGACTGATCTTGCGTCGTTCACAAATGATTTTTTGAAATTGAGAGAGAATCCAGTGGAATGGTACAAACAAGTTGATCGGTTTGTAAAAAATAGCAAAAGTTGTATGGAATGATTAGAATACCTTATTTGAATTTGTGGTTCTAGGTGATTTGTGGGTTCAATGCAAAGTTGCTGTAGATTGGCCCGAAGTGGGGCAGACAAGGCATCCTGAATCACATGCTCTGGTGATTAAACATTATAATCAGATGATTACATTTCTGAAGTTGAAAATCTCTCCTAAAGAGATTGATTGGGTCAAGACTAATAGAACGACCCAAGAGTCAATACATGCTTATTATGAAAGACTGTTGCAGGCATTTAAACAGTTCAGCGGGACACTGACCATTGAGGCAAAGGATATTTACAGATTTGTGTATGGATTGAAACCTGAGGTTAGTTCCATGATTCAGCAGCATTTGATTTGTTGGCAGAGTACACTCATTGACAAAATACTTGGATACGCCAAACACTGCAGTGACAAATTGGAAATAAAATACAAAAAATTGAAGGAAAAGTTAATGGTAGCACAAATGAAAGCTGTACAGTGAAGTCAGAATCTGTAGTTTGTTGGGAATGTTGGTCCCATGGAGGGAGTGTATCAGTAGGGAGTTCTTATGATACAAGGTGGTGATTGGTTTCAAAAGCAAGTGAGAAGATGTGGTGTCCTGATTGATTCGGGTACAAGGGTTGATGTTTATACTTTGAAGAAGACGAATCCCTGCCACGTCTGCTGTTAGCAAGGGCATTGGAATCACTAATGCCGATTTAATACTGCCAACATGGTTAATTGAACTCAGGTTCAGAATGGTGGATTTGTGCAATAACAGGGAAATAATATGCTTCAGATACAGCAAG
Organism: Triturus cristatus; assembly: GCF_964204655.1. Taxonomy (NCBI): domain Eukaryota; kingdom Metazoa; phylum Chordata; class Amphibia; order Caudata; family Salamandridae; genus Triturus; species Triturus cristatus. The sequence goes on from NC_140593.1 coordinate 395,842,807, forward strand.
TACCGAGACAGAGTGTTCACAATCCCAATGTACCTCTAGCCCAGATGATGCAGGTTCCACAAGCCCCAATTAACAACAAAACACAAATGTCCAGAGATACAACGCAAATCAAATTCCCAATGTAAACACTAATTCTTTTTTGAACAAGTGTACGTCCCAACAGTACTCCATTATACAAATAGATGAGGATTACAGCTCAGACCTGCCACAATGACGGGGCCTGAGAGCGAGGGAGGATTGCGTACTTGGCACAATGGTGCATTTGTGGATGGTAATGTAAATGGGAATCCCGTCTCATTCCTCATTGACACTGGTGCTACTTGCTCTACTGTGGGAGCAGCAGAGGTTCCCAATGTATCCCTCTCTGGACAAAGAATTCAAGTTGTAGGAATTTCAAATAAACAAATGTCTAGCCCATTTTTAGAGGTGGTACCTGTCAAAAATGGGTCCTTTGAGGAGAATCACTGATTTGTAGTGTGTGATTCAAGTCCTGCGAATCTGCTTGGATGAGATTTCTTGTGCAAGTTGAATTGTTCCATTGACTGCACTTCAAATGAAATAGAGTTTCAAACTCATGATGAAGACATTGCCTTTAAACTTGTCAGACAGAGATCAGAAATCGGACTGTACCCTATATTGACAAAAGACGATCGGCCCCCCAGAGCTGGGAGACTGTGTCACCTGAAGTCTGGGACTTTTCAGGGAAAGATATAGGTCTCATCAGAGGTGTTAAACCAGTTAACATTACTGTGAAGCCTAAGTACCCTAAAATCCCACAATACAATCTGAAGCCTGAAACCATTGCTGGGATTTCTCCTGTGATTTACTCGATGATTGAGCAAGGCATTATGAAAGAGATTATGGGGAGTCTGTGTAACTCATCCATCATGGGTCTGCAGAATACCAATGGCAAGTACTGCATTGTACAGGATTTTAAAAAGGTTAACTTGATTGTTGTTCTTTGTTGTCCTGTGGTGCCAAATCTAGCTGTGACATTGTTTTAGATTCCTTTTGTGGCTGAGTGGTTCTCTGTCATCAACTTGTGTCAAGCCTTCTTTGCTATACTATTGCATGAGAATAGCCAGTCCTTTTCACTTTCTGTTTCGGCAGCTGTCTTTTGGCATTGTGCCTTGTCCCACAAATCTATACGGAAAGCCTGTCAATTTTCAGTCAGATACTCAAAAAGACCTGAAGTCTCCGGAGATGCCCTTTCACTCAGGCCTAGTTCAGAACATTGCCAACCTACTGGCGGTGTCAAATAACCAGGGTGCTTGTGTAGTGTTATGTGCCTGAGTTAGGTCCATGTAGCAACGCAGCACATTTTCTTACATTGCATTCTTTCTGCACAATAAGATTTGACAATAATCTTTTGCACATATTTGCGTTCGTGACAATGTTGTATTCTTTTCTCTGAAACTGCTTTGCTTACATATTTTGCTTCGTGCCACATTATCATGATGCCCCGAACACAGATTAAAAGGCCTTTGTACACGCTGTACAATATGATTTTATCTTCAGCCATGCGGCGACAGGGCTGTCTGCAAACCCATAACAATGCTAATTTCTTTATACATCGCAGGTATGCTTTTTAATAAAAACAAATAAGCATTTCTGGGAGTTAGCTAGAGAAGCCACTCTGCTGACATGGAGAGGTCCCTGCATGCTGCTGATGCTTTGCCAAGCAGCTGTCTAACATCTCCATGAAGGGTGTCCAGTTCGTGACCACAACCGGGTCCTACATTCTGTCCCACCAGGTAATGGGGTTGAATCGTCCAGTGGGGGGATTCTTGGTTATACACTCACACACACACACACACACACCCTAAACGCGCATTGGGTAGTGATTGCATAACAGGAGTATGTCTGATAACTATGTTGTTTTATATGCCTGCATATATACACTGTTCTTAGCACTATAGTGAAACTATACCTGCTGTTTACTATTTTGGTGCTTGTAATCACTTTCATATGCTTCTATCTATTGATTATCGCAGCACATCACCTCTATATCAGACTAACGTTGGTTCAGTAAATATATATTGAAGAACTTCCCATTGTGTATTCTCTGTGTAATTCTCTCAGGACAAAAGTGCATGAGTGACTGAGCAAAAGGGTTCTATATCTGTTACCACGAGGGGGTCAGGGTTGTCATGTTAAGTGGTTGCCAAAAACCATTTGCTTCTTGTTCGGGTTAGGGGGGCATATGGTGCCTCTGTAAGCTAGGTGGCACTGTAAACTAGCTGGTCTCAAGGCCAACATATACTACAGGGGTGCATGAAATCAGTCTAGGCACCTCACCCAAGGTTTATGTTGTACACAAATGCGCAGTTGGAACTACACGGAAGTAGGAAAGTGCCTCTTTTGACATGGTTACCCCCCACTTTTTGCCTGGTGTCTGGTACAACTATGACTGAGAGTGTGCTGGGTTCCTGGAAACCAGGTCCCCAACACCAGTGTTCTTTCCCTAAACTGTCTTATTGTTTCACAGTTGGCACCCCTTTAGGATCCCTTGGATGTCCCTAGTAGGTGGTACCCTTGGTATCTAGGGCATTAGACCTAAAGAAGGTCCCTAAGGAACCCCTCAGCAAGCTTATGCAAACTGACATTGCAGCCTGCGTGTCTTGGTGCAGAGACAAATGAAGATTTGACAAGGCACACACCAGATGATATTCACGGTGATGTTTCATTGTACATCCATTTCATGTTTGATGTTAAAAAATGCATGCCACTTTTATCAGTGATTTTTGTTTACTGAATTCACTGTGTGAATGAACTGGTCATTCATCAAAGGTTTCCCAAAACATTCATAAACCGCATTATCACTGTTCGCATTAACACCATTGATGAACATTCCGGTCAATCAACTCATTGAGCCATCAGATTATATGTGTATTTATTTGTAGAGTCTGTCTTGTTACGGGCTTGAGTATTTCGTTTATTTAAGTCACGCTTACGTTGCAGCTTATGATTACGTTTATTGTTTGGGCATCTATAGGCTTTGGTTGCATCTGGTCTCGTTTAACACGTGTGGCGTTTAGGTGAAGTGATGGTCGTGTCTACTGGAGATATTACAGGACATCAGACGCACTTAGTTGTATTGCATTTCGTTGCATTTTGTGATACGTAATTCGGACATTGGCTCCTTGTGGTGATAGGAGGTTCTTCTTGATATACACATGAGTTTGTTATTGTTTGTGTACCATTGCATGATTTTTTTCACAAACGGGGATAATTTTGGGGTAATGTTAATTAAGACACTTGGGGCCATATGTAGGTAGAACAGAATTTGCGAATCGGAAATTGCGTTTTTTCGCGAATCGCATTTTCCGAATCGCAAAGTCCGATGTAGGTAGAATTCTGCGAATATTTAGCGATTACCAAAAAATCGCAGAATATTTTTGCGATTACCCTAATAGCAATTCCTTAATTGCGAAAACGCTATTAAGGAATCGCAAATCTTGGAATCTGCAATTCAGGTGCAGAATGATGACATCACAACCAGGAAGTGTGACTGCCCATGCTGCACCTGATTGCCAGCAGCTGTGAGTGAGCAAGTAGCTGTTTGAGAGCCTGAGTGGAGAGGAGAACAGTGCAGGTCTGCATTTGGAAACCAGCCAAATGGATTCCCAGGGGAGTGAAAAGCAGCATGAGGAACCAGCAAGGAAGAGAAAACAGAAATTTAGTGACAGGGAGCTGGAGGTCCTCACACAGGAGGTGGTCACCAACCATGATCTCCTTTTTGGGAAAAGTTCCCTGAGAGTGCCTGAGGCCAGGAAGCGCAAGATTTGGAGTGACATCCAAGAGAAAGTCAATGCCATTGGTGTCACACACCGCAGTGTGGAGGACCTACGTAAAAGATGGTATGACATGCGGCAGAGGTCAAAGGAGAGGGTGGCGTCAAGACTGGCAGAGGCAAAAAAAACCAGTGGGGGACCTTCCACTGCAACCGAACCGACGCCCCTGGAGGAGCTGGTGGAGGGCACACTGCAGCCTGAGAGCGTGAGTGGAGTGGCAGACCTGGACAGCTCGGAACACAGAGACACCACACAAGGTAAGGTGCATGGCAAAACCCCCTGATACATCTCCAAACCACCCACATCCCCCAAAAGGCAACCTGACTGCAACTCCAGTAAATGTCACACAGCACACACAGCAATGCATTAAGGGAGACGTAGTCACATGTACTGATAACTGTGCCAGTGAGACACAGACAGGTGGAATGGGAAGGACTCCATCATGCAGATATAGAAAAAGACCGATAGTGCCCATGTTTATTTATTTACTAAAAGTAATGCATGACAAATACCAGACAGGACACAGTACTAATGTGTGTCATTTAATCCACAGCACCACCACCAACACAGGATAGTGAGGCTGAATGTTAGCCAACAGCTGAGATGGAGCACGAGGCAGGCCAGAAGGATCAGGGCGAAGCCACAACTGGCGACACAGCACAATGCAGGCGCCGCAATATTGTCCCACCACTACCACTGTTGGAGACACAGGCACCAGACAGAGCAGAGGAGCAACAGCCAGTGCACAGGCAGCGTGCAGGACAGCGCCAAATACAGTCCCCGGAACAATCAAGAGTAGGGAGAGTGATGAGAGGCAGGGCACGGGCGTCCACCAGCACTGCTCCTGGTGAAGAGGACACGGTGTTCTCGGGCCTGGAGGGCAGCATGCTCAAGCAGCAGCGCCTGCAAGTGAAGGGAATCAGGTCAATACAAAGGCAGCTGGTAGCACATAACCACAACATGACGGAGTTGCGCGAAGGAGTAATGGGCATGACTGCTGCATTGGAGGGACTGTGCAGGGAGATAGCGAGGGACAGGGCAGCCCGGCGGCAGGACAGACATCGCCTACACACACGGCTGGACCTATACACCAGGGCTGTGAACCGCCAGTCAACCGCCACATCCCTGCTGGCCAGAAGATGTGTCAGCATGCAGCGCGAGATGGCCCACTGCTGCCAGGATGTCGGCAGTGTCTTGGTGCAGGTCACACATGCGGTGGACCAGATGCGCGCAACTGCCACAGGTGGCATAGGTGCACTTGCTGCCATAGACACCGATGAACAATCGAGCAGGAGCAGCATCACTCCCCCAATTCCACAGGACAGACGCCGGAGTTCACGCCAGGGCAGAGTGGAGGATGACTCCAGGGAGGGCACTGCGCACACACAACGAGGCGCACCAGGCCGTGCACGTAGGAGGTGAAGGGACACAAGGGACTAATGGGCATGTGTGACGCAACACAGTCCATGTAGACTCAGTGGCTGTTGTTATTCTTTGCACTGTGACACAAACATGTGCATGCAGGGACTTTGAAGTCACAACGTTAGATACCTCAATGCATGATCAGAAAGAAATAAACATCCCTGTAACTAACCAATCAGTTTCATTGTGTCATCATTACTCACTTAGAAGTAGTTTTGGGTTATCTCATCACGTCTCATGCGTCCGGCAGCCGCACCAGCACCTCCTGCCGGAGCGCGATGTGGTGCTGGTCCATCCTCATCTGATGATTCAGAGTCTGTCAGGTCCACTGGGGTTCCTTTTTTGGTGGCGATGTTGTGTAGCATTGCACAGGCAACCACTATTTTGCAACACGTCTCAGGGCTGTACTGTAGCGCTCCTCCACTCTTATGGAGGCATCGAAAACGGCTCTTTAGGATTCCAAAGGTCCTCTCAATGGCACAGCGTGTGGCTCGGTGTGCGCTGTTGTACCTCCTCTCTCCTGCACTTGCTGGATTCAGGTACGGTGTGAGGATGTAGTCACGTACAGCATACGCACTGTCACCTGCGGGGCATAAGCAGATTCTGGTTCAATAGTGTCCTGCCACTGCATCACTCTACTGCCTCTGTGTGTGTTTGCCATGCATTTACCTAGCAGATAGCCCTCTCCAAAATCACCATTTGTGAGTCTGCGATGTAACGCACAGTGGCGAAACATGAATGAGTCGTGTGTGCTTCCAGGGTATTTGGCCACAATGTCAGTGATTATATGCTGGGCATTGCACACTACCTGGACGGTCAGGGAATGATATGACTTTCTGTTGCGAAATACATACTCATTATGTGATGGGGGTGAGATTGCGATATGGGTCCCATCTACGCAGCCAATGACATGGGGGAATTGGGCAATTTGGTAGAATTCCTGCTTGGTCTGATCTAGTGCCTGTGGTGTGCTAGGAAATTGTATGTGGTGATGCAGCCTCTGTACCATTGCATCAAGGAAAGCGTGGAGGAAGCGCGATAGTGCACTTTGCGAGACACCTCCTGCTGTCGCAATGACCCCCTGAAAACTACCTGATGCCAGGAGGTGCAGTGGGCACAGCACCTGAACATGGGTGGGAATGGAGTGTGCCCTGCGTGTGGGGTGTTCAAGTATGGGTGTCAGCTCAGCTATTAAATCCAGGATGCTGTCTGGGTGCAGCCTGTAGTTCACATGGATCTCCTCCTCGGTCAGTTGGAAGAGGGTGATGCGTGCTCTGTAGATCCTTTCCTGGCGTCTCCTTCTCTGTGTGGCATCCCTGATTCGCAGCCTCCTGGCTATCACGTACAGCCCAGCCATGGTGGAAATGCCCTGTGGCATTGTGGGCCTGTTTAAATAGTTTGCAGTTGATTACCACCTGCTCAGTGTTAATGGTAATTGGTAAGTGCAAAATTGCGATTTCTGAAGATTCGCTAATTGCGATTTTTTTAAACATCTCATTTTGCGATATCGCAAAATGCGAATTCGTTAACAGCGATTTCCGCAATTCCTGGTACGCAGACTGCGATTACGCAAAAGGATTCGCAGAATCAACTTTCCGCAAATTAGCTAATCGCTAAATTTGCGATTCGCAATTTTTTTCTGCGAAAACCTTTCCTACATCGGTCAAGTATGTTTTGCGATCGCAAACACACAGATTCCTGCGATTCGCAGTGTTTGCGATCGCAAAACTGTTTCCTACATATGGCCCCTGGTTGCACTTCGTATTTTATGTATAAATGTTTCTCGAGGCTAACATTTGGCTTGAATGTTTCATTTTTGCATCAGCAGTATGAAGGTTTCACATAGGGTAGTTTGAGTGCGTTTTTAGATTGGGCTTTCAAGTTTCATTTTAAATCTGAGGTGATTTCGCAGGCTCTTTGATGGGGGACAACATGCGAGTGTCAGCACATTCACAACTGCACAGGTAATATACAGTGTCAAGCACTACTGAGTTTGAGTGGGTTTGTTTTTGAGGGAAACGTGCAATTTATGCTAATTCTGATGGATTTTTGCTCTTAATTTTCTTGTTTTAGTTACCCCTGACGAACAGATTGTTTTCTTGAAACACATTGGGTTTTCATTTTTTGGATGAAATTCTGGATTAGCACATGTGAAGAAATGAATATCATGGATTTTTAAATGTTGGAATCACTACATTGCCAATGAACAGGGAAGGTCTGTATAGCATGCTTCGTGCTGTTTGAACTGAATGAAACTTGGATTAAAATGGATGAATATACCTTTAAAAAAGGATGAAGGGGCGTGGCCAAGATGGCGGCGGAGTAACACCGATTTCTCGGGGCTCTGCTCGCCAAGGCCGTAATCTGGCAATCATCGGCGATTTCGGGACCCGCAACTAAGCCCTGGGGGTCCCGCAGCAAGCACCGCACTATAGAAGGTGCGGTGGTGACCGTGACTCCCTCGGCGACTCGGTGATCGGCCGCGACGACTCGCGGCAGACGGCAGCTGCGGTGCTGGAGGCCGCAAAGGATCGCCCGGGCCTGGGCTTGGCCTGGTGGGCGCACAAGACGGTGGCGGCCCAGCTGACGGCAGAGGGGGCAGGGGTCTGGTGCGCCGCCGGAGCAGACTGCGGACAGTCGGGGGTCCGTTGACCCAGTGGAGGGCCTCCAACTATGACGCGGACAAGCTGGACGTGGAGCCGGGGAGGAGCAGCCCAGCCCGATCCGGTGAGGTCGCGTAGCGAGGGGGACAGAGTAAGCAGAACTCATCCATTGGCGGCCTCCGGACACTGCACTTCCCCGCATCTACCTGCTGTGCATCGTCGGGCAGCCAGGGCCCCTGGCCTCCTGTGGTGGGCACTGGAGGAGGCCCCGTGAGTGGTTGGAGCACGGACGGTGGCGGACCCCGCTTGTCACGGGTCGGTTGGAGCACACCCTTTCTTCTGGTGCCCCTTTGATTCCCGGGAGGTGGCTGGAGCAGGGGGGCCTGGTGGGACACACGCTGGACCGGCAGCTGGCTCATGGGAGCAAGTGCAACTTATCCACGTGGAGCCCCGGTGAGAGGTGTCGAGCCCGGTGAGGGGAGTGACATTGCCTGAGGCCTTAGGCTGTGGCGGTGAGTGACTGGTGCACAGCGGAGCGAGACCTTGCAGTGGGATTGGCCTCCTAGCACCACACGCACGGTGAGCCAGGTGATCTGGAGTGAGGGGACCGAGCATGGCCTGGCTGAGGGCCTGCCTGGGAGACGCGCATTGGCCCGATCCTATCACCGGCCCTGTGGGTTGGCTCCTTAGTATGCAGCCTTGCCCCGCCGGGACAGGCCCACGACCCTCTTGAGGAAGCAGAGCGCAGGCTTGGGGCCCGGAACGGCGATGGTCCTTGGGGGCGCCAGGAGGCTATAACTGAGGAGGGTGCAACTGCGACGGTCATGGGAGTGACTCGCCTGGACAGGCTCCGTGCCGGGGAGTGGTGCTGACCGGGTGGTGCCCATCGGACCCTGTGCCCGCGTGAACGGAGTGAGGGTCTGTTGGCCTTGATGGTGGTGGTCTGAGACTGGCCCCCCAGCCTATTTTGTGGACGCTGAGACCCGACTGGGGTGCCACATTCCCCCCCTCTGCTGCGGTCGCACTCTGCGCCCATTGGTCTGCTGTCATGGCCACACAGAAGTCCAAGAAGGATACTGCGCATAAGGACCTATCCATCAAGGACTTGCTCCAGAAACCAGTAGGGAGGAGGGCAGGCGAGACGGGAGCCGAGCCGGAGGGTGGATGCGCAGCTGACCCGATCACCAAAGACTTTTTGGAGAAACTCTTCGGCACCCTCAGAGAACACTTCGCGAGCCTGCGGCGGGAGATGACGTCAAGCAGCTGCGGTCAGACCTCACCGAGGTGGGGGATAGGGTGGACACCCTGGAATGTAATGGGGACCGCTGCGAGGAGGAGCTTGCCACACAGACCTGAGAATTTATAGACTTGCGAGAGCGTAACGAGGGGCTATACCTTAAATTGGAAGATCTTGAGAACCGCTCGAGGCACTCTAACGTCCGGCTCAAAGGCGTACCACTTCAGGCAGACGGAGGCAAGTTGGAGGAGTGGGTCACCCGGTTCTTCAAACACCTGGTTCCGGGGCTCAAAGACGCAGAAATAGTGCTGGACCGCCCCTGGAGTCAAGCTATCCTGGCTGAAGAGGGGTGAAACCCCGAAACCGGTCCTAGGATGCTTGATTCCAGTCCAGGGAAGACATGGCTTGGCAGTTCGGGCTGGACTGTTCCCATGAGGCACAGGGTCAAGACTAATTTGCATATGGCCATGTCTGAACTGGGGTGGCGTGGTGAGCAAAATAACGATGGATTAAACCCAGATCTGTGACTGGGGGTGAATGTTTTGCCAATGTGCAACATTCTGTCCATCATCTTGTGTTTTTTGCTGTTCGCCCTATGTGAGAAGGGTATGCCCAGACGTGAGTCCCGTGCTCACTACTCCACTGGAGTCAAGCTATCCCGGCTGAAGAGGGGTGAAACCCCGAAACCGGTCCTAGGATGCTTGATTCCAGTCCAGGAAATACATGGCTTGGCAGTTCGGGCTGGACTGTTCCCATGAGGCACAGGGTCAAGACTGATTTGCATATGGCCATTCTGAACTGGGGTGGCGTGGTGAGCAAAATAATGATGGATTAAACCCAGATCTGTGACTGGGGGTGAATGTTTTGCCAATGTGCAACATTCTGTCCATCATCTTCTGTGTTTTGCTGTTCTCCCTATGTGGTAAGGGTATGCCCAGACGTGGGTCCCGTGCTCACTACGCCACTGGAGTCAAGCTATCCTGGCTAAAGAGGGGTGAAACCCTGAAACCGGTCCTAGGATGCTTGATTGCAGTCCAGGGAAGACATGGCTTGGCAGTTCAGGCTGGACTGTTCCCATAAGGCACATGGTCAAGACTGATTTGCATATGGCCATGTCTGAACTGGGGTGGCGTGGTGAGCAAAATAACGATGGATTAAACCCAGATCTGTGACTGGGGGTGAATGTTTTGCCAATGTGCAACATTCTGTCCATCATCTTGTGGGTTTTGTTGTTCACCCTATGTGGGAAGGGTATGCCCAGACGTGGGTCCCGTGCTCACTACGCCACTAAAGTCAAGCTATCCTGGCTGAAGAGGGGTGAAACCGCGAAACCGATCCTAGGATGCTTGATTCCAGTCCAGGGAAGACATGGCTTGGCAGTTCGGGCTGGATTGTTCCCATGAGGCACAGGGTCAAGACTGATATGCATATGGCCATGTCTGAACTGGGGTGGCATGGTGAGCAAAATAACGATGGATTAAACCCAGATCTGTGACTGGGGGTGAATGTTTTGCCAATATGCAACATTCTGTCCATCATCTTGTGTGTTTTGTGGACCGCACACATTGAGCTGGGCGCCCTGCCTCTGGTCCAGGCCAACCTCAGGATATCCCGATCTGTCTACATTCATACCGCCAGAAAGAGCTCATCATGGCGGCGACTCGCGACCGCACCACGGTGGAGTTCGAAGGTCTTCAAGTGGGGGTCTTCCAGGATCTCTCCCCTCTTACCCTCCAACGACACAGGGACATGCGACCAGTAACATCCTTCCTCCGTGACCAGGGGATTCGCTATCGATGGGGCCACCCATTCCACCTCTCCTTTATCTGGCAAAACGAAACTCGTGGTGTCCACAACTTACAGGAAGCAAGGGAAGTGTTAGGCGAGGCCCTGGCCGAGTTGGGGGACCCCAAGGGAGCAGAGGAGGGTTGCCCGGAGGGGAGGCCAACATGTGCCAACCGGAGACGAGGCACCAAGAGGGGAGCCCAGCAGCGATCGACGGAGGAGCAGCGCCAACAGGAGCGGGAGACAGTGCTGCGACAACTGCAGAACCGGGAGGGCTTGTACGTTGGCGGCGAATGAGGGATCCCTGGGGACATTAACTCTAGACATGCTAGCAGAAGGTTCGGTCCGACTTCATACGACAGGTGACCATTCTTGGTGAGGGGAGCCCCATCCCTGGAAAAGTCGATGCCGGAACGTCAAACTCATGGACCCTTTCACATTTGTGCCTACAAGTTCCATTGGAAATTGCTTTTTGATCCTTTCTCATGTTTGTCTCTAAATATTTTCAACCTTTTCTCTTTCCTTTCTATTCTTTGTCTCTTTTCTTTGCCCCAGAGGGTTGAGCCACCGGAATGCAGTCAGGTAGGGAGCAACAACATCTTGGGTGGCGGGGACAGGCAAAGGATGGGGCAGGACATGGGACACCACATCTGGGAGGGGTGCGGGATCATCATGTTCGATGGGGCAATGCAACATGTGGGCCCTGAATGTATTTTTCAGTGGGAGCTGGGAGGCGCGCTGGGTTGGTATTTCGGGGCCCACCTTCACACAAGTACACGGGGTCAATGGGAATTCTTAATCCGGACCTTACATGCCACGCCTATGTGGAGGTGGGTAGAGGGGGTGGAGCCTGCGGGCGGGCTGCTGGGGGGTAGGGGGACTGCCCTATATGTGCTGGTTACCCTGGAGGGGGGTCGGGCTTACATATGTTAGCACCCTTTTATCTATACCATGCCCAGACTTAAAGTAATGATTATGAGCTTTAATGTGAGAGGCCTTAATTCTCCTGTTAAACAGCATGCGCTGCTTGCCCTGTTGAGAGATGCTGGATGTGAAATTTGCCTCCTACAGGAGACTCACCTGTTGCAAGCGGACTGGAAGGGGCTCAGGACCAAATGGTTTGATAGACAATACTTTTCCTCGGGCCCGTGGAAGACGGCTGAAGTGGCAATTCTACTGGCCACGCACTTCCAGGGGAAGGTTGTGGGCACCCATGCGGAGGTGGCTGGGTGCCACCTGGCCTTGCGGGTGCTGATGGGGGAGCGCACTTACACGATTGCCTCAATCTACAGCCCTAACAAACGTAAGGAACTCTTTTTGCGAGACAAGATTACCTCTATTCTGGCATCTCCAGATGAGGACCTCATCATTGGGGGCGACTTTTACTTAGTCCCTGTGGCGGATCTAGACAGGACGACTCTTCGGGTGGGACATTCTAGCTCTATTTCCGATGCCAAGCTCAGGAGACTAGGGGAGGCCGGCCTGGTGGATGCGTGGCGTCATCACTTTCCAGCAGCACGGGAGTACACCTTATTCTCTGCGGCCCAGCACACGTATGCCCGCATTGATCTTTTTTGGACCTCGCCCAGGGACACGGCATCTATTGTAGAGGTGGCTATAGGGGCGGCGGCATTCTCCGATCACTCGCCGGTGACCCTGAGGCTGCTACTTCCAGGAGGTTCCTCCAAGCAGAGCTCCTGCAGGTTGAACTTCAAATTGCTCACCTATGACGCCAACGTCACTGAACTCAGAGGGGCTATTAAAGCTTACTTGGAGCTTAATGACAATGGCTCGGTGGAGGTCGACACCATATGGGATGCCTTGAAGGCAGTCCTCCGCGGTAGATGTATAGCGATAGCAGCGGGCCTGAATAGAGACCGTAGAGCAAAGAGGGCGGAATTGGAGGAACAAATCAAGGAACTGGAGGGGGTTCACCAGCGTACGGGGCGGTCTAAACACGGCGGCTCCTCACACAGGCTAGGAAGCAGTTGCGAGCACTGGACCTTGACCGTGCCGAATATACCCTGCTCCGCACCAAACGGCGTTACTATGAGGGTGGTAATTAAGCGGGGAGGCTTTTGGCACATGCTTTGCGAGCGGAAACAGTGGCACGTCGGGTGGCGGAACTGTGAGACGCACGGGGGAAATCCTGCGGCAGGATGACGACGTAGCGTTCAAGTTCGAGTCCTTTTATCAAACCTTATATTCCGCGGAGTATCTGGATCCCAAGGCGGTGGGAGACTCTCTTCAGGCGGCACCGGTGATTCTAATCGGGGCACACACCGCAACTGCCCTGGAGGCTGACATTGGCCTTATTCACAAGAAACTTTACCTGGACGCCGCCACTTGCCGACTGGGTGAGCTGGGATAACGCCGACTCGTCTTTTGGCCTCCCCGTGTCCCTGGAGGGATTGACCGCCATATCGCCAGCTAACAACTTGCAGCACCCGCTTCGCGGGTGCTGCTGCGTGGCATTTGGCGTGGGGTCGAGGCTGCAGGGGTGCCGGTGAGTGCCCGGAAGGAGGAGGGAATAACTGCGGGAGATAACAGAGGGCGCGTGCTGCAGGGACTCTCTAGACCAGGAGTCCCTGCGCTGCACAGGTGTGCACGGCCGCGCCCCCAGCAAGACACGCCGCCGGCCGACCAAGCTTTAAAACGTGAAGATTCCCTAAGTGTTGTGGGAGCCTTATTCACAAGAAACTTTACCTGGACGCCGCCACTTGCCGACTGGGTGAGCTGGGATAACGCCGACTCGTCTTGTGGCCTCCCCGTGTCCCTGGAGGGATTGACCGCCATATCGCCAGCTAACAACTTGCAGCACCCGCTTCGCGGGTGCCGCTGCGCGGCATTTGGCGTGGGGTCGAGGCTGCAGGGGTGCCGGTGAGTGCCCGGAAGGAGGAGGGAATAACTGCGGGAGATAACAGAGGGCGCGTGCTGCAGGGACTCTCTAGACCAGGAGTCCCTGCGCTGCACAGGTGTGCACGGCCGCGCCCCCAGCAAGACACGCCCCCGGCCGACCAAGCTTTAAAACGTGAAGATTCCCTAAGTGTTGTGGGAGCCTTATTCACAAGAAACTTTACCTGGACGCCGCCACTTGCCGACTGGGTGAGCTGGGATAACGCCGACTCGTCTTGTGGCCTCCCCGTGTCCCTGGAGGGATTGACCGCCATATCGCCAGCTAACAACTTGCAGCACCCGCTTCGCGGGTGCCGCTGCGCGGCATTTGGCGTGGGGTCGAGGCTGCAGGGGTGCCGGTGAGTGCCCGGAAGGAGGAGGGAATAACTGCGGGAGATAACAGAGGGCGCGTGCTGCAGGGACTCTCTAGACCAGGAATCCCTGCGCTGCACAGGTGTGCACGGCCGCGCCCCCAGCAAGACACGCCCCCGGCCGACCAAGCTTTAAAACGTGAAGATTCCCTAAGTGTTGTGGGAGCCTTATTCACAAGAAACTTTACCTGGACGCCGCCACTTGCCGACTGGGTGAGCTGGGATAACGCCGACTCGTCTTGTGGCCTCCCCGTGTCCCTGGAGGGATTGACCGCCATATCGCCAGCTAACAACTTGCAGCACCCGCTTCGCGGTTGCCGCTGCGCGGCATTTGGCGTGGGGTCGAGGCTGCAGGGGTGCCGGTGAGTGCCCGGAAGGAGGAGGGAATAACTGCGGGAGATAACAGAGGGCGCGTGCTGCAGGGACTCTCTAGACCAGGAGTCCCTGCGCTGCACAGGTGTGCACGGCCGCGCCCCCAGCAAGACACGCCCCCGGCCGCAACGCCACCTTTAAGAACAGCGCTCCTCCGCTTAGCGGGACGCCGAGCGAAGCCCGGGCAAAGGGCGGGCCCTCTGTGGCCCTCAGAGGCCAGAGGAGGCTGGACTGGACCATAAACCCTAGTCGGTTACACTTAGCTCCCCTGTGCTCTCACTGATAGGAAATATAGGCCATGAACTGTCGCGAAACCAGAAGTATGGCCGCTGTAGGAGCTAAAAAACTTACAGGAACCTTGGATGATTTTATCACCCGCACTCATGCGTTAATTGACGAGGGCATAACATTAATGGATAGGAGAGTGTCCCAAGACCTGGCCATGGCCAAACGATCCTCCTTGGGCCCTATTGCACAGGCACAGACACCCAACACTGATTCTCGGACAGATATACAGGCCCTAGTACATAGCACTGGAGAGATCGGGGATCTTGATGCCTCAAACACTTTACAGGACCTGGAGGCTTCTCCTAACCTTCATCTCCTATCAGAATGTGGAGTGCAACAAAGTGAGTCAAATACCTCTAACAATATATCCGTTACAAAAGAAAGGGGTCGGACAGAAGGGGCTATCCCTAAGCAAATTCGAAAGACCAATAAACCATCCATTCATAAAGGAAAGAAGGGTCGAATTCCCCCTAACCTCCCTAACATGGATAAATTGCCAGTAGTTTTACCCAGTTCCACAGGGGGACCGCATGTTATTAAGAGTGGTTTACCCTTGAGCCTTCCAGACGACACTATTATCGATCAAAGTCTGGAGGAAATTCTGGAGTTGACCGGGGAAGTTGGTAATCCAGTAAAATCTCCATTACAGGAGGGCTATGGTTCAAGCATGAATAACACCACTATTTTTAATATGTTAAAAGTATTGCTGGAACCCATAGAGGCTAGACTACGCTGCCTGGAAACTGTCCTAAAAAACATACATAAGGACATAAGTGCCCCTAGTTTTACCTTGAATAACAAAATTGCCCAGGTTACTATTCCATCGAAAACGGCCAATAAGCCTTCGGTGGCTGTTAACAGATCGCTGGAGACTATAAAAGTGGCCCCCAAGAATCCCAGTAACACTCCAAACCAGGTTGGCACCACAACAAAGGCCCCCATAACTGACCAATCTCAGAAAACAGATCAATCTCAGACAACAACTAAAATCAATCATAGCCAGGGGAGTGGCAGGGATGTACATATGGAAAGTTCCCTGCCTTCCTCGACGCCACCGCCCGTTGGGTGCATACCTTTCCCCAGTTCTCTGTGCCACCATAAGGGCATGGGACAGGGTACAGGAGAAATGCGAGCTGTCCTCCGTGGTCTCTCCTTTGACCCCTTTTATTGGGAACCCGGATTTCCCCCCCACCCTGAGGGGTGACTCCTATCTGCCTTGGCAGGATGCACAATGTAAATGTATTGGGGACCTCTTTGATGAGCGAGGGATCTTGGACTTTCCCCGGTTGGTAGCCCATTATGGCATCCCCAAGACAGCATACTGGCAATATTTGGCACTGCACCACTGGTTCACACAGCCACAGATTCGCCCGCACATGGGACGACTCCTCACACAATTCGAGATTTGGTATATTACCCGCACCTCCAACAAGCGCCTTCTGTCGGACATCTACGGGTTTCTCAACAGGGCAAGAATCCAGACAAAGACCCCAGCGCTGCGTCGATGGGTGGTGGAGCTGGGTCGCAAGTTCTCACCTAAGGAGTGGGCGGACATTGTACACAGGGCCCGGGCATCTTCCTGCAGCACTTCAGGGAAGGAGATGCTCCTAAGAATTGCGCACTATTGATACTATACCCCGGTGAGGGTGGCGAAATGGAAACCCCGAGGTAGCAGTCTTTGTTGGCGTAACTGCGCACAGGAGGGCACCCTCTCCCATATTCTCTGGCAGTGCCCCAAGATCCAAGCGTTCTGGGAGACCATATTACCTATCATCGACCAAATATACCAGACAGAACTCCGTAGGTTCCCTAGCTGTATTCTGCTGGGATTGCCCAATCCTCTCACGTACCCTCTCAGGTCCTGTAGGGGCAGGGCAATCACCTTAGCGCTGGGGGCGGCTAAACAGGTTCTCCTTGCTAAATGGGGTACAGTGGAGGTTCGGACTCAGTTAGACTGGCTACACAAAATGTGCTGCTGGCTGTTTGATTTCCTGTGCGGTGTTTGAGTCCCGCCTGGATTTGGTGCAAGGAAAAGTCGAGGATGATTTGATCGTTCTTTTGTTCCCTTGAAGTTGACATTATTTCTACTGGCTTTTTAAGCTGTTGTTGTTGAAGTGACCTCTGGATATCGTTATTTTTTGGCCTCTGAAGTTGCGGTGGCTGAATTGAACTCAATACGATATCTAAGCTATCTATGATATAAATTGCCTACTTGGGATGCTCAGTATATTTTATGTCCTGAATATGACCATGGATTAACACCAAAGGTCGAAACGCCGTAGACGCTATTGTGGCCGCAACTATTGGAGGACACATTTTTTGCCTACTGAAGTTTTATGTAAATTGTGTAAACTCCTTTGTTATGCAACCATCCCCTTGTCTGCCACTTGTCTGGTTATGTATATGTTGTTATGTTATATGTACCAGCTTACAACACTGAGCCGTTTTACTGAATACATTTTGTATGTTTTTCTATTAGGGTCTCTTTTCTTTTCTTTTCCTTTTCTTCTCATTTTTTATTTATATAAATTCATGTTTTCATTGCTTTTTGATATTTGTTTTTGAATTATACACTTTGAACCTCTTGTTTGGAATAATTACACAAAATGTGGGACATAGTGGGTATGGAAAGAATCACTGCCGGGATCCACAGCACACTGCCTAAGTTTGATAAGACCTGGGGGTCCACGGTGGCATACCTCTCTTCCGAGTTCATGGAGCTTACCTGCCCTCTATACCTCAGGATCCTACGCTTCCCTGCAGACCAGATGCCGGACCCGAAGGCCCCCTTACCAGCTCCCCAACCCTAGATCCCTACCGAATCTGTCATACTCTATGGGTTGAACTCTTTTCTTTCCTTTTCTGTTCTCTTCTTTTTCTCATTGCTCTTTGCGAGAGTGGTCTCGTCCTTCCTCCTTTTCTATCAATAAAAGTTTGAATTTGACTGAAGGTTCCCCACCGGCCGGTGGTTGTAAGTGGGTGTACTATACCGACTTTAATCCATACTCAATAACAACTACTTAAACCATAAAAAAGGATGAAGATGTTTACTACAAGTTGGGTTCGATCTAGCTTACGGCCTATTAATGGGCCGTGCACCATGGGACTGTTGTACCAAATTTGTTCATCAATATCACACCACACCCCTATGTGCCATGCCTGCCAGCAGAACATGTGCATAGGTCAGACACCTCTATGGCAGGACTTATAGCCTTAAGGCAGGGTGTACTATACTCATGTGAGGGCATATCTGCGAGAGTGGGTATGTACCGGTGATATCTAAGTTCACCCTTAGATTTTACCAGTGCACAGTGCAGCCATTATGTGTGCATGGGCTGTGCACTCGTCGTTATGAGTTCCCCACCTACATGATGGCTTCACTTTACCCCAAGGTGTGAGAAGCTGGCCTGGTATATGATGTCCACTTATGTAAGTGGGCATCTTGCACCAGTCCAGACAACCCTTATGGTGATTTAAGAGGTCATAGACAACCTTGAAAGCTTTCTAAGTGGTAGCTGTGGAGAGCAGCCTTCAGGCTTAGTCCAGAAGGAGGGTAAAGCAGCTAGTTTTACCAGAATGCAATCTTATAGTATAGATTAAGTGAAAAAGACTCACACAAGGTATTTATAAAAATATGTATTTAATATATAATACTCTCTAACACGTTTAGGTATCTCCTACCCTGAGATAAACACAGTGCACACAATACTTTGCAAATAAACACAGTAAATAGCACAGGATACACAGTGGACCCCAGGGGGGGACTTAACCATATACTTAGAAAGTGGCTTAAGAACCACGGGATCAAGACAAGGTCGAGAGGATGTAGAAGTGCTGGGGACCCAAGGAACCACCCAAGGTGAGTAGATAGCAACCTCACGGAGAGCGTGTGGGGTGTGGGAACACGACCGCGTGCTCTGTACAAATCTACGTGTAAGTCGCGGTTGGATTTTTAAACATTAAGGACCCTTCCCAGCAGACCCTGAAGAAACACCATGGAAGACAAAAGTTTGGCAAGCCACTCCACCCATGGATACCCTAGTACCCACCTTATCTACACCAGGGAAGCCGGGTGCATACGTGTGAATTGGGGTCGGAAACTGCTGTTGAACCCAATGGAGGACTTCGGGAAAGTGCCTCTGCTGAAGAAGGAGAAAGTGTCCGGTAGAATCCAAAGCTGGATTGTAGATGAGAGGTACCTGCAAGCAGAGGGGACAGAGTCTATGTCACTCAGGAGTGACAAGGAGTCTTGGAAGACGAATGCCCTCCAATGTTGGGTGTTGCAGGATGGATGACGATGATCTTGACTCCTCAGCTGCGAGAACCAGGGGACACTGAGGAAGACCAAGAGCCATGCACGAGCTGTCCCACGAAGGATGTCGAGTGCTGAGGGGTCGGTGTCCGGCGGGGGCACCAACAAGCCTTGACAAATTCAACCAATGAAGGAATTGAAGAAGGAGCAACGTCGGGACCAGCAAGGTCCAGGGGACTTACCAAAAGCAGGGGAGTCAGGGCAGGGCCCGAGCAATCAGAGGAGCCCAAAAGAAGCAAAGGCGACCCTCAAGTGGTACACAGGATGGAGGCACTGGAGTCACGAGAGGACCTCAAGCAGCTTACCAAAAGTTGCAGGCCACGATGCACACAATGCGGTGTGGCTGAAGATTCTGGTCACTGGAGGTGCTCGAGGTTGGGGCTACTTGGAGCCCGAAGATCTTGGAAGGAAGCCAACAAGCTTTGCAACTGCAAGTTGACGCGATGCACAGGGGTTTGGTTATTGCAACCCCCACGAGGGATTCAGCCCTCAAACTTGGTGAGAAGGCAGGGCAGGGCAGGCCTCGGGAGATGTGGAAAACCACCACCTGTGTTGCAGAACCTTACGAAGTCCGGAGGAGCTCAGGATCAACAGACCGATCGACTTAGTAGCGGTGCCTGCGAATGCAGGGAAGTGACTCCTTCATGTCAAGGGAGATTCCTTTTGGTGTCTTTGATGCCCAGAGGCCTTGGAAGGTTCCTGTATGGTGCACAGGCAGACGATGCAGCAGACTGGAAGGGAGACGAAGTTGAGCCCAAACGAAGTCCAGCAAAGTCTAGAGTGCCCAGACAGTAGAAGAAGTGATGTCTGATCTGAATCTTATCCCATGACGAATCTAGGGACCCACCCACAGGTAAGCCCTTAAGTACCCTTAGGAAAGGGTTGGGACTATTCAGGGGACCCTCGCCATGGAGGGTCTGGACAGGGGGGGGGGGGGGGGGGGGGGGTTACTCCCATGTCCTTTGTTCAGTTTCGCGCCAGAGCGGGAGCCAAAGGCTCCCAGGACTGGTTTGAACTGGACTATGCACAGGGACACCAAATGTGCCCCTCATGCAGACTTAGTGGCACTGGCAAGTGCATCCACTCGGTCCCAATACCCTAAATCTGGTCTGGCAGATGGTCACACCCCCCTGTGACAGGGTGCCTATTGTTCTGCCTTCTTCTGCCCTCCCTGTGACAGGATGCCTATTGTTCTGCCTTCCTCTGCTCCAGTTTGGCTCAGCAGCAGGAGGGCAGAAATTTGTTTCTGGTCGGCAGCAACCATTTTGTGCTGTCAGTGTCCAGAAGGCATTTCGGGCGTGATTTTTTTGCGAGCAGGTATGCTGTTGGGACGAGGCGCACTTAAGATTTCCGTTAAAACATAAGTGCTGGTACCGACCTCGACCCTCTGAATTAAATTGCTGTTTGGGACCTCCAATAGTTGGATATTTACTTGGATTTTACAGCCAAATTTTTGTATATATCCTCACAAACTTGAAATTGAGGATACCTCTGTGAATATTCCCTGCAGACATACCGACAGATTTTATCAGAGTTCAAGTGTCTGATGCACAACTTAAGCGGGATTTTTGCTCGTGTTCTTTAAGATTTGTTTGAAAAACAGTGGACGCTCCCTGATATGATGTTTTTATCCTGATGATGACCCTTAAAGTACCTTTGGGTTGAAACGTCGTCGACGCCAGTAGTGTGGCCTAAATGAAAGAGGACACAATTGTTGTATTGTGTATTTTTGTTTAATTTTGAAACCTGTTTTTTTGTATTTTTCCTCAGCCACTACCCACTAGTTTACACTTGTCATTGTTTATAATTGTAATACTATCTGTGTAACTGTATGAGTGCCACTAATAATGTATGTAATATGTTTTTTTGTTTTTTGTCTAATTAATATTAAATATCAGTTTTTTATACAATTACTGGTACATGGGTTATGTGGAATATAGTTAGCTTTTGTTTCCTCTCTTTCTATAGGTTCTTTCCTAAATTTTAATAAAACAAACTTTGTTTTCAGTTTGGCTCATGAACCATTGTTTGGATTATAGGGTCTTTAAGGTTGAAACAGGGAACACTGAGAGCCTAGTGGAGGGTTCTTCCAGTGCTTGGAATTATACCTCCCACACCGTTTACGGTGTGGGGGTATGATTCCAACATGTTTGATACCAAACATGATAGGATTTGTTGCAGCTGTTTTCAAGATGGTCATAGCGTAATTACGTGGTGCCCCTCTAAGTGGTATCTGGCTGCTTCACTGACAGCCTGGGAGAATGGACTCCATAGGATGTAGGAGTGTCTGGCTCATGCAAGGGCACCCTCTCACTTAGAACCAAGCACCCTGCCTTCAGGATTGCAAAGGCCTGCTATAGGGGTGACTTATAGGTTTTGAGTGCAGTGACCCTAGATATAGGAAACCTATATCTTTAGTAAGTGGTTCTAGCACCAGCTTACACAGGCGGCAATGGCAGGCCTGTAGTTCCATTTTGAATGGTCTCCCATGGTTGGCATAATGCATGCTTCAGACCATGGGGGACCTATGCCCTGGGTACCTTAGTACCATATACTTGGGACTTATAAGCTTGCTCACTTTGCCACTGGATTCAAGCCAGCCCGGCTGATGAGGGCTGTTAGCCTGAAACCGGTCCCAGGATACTTATTTCCGGTCAAGGGAAGATATGGCTTGGCGGCTCGGGCTGGACTGTTCCCATGAGGCACAGGGTCAAGACTGATTTGCATATAGCTGTGTCTGAACTGGGGTGGCGAAGTGAGCTAAAGAACGATGATGGATTCACCTCAGTTCTGTGACTGGGGTGAGTGTCTGAAAAGTTTCAGCACTCCATCCATCATCTCCTTGTGTTTACTTATAAGGGTACCCTAGTATCCAATCTGGGATGTACCTAAGTACTTGTCATAACAATTTAAGGGAGAAAGCTGATAGACTGAGGTCCTGATTAGCAGGTTCCCAGTCAGACTAGTCAAAAACAGCTTAGCACCAGGCAAAAAGTGGGGGTAACCATGCAGAAGGATCCTACCTTCCACCACAAGGTGTTTGGTATCAAATACCTCATCTTAAAAAACCCACACTGATGCCAGTGGTGGATTTATTAATAAATGTACACAGTGGGCACCTTAGAGGTGCCCCTGAAAACCTACCGACTACTAGTGTGTTGACTAACTGGTCTAGACCAGACAGCCACCATAGACAGGTTTCTGACCTGAGGTGACAGCCTTTGCTCTAGGAGGTCGGTAACAAAGCCTGCTCTGGGCGGAGGTGTTCACACTCCTCCAAGCAGTATGGACATTACAGGGCAGGACCCCAAGCTTCTCCAGATAGTGGATGTGCCCACCCCCCTGTCCTGGCCCCGCTTTTTGGCGGCGAGACAGGTGGGAAAATTAGTTAGATTAGGAGGTGTGCCTACATTCAGCCAGCACCTAGGGCAGGCCAGCTGATGTGGACCCCACTTTTCAGATTCCTCCATGTTGTTTTGGACGGAATTAGCCTTCTAGGGTGAGGGTTATGCCCACTTCCCACAGAAAGTGGTCATATAGAGGGTGTAGACCCCTACGGTAGGTAGCCCATTGGCTACTACCTGTCCCTCCCTGTAAATGCCCCTAAATTGAGTATTTAGGTAGTACCCCTGAACCCAAGAACTGAGATTTGATGGATCAGCAGAAGAAGGACAAAGAAGAGCCTCTGCCTAGCAAGTACTGTGGTAGAACTTTGGTGCAAAACCCTGCTGTCCCCAGTCCTCTCTCAACTGTCTCGACAGAGAGACTCGTCCTGCAAGCTGAAGAACTACCAAAGCCGTTGGTAGCCTGCCAGCACTTCGACAAACATCCAAAGTCTCCCTTAGAGTAGAGGGGATACTCCGCTGCAGTTCGCAGGCACCGACAAGCAGAGTCCGGTCCACCGCCTTGCAGCTTACCGGTCCAACCGATGCCGCAGATGGCCAGGAGAAGGTACTCGTGCTTTGGAAGGTCAGAGCTGGCTCCCCACCAAGTGTGAAGACACCAGGA
This sequence comes from Triturus cristatus, assembly GCF_964204655.1. Classification (NCBI taxonomy): domain Eukaryota; kingdom Metazoa; phylum Chordata; class Amphibia; order Caudata; family Salamandridae; genus Triturus; species Triturus cristatus. The sequence continues at coordinate 395,865,894 of NC_140593.1, forward strand.
CCAACTGGAGCCATACAGCCCCAACCCCTGGGGTACTGAAGGCCTTGCACCAAACACCAACAGCGAGAATCCAGTTCGAATTCTCACCATACCAGGACCAAGCAGACATCGAGGGACAACAGCATCACTGAGACCAACTTTGAGAGTGGCCCAGCAGCTTTGATTTTGCCCCTGCCAGCTGCAAGGTGCATCTTTGCACACCCAGCCAAGCCGACCTAACCACTCTGCATCCGAGCTGCATGGCCGGGGTCCTGACCAACCGGTTGTGCCCCCATTCTTCAAGACCCTTTGCAACCTGAACCCCCATTTGGGAGCCCTTAGACTTGCCTGCAAGTCCCCCTGTGCAGCCTCTTGTCAGTTGGCCCCCGTTCTCCATAGTGTGCCAACTACCAGCCTCACCAGCACCTTGCTCCGGCCGGTTCCCGAAGAACTGCTGGTAGTACTTTGAACCTTGGCCCACTACTATTCCGATTCCAGCAGGTGAACCCTTGAAACCGACTATACCTACCTTTATGCATCTTTGGCTTTTCCTCCCACAGGATTGCATTGGGCGTAAAAGCGCAGAGGTGTAAATGCTTTATGTACCTGTGCATATTTTTATCAAAAACTGCAGTTACCTTTAAAAGAAGTTCTTGAGTTTGAAATACATATAAAAAGAAGTGTTATTTTTCTAAGTTGGTCTTGGATGTATTCTTTGAGTGTGCGTCTCATTTATTGCCTCTTGGAGTACAACAAATGCTTAGCAATACCCTCTGATACGCCTAACTGCTCGGCCATACTACCACAAAAGAGAGCTTTAGTATTATCTGCTTTAGCCTCTGTAAACCAATTGGGGACCCACTAGACTCTCTGCACAATGTACATTGGTGGATCAGCGGTGGGGTCTATGACTTTGCATTTGCTGATACCACTTAGTCAATAAGTGACCACACTAATAAATCCAAAAATTGCCTTTAGTTAAATGTGAATTTTTTTCAATTTGTCGATTTTTTCCTAAATTCTTAAAATTAACTATTAGGGTCATGGTTAAGTCTCTGGAGTTTAAAACTATTTACGATTTAAAACTTACTATAGTTAGAACTAAGAAAACTTGTGTGAGGATTTTTTTTGCTCCAAAAAGGTCCCAATGTTAGTACAATAATGGATACCGCATTTTGTGGCGACCTTACCCCTTATCTGCAGCTTACTTTTAAGCAGTTAAGGACCCTCTGCAAAGTGTGCAAATGAAAACTGGTTCAAACCCTACCCCTGTAACGCTTCAGAAGCTGTTGGAAGAATGAGCTGGCCCATCCCACGGGTGAGGCCACCGACCCTGAGAACCAGGGCGGAGTTAGTGAGGAAGATGACCCAAATATGCCTAAACTTGGAGGAGATGACACTGTACCTCTACCTCAGAAACGACCCTATGTACTAAGGGTACCTGCCTCTAATGAGGGCTCAGGTCGCTCAAGGAACACTGAAGAACTCTCTGAAGAGAAGGCTCTTCTTGAAAGATTGGCCTGCACAATAGCCCTGAAGGACAGGATACGGACTATAGAAAGGGAAATGATTTGGGTTTAGGACCCATAAAGGGTGGCAGCAAAGTGATATCTAGGAACAGAGAGGAAACCTTTAACCCGAAAATCCCCAAAGGGATTGTTCCAAAGTATACAGAAGATGATATCACAAAATAGTTCCCAGCATTCGAAAGAATCTGTAGCACAAGGAAGGGCAGCCAGAAGTATTGGAGCTCCCTCCTTTGGGAACTGTTCTCTGTTAAGTGCAGGAATAGACTCCTGGCACTAATAGGAACAGAAGCTGAGTCCTATGACCACATGAAGGGCACCCTGATTGAGGGCTTTGGACTCACCACTGAAGAATTCAGGATCCGGTTCAGGGAGACTCAAAAAACAGTCAGGTCTTGGTAGATTTTGTAGACACTTCAGTGAAGACACTGGGTGGCTGGTTGAAAGATAACAATATGGATGACTATGATAGGCTCTATAATGTATTTATGAAGGAACATCTGTTGAGTAATTGTTATCCAGAAAGGTTGCACCAGTACTTGGTATCATTTCTCCCCAAGAATTGGGTAAGAAGGTAGGCCACTGGGTCAAGACTACGGTGACCAAAACTTCCACTGGTGGTGGTGACCAAAAGAAAGGGGTTACTAAGCCTCCCCTGGGGAAAGTGGGAAAACTTCCTAAGGATAAAAGTAAGAAGTCTTCTAAAGGCTCCCCAACAACCTGCTAAGGAGGGTTGGCCCCAAAACTCTTCACAACCAAAAACTGGGTACCCAAGTAAGAATTGGGATCCCAAAAGCATGGTGTCACATCTGTCAGAAGACTGGACACCAAACTGGAGACTGCCTGTCCAAAAAAGAATCCCTCTAGTGTTGCTCCAGTTAGCACTGGAATAGCAAGTCTCCAGATGGGATACCTAGTGTGTCCTGAGCAAATCAAAGTGCACACAGAAGCTACACTAGTGTCTGAGGGTGGGGTGGACCTTGCAACCTTAGCTGTATCACCTACTAATATGGTAAAATACAAACAGCAGCCCTTGATTCATAGGATTAGGGTAGAAGTCCTGCAAGTGTCACCATGGTGACAAAAAAGCTGGTTTCTCCAGGACAGTACCTGACTGGACAGACTTATACAGTCACCAACGTTGATAATGTCACTAAGATCCATCCCATGGGGACGGTGTCCTTAGAATGTGGAGGGGTTACTGGCCTGAAACAGGCAGTGGGCTCTTCTGCAATCCTAGTTGAATGTCTTTTGAGGAATGATGTGCAGTCTTCAGCTTGGGCTGAGAACAAGCTTACGTCCCATGCAGCCATGCTGGGAATTCCCGAGTGGGAGTGCATAAAAGCCCAAGCACAGAGCATGGGCCAGGTTGAAAAATAGGTTTTGGAGCCTGAAATGATGGACCAACCCTCCAAGTGAAAAGGTAAGAAGACTGGGAAACCAGCTTCTGAACAACCACAAGCCCAGGTCCCCTCCCCTTGGGGAGAAGACCTGTCAGCCCCAGTGGGAACTGAGCCCCAGGAATCAGGGCCTTACACGGCAGAGCTCCTAGGCTCAGGGAGACCATCTAGGGAAGAGCTGTGCCAAGAGGAGAGGTACTGTTCTTCTCCTGAAAGCCTGACACAGCAAGATAGCAGTGGCTCCCATAGGACCTATTGGGGGAAGGGCTCCTATACACTGAGGCCAGAGACCCCAAACCTGGTGCCTCAGCAGTTAAGAGAGTGTCTCCTCACATTGGCACATAGCATCTCCCTAGCTGGGCATCTTGGTCACACCAGAAGTTGGAGGAGGCTTGTCAGCCACTTCTACTGGCCAAACGTGTCCCAGAAGGTTTGCAATTCCTGTGCCACCTGTCAAGCCAGTATAAAAAACAATTGCTCCCGACCTATCTTACCAGCCCACCACAAGTGTACAGGACTGGGGAAATCAATTCAAATGGTCAAGCAAGTTATTCTGTACATTGATTATCATCACGGAGAGAAAAGACCAGAAACAACATTGTTCATATGAAGAAATCTTTCTTTATATAGTTTTCATAAAAGTCAATATTTAATCAATCAATGTCCAAATAGAAGGTTGTCGCAAGAGAAAGTGAAAAAGAAGTGCTCATGTTCAATGTGAACATGTAAAAGAAGGAGAAATAATCAGAATAAATAAAGCAAAGATACCCTATTTTACATATACAACACTGGTTGGATTAAAGCGATTCAGTCGACCGAACCAATGTTGAGCTTGTATACAACATCAACCAATTCTCTTCTTCTTTTAGTGACCTCTGAACAGGGTCAAAAGGTAGTAATGCAGGCCAAAGGACGAGATGTTGACGTTTCAACCTGTCTTTCGTGATAAGGTTATTTTCTACCTCCGCATGCATGGCCTTCATCCAGGCAAAAGGACAACCTAAATGTAATAAGATGTAATTAAGGTCTATCTCCCTGTTATATCGATGTGATGTGCAAAACGAAATTTCAAGGGTACTGACCGTTATGTAAGACAGGACATATCCATAATGTATATGTTGTCCATGTAAGATGTCAATCCTATTAGTAGAAACTGTAAAGGGCGGTCTGAAACAATAAATGTATCCTAATTAGCTAACCACCTTAGGATTGCTACACAGCTCTATGTAGTCATTATGTATACCAAATTATGAACTTACCCTCAGGAAGGAGTAAAACAGCTAGGCGCCCCTATGATACTTCCAAAAATATAAGTAGCAGGCGAGATCATTAGTCTCTTGTTATGCAGTCAGTGCACCAGATAAAGCTAAACACGTAAGTAAAAAGAAAACAGCCGTAGCATATTAAAAGTGGAAAAAGATTTAAAAAATGCGAAGGGTGCGCGGAACGGATCCTACCTTAGTGAAATCTCCAGCACCCGAGGGGTCTTGATCTCAAGCTTGAGGGAAGGAAAACATTCCTTCCAGAAAGGGCTACTAGCCCATTCCTGTCAGAACCTGCATTAATGACAGGAAAAAGATCTGTCATGGTATGGCCAACGCACACGAATTGCATTATGTACGGGAAGGGCGTGGAACCTTACCCTCACGTTGCCGAGCTGGCAGCCGAATGCTGAAAAAAACGTCCGCGCTCGATTAGAGCCGTGGAGGCGGCTGTGGGCCTTCGCGTTTAAGTACTGTTGACGTGTACCGAGCATGCACACCCGTGATGTTGTTTATGACGCAGGCACCATGAGCTGTCACCGACCACACACCGGTAAGGGGAATGAAAAAAAACCTGCTGAGTCAAAATTGGGACATACTTTCCACATAGATATTACCATAGCCATATGTTGGTTGGGTAGTCGGTAGTTGTTGATGATGTTATGAAAAATTCCATGTTAGACCATGTAATACACATGCTGGAAAACCAGATATAACTCATATCAATGATGTTTAACTGTGGGTGTCCCGTATAGGTCATGCACTGTCATGAGGCCAATAAATGGGACTGCCATGCAAAACCAAAAAACATGAATTATATTCAACCATGCAGCACAGCTACAGAATTCTACCTGTAGGTATGGGCTTTTCCGCAATATCCTTTAAAATTAAAAAAGCTCTTATAAAGAAAATAAGAGTGGAGCAGATAGAGACAGATATGTAAGGACAAATTAGACTCTCAAGATTCACATCTGATACAAATGCACAGATTCTGTTGAACAAACACAACACCATAACATTTGGACAATATAAAATACAGCCAAATTCACATGATAGTGTAAAGAAACCAAAAGAGCTATTACAGTTCAAACAGTTTGTAGCACACAAAAAGGCTTGTGCTCACAAATAAAAGACAAATTTCATGGGACACGTTAACATTGTTCTCGTTATGTTGGACATAATATGCATACGAAAGGAAGAAATGTACAGTCAACAGATGCGCTCACTATGTTTTCCTTCAAAACTGACAACTGCATCAGAGTGCATGATTAGTGAGAAAAGATTGTAAATTGTAGCACAGCAATTATTTACATAGATTCCAGCCATGAAAATCTAAAAGATAATATACAGAGAAATACCTCGGCTTAATATAACCCATATGTAGGCATTGCTTAACCAAAGTAAATAAAAAATATGTCCCTTTGGAGATGTAAACACATTGATGAATGTAGTGTCTTTACTGCTTCCTTCACAGCCTCTGACATGTCCCTGTAGAATGTTCATATTGTTGTGATGCATTAGAATGTTCTCTGACTCCCTGAAGTCAGTTGAGATCTGAGGCTGAGCGGGTAGGAACCTGCTCCTGGTGGGGTTCATTGGTTTTCAGTGAATTCTTATCTATTCATCTTCTTCTAATGTACTTACCTGGAATAAACCTGATTATCTACCACTCGGACTGACTACGTGATCTTCTAGCCATCACCACAATTTGGCGACGATTTGGGTGTACTTCAGCCTGCTACTTATAAGGACTGTCAAGACCAGGAAACTACAAGTAAAGAATTTCTTTTTCATTCAAGAAATATTCTCAAGCATACTGACACCTCTACAGAACACCACCAGTGACCATTCAACCGGTCGCCTTCATCCTTAAGTGCCAGTCCCTGCTGAAATTTACTTCATGTCATCGTGCTTGTCTTACAGCTGATGAGGATTTCAGGATTTCACTGCTTTTCCGTCCATTCTGTCACACAGGGATCCCTCTCCTTATGCTCTATTAAAGGAGGTCCTGAAGTTTATTATCTGTGATTAATTACTTATCTCCTGCCATTAGAGGAGCTTCGACTCAAAGTTACAAGGTTTTCTACAATTCTCATTGCAAGGTATTTGTTTCTGGGACCAGCATTCACTGAAGTACATTTATGATTAACATCTAAGGGCATTACTATTTCGTGGTTAATTTTCAAATTAAGACAATATTTAAATTTGTTGGGTGCTTCAATACATGGTGTTATATTTCGCCCTCGTTGTACCACACTTTTACGAAGTTTAAAAAATATTATTACCATTTTTCATGTTTGTGCGGAGGTTGGACTTTTCATTTAAAACTAAATAATAATAAACTGTCATCTTATCGAAAATGTCAGTTGGAGCCAGCGCGAGCCTTCTTTCGCCTCGAGCAAATCTTCTTGAGCTCGTGACTCTATTCATGACGCTTCCACTCCTTTTTCTGATTAGCCACTCTCCTTCCTTTTTTTTTGCATTCCTTCCATTCCTTCTCTTATCCTTATGTGTTGAAAACCGTGCTTCGTAATTTACCACTTTTCACTTTTTCACTTTTACTCTTTTCTTACTTCTTTTATTATATTCATAATTTACCACCTTTTCACTTTTTTCATTATTACTCTTTTCTGATGGATACATCTGCCAGTGGATTCCTCACCTTGTGAATATCCCCTGCGCCAGCAACATTCGGAAACTTTTGTAGCAGTCCACGCCGATGAGGTCGAAGACGACATCACAGAGACATGGCTCCGCTCGTGGCTCCGCTGACGTCACCGGCTCCAAAAGAAGACCTCGTCGGCGTGATGACGTCAGTTCCCTTTTTTCCGCGCCGTCAACGCCAACGGATTTCGGGAATCGCTGTTGGTAGCTTCATTGTTACTTTGTGTTTCTCTGGGTTTTCTCTCCTTCTCTTTCAAGAAAGATGTCGAAAAGGAAGTCGGGCTTCAAGCCTTGTCGTGAGTGCGGCAAACACATGTCGATCACGGATCCACATGACGACTGTGTGTGGTGCTTGTCATCTGATCACGATGTGGATGGTTGTGCTTGCTGTCGCATGATGAGCTCGAAGGCTCTCAAAGAAAGGGAGGCGAAGCTCTTCATCGCAAGGATGAAAAAGTAGAAGAGAGGAAGAAGGAAGTCGAGGACGAGGTCACGGTCGAGATCGAGGTCGGCATCGAAGTCGACTTCGGGGCATGCTTCACGAGCCAAGAAGCACAAGAAGAAGAGGAGGCACTCTTCTCGACACCACTCGGACAAGAGTTCGGCTCCGAAGTCGAAGTCGCCAACTCGACGCCGAAAGGACTCGGTGTCTCCTTCACCCGTGCCAGATTCGCCTCCTGGTCCTTCTTCTCCAGTGGCTTCGCCGGCTCCGGCTTCTTCTCCGGCTCCGGCTCCATCTCCGACGCCGGTTCCATCTCCGGCTCCAGATTTATCTCCGTCTCCGGCCCCAGTTGAGGATCTTCAAGTCCCGGGTGAGCCTGCGACGCCGCTTATTCCACCACCGGCGCCGGTTGGCCCGAGTCCGGTGATGCCTGACCAGTAGCCTGCGTTCCCTGGACCAGGTCAGGACCCCTCGCATTATTTAAATGCTATGTACGGGGTGTTCGCGAGAGCCATGTACACCACTGGTGCACCTGCAGGTCCAATGGGTCCAATGGCGTTTAATTTGGGGGTGCCGCAAGTCTATCCGCAGGCCCCTTCCATGCCGTTTTTTCCAGCGACGCAGTCTTGGCATCTACCGGCGCCGAGGACGTCGACGCCGCTTCCATCTTCACCGGCGCTGGCTCGACCTCGTTCGACGCCGGCTGCTCCTGCGGATCCACGTTCGACGCAGGCGCCGTCGGATTCAAACACGGCGCCTCCGACGCCGCTTGTACGGATTCGGTCCAGAAGGGAGGCTCAGAGAGTGGTTGATGAGCGGAGGTACCTTCTGGAGGAAGCAGAAGAAGGAGAGCTGGTGGAGTCTGATGAGGTGTTTGAGGAGCTTAAGGAAGCTAGTGGACTGGATTTGTCTCCTGAGTGGGAGATTACTCCACCTTCCGATGAACCCTCCAAGGATGTGGCTCCATATCATGCAGTCATCAGGAAGGCTGCGGAACTGCTTGATCTCCAAATTTCAATTCAAACATTTTGACTGAAGTGTTACATTCTCCTACTGCAGTTTCGGAACCGTTGTTGCCTTTTAATGAGGCCATTATTGACCCTGTGTTGGAGGTGTGGCATAAGCCTTTTTCTGCTCCTGCAGTCTCTAAGACGGTTGCTAGGAGGTATAGGGCAGCTCCAGGGGACCCGGAGTTCTTTACATCGCATCCATCGCCTGAGAGCCTGGTGATTCAGGCGGCTTGTTCAGGGAAATCCAAGGGTGCTTTTCCTCAAGTTCCGGGGGACAGAGAGGCTAAAAGGCTGGACCAGTCGGCCAAAAAGGTCTTTTCATCGGCTAGCATGGCTCTAAAGTCAACGAATGCCACTTGCCTTTTGGGACGCTGTGTACATGTGCTCATGGATTCTGCTAAGAAGCTGGCGGCAAAACTATCTGAGGAGGATAGGGTTGGTTTTAATGAAATCTTGACTGATGCCCAGGCAGCAGCACGCCAGGTGATCCAAAGTGGGCTGGACACAGCGGATTCAGTGGCAAGGGTCATGGGATCTTCTGTTGCCACCAGGAGGAGTGCGTGGCTGAAGTCTTCGGAGTTTTCCCAGGATGTACAATCGACTCTGTTGGACTTGCCATTTGATGGATCTGGTTTGTTTGGCGAAAAGATAGATGCTGCTCTTGAATGTTTTAAGGAGAGCAAGGCAACGGCTAAGTCTCTGGGCCTTCAGTCCCAGTCAAGGGGGTCTTTTAAAAGGTACAGAGGGTTCGGAAGGGCATCCTTTCGTTCCTACAGGCAGACCCAGCAGCAGCAGCAGCAGCAGCAGCATGGCTCTTCGTCTAGAGGATACAGAGGTAGAATCAGGGGTCGCACACGTGGCCGTCAGCTCTCCTCCTCTTCCTCTTCAGCCCCTCCCACCACCGCAAAGCAGCCCTAGATCCACCATTCTGGATCATGTTGGTCCTGTGGGGGGCCGGCTTACCCATTTTCTACAAGATTGGGAATCTGTAACTACAGATCTTTGGGTTCTAGATCTTGTAGAAAATGGGTACGCCCTTTCCTTTCGGGAATTCCCTCCAAATTACCCTCCTTGTCAAGGGGTTTGCTCGGAGAACCACCGTCTTCTCCTACAGGAGGAAGTCCTGAAGTTACTACAGAAAGGTGCGATAGAGGTGGTTCCAGAGCAGGAGAGGGGTTAGGGATGCTTCTCCCGGTATTTCCTGATTCCGAAAAAGGACGGCAGATTGCGTCCGATATTGGACCTCAGGATCTTGAATCTTTATCTGAAGCAAGAGAAGTTCAAGATGCTCACCCTTGCGCAGGTTCTTCAAGCGCTGAATCAGGAGGACTGGGTGGTGTCGATCGACTTGCAGGATGCGTATTTCCACATCCCCATCCTGAAGTCGCACAGGAAGTATCTCCGGGTTACGGTAGGGTCGCAACATTATCAGTTTACGGTCCTTCCATTTGGTCTTACTACTGCACCCCGGGTCTTCCCGAAGGTGATGGCAGTGGTGGCAGCCCATCTCAGAAGGTCGGGGATTTCCGTTTTCCCCTAACTGGATGACTGGCTGATCAAAGCGGAGTCGCCAGAGAAGGTGCTACGTCATCTGCAGGATACAACTCAGCTGTTGTTCAAATTGGGTTTTTCGATAAACGTGCCCAAATCTCACCTGGTGCCCTCTCAGCGCAACCTGTTCATAGGTGTGGTACTGGACACTACTGTGTGTCGAGCATTCCCTCTGCCTCAAAGGATTCTCGACATAAAGGAAATGATTCCTTTATTTTGCAATAGAGCGGTGATTCCAGTCCTGAAGGTCCTTCGCCTGCTCGGTCTGTTTGCTTCCTGCATTCTGTTGGTCAACCATGCACGGTGGCACATGAGGGCGCTCCAGTGGTGCCTCCGCAGGCAGTGGTATCAGCACAAAGGAGATCTCAGGGAGTCTGTGAGGATCTCCGGAGAAGCTGCAGTGGATCTGTCTTGGTGGAGCGTGGAGGGCAAGCTGTCCCAAGGAATGCCCTTCCATCTACCTCCATCGGTGGCCACAGTGATAACGGACGCATCCACTTTAGGGTGGGGTGCGCATCTGGGGGATCTGGAGATCAAGGGTCTTTGGTCTCCAGAGGAAAGGTTGCTTCACATCAACCTTCTAGAATTGCAGGCGATTCGTTTAGCACTCAAGGCCTTCCTCCCTTCACTTCGTGGTCAGTCTGTTCAAGTCCTGACGGACAACACTACCGCGATGTGGTATGTCAACAAGCAGGGAGGGGTGGGGTCTCTTTGTCTCTGCAGAGAGGCCCTGCGTCTATGGTCCTGGGCTCAGGACCATCAGATTTGTCTGATGGCAAATCATCTGGCCGGGGTGCTGAACGTGCGTGCGGACAGTCTCAGTCGGCAGTTCTCCGCCGACCACGAGTGGAGGCTCCATCCGGAGGTGGTTCGTCACGTCTTTCGAATGTGGGGAACTCCTCGGGTAGACCTGTTTGCCACTCACGAGAATTGTCACTGCCCGTTATTCTGCAGTCTCCAGTATACGATGCAGGGAGCGTTGGGGGACGCGTTTCAGTTGAGTTGGGGTTCACGACTCCTTTACGCGTTTCCTCCCATACCCTTGATTCCTCGGGTTCTAAGGAAGATTCGTCAAGACCGGACCCAAGTCATATTGATCACTCCGGATTGGCCAAGAAGGGTGTGGTATTCAGATCTTCTCCACCTCTCCTCGTGCCCTCCGCTCCGTCTCCCTCTCAGGGCAGACCTCCTCTCGCAATCGGAGGGGCAGGTTCTACACCCCCACCTCCAGAGCTTACACCTTCATGCCTGGAGATTGAACGGGGCAACCTGAATTCTTTTTCTCTCCCACCTGATGTGGTAGATGTAATTTTGTCTGCCAGACGTCATTCCACCAAATCTGTCTATTCCTATAGGTGGTCTAAATTTGTTCTCTGGTGTGGAGAGAAATCAATTGATCCTTTGAAGGCTCGTTTGTCTGACATTCTGCAGTTTGCCCTTTCTCTTGCTCAGCAAGGCTTTGCTGTCGCTACTGTAAAAGGATACTTATCGGCTTTGTCGGCTTTCCTTTGCTTGCCGGATCAGCCGTCTTTATTCAAATCACCTATTGTTCTTCGTTTTCTCAAGGGCCTCACAAACAGGTTTCCTCCTACTCCCTTTATTGTGCCTCAATGGGACTTGAACCTTGTCTTGACTTATCTTATGGGTTCTCCCTTCGAGCCCTTACACAAGTGTCCCTTGAGACTGTAGTCTTTTAAGATGGTTTTTCTCATTGCAATTACCTCGGCAAGGAGGTTAAGTGAGATTCAAGCTCTAAGTTCAAAACCCCTGTTTTTGACCATTCGTGCTGAAAGAATGGTACTCAGGACCAGGGCTGCATTTCTGCCTGAGGTGGTGACTCCCTTCCATCTGGGGCAGTCTATTACCCTTCCTTCCTTCTATCCTCCCCCTCATCCTTCCAAGGAGGAGGAGAGACTTCACCGCTTGGACCCTACGAGGGCGGTGAGCTTCTATCTGGACAGGACTAAAGACTTCAGAGTTGATGACCAGCTCTTCATGGGCTTTGTTGGCTGCAGGAAAGGTCGAGCGGTGCACAAGCGCACCCTTTCCAGATGGATTGTCTTGTGCATCAAGATATGCTACTCCCTGGCTGGTAAGGAACCTCCAGAGGGTTTAAGGGCTCATTCCACTAGAGCAAAGTCTTCCACTTCTGCTTTGTCTAGGGGCGTTCCTGTGGAGGACATTTGTAGGGCGGCAACTTGGGCCTCCCTCCACACCTTCGCAAAACATTATTGCTTGGACACCGAGGTGAGGAGGGACGGACACTTTGCTCGATCCGTCCTTCAGGACTTTCTGGTATAGAAGGGTGGACACCCTCCTCCGGGAGTGGGGGCTGCTGTGGGAATCTATTCACAAGGTGAGGAATCCACTGGCAGATGTATCCATCAGAAGAACAAGTTACTTACCTTCGGTAACGCTTTTTCTGGTGGATACAGTATCTGCCTGTAGATTCCTCACTGACCCACCCGCCTCCCCGTTGTCCATCCTTCTATACCTGCAATTCTATTAGTGGTATTTCATAATGTGTTTTGTTACTGTCAAAGGCATTATGTTATTTCTTTTGCCTTTCTACTTATTCTCCACACTGTGTGTGTTGCTTTATATATTATGTACTGTGTATACTGTGTATATATTGCTGTCAGTCCGTCCGTGTGCCTCGAAGGTGCGGAAAAAAGGGCGGAACTGACGTCATCACGCCGACGAGGTCTTCTTATGGAGCCGGTGACGTCAGCGGAGTCACGAGCGGAGCCGTGTCTCTGTGACGTCGTCTTCGACCTCAGCGGCGTGGACTGCTACAAAAGTTTCCGAATGTTGCTGGCGCAGGGGATATTCACAAGGTGAGGAATCCACAGGCAGATACTGTATCCACCAGAAAAAGCGTTACCGAAGGTAAGTAACTTGTTCTTCTCACTTCTTTTACTACTTTCATAATTTACCTCCTTTTCTCTTTTTTCACTATTACTCGTTTCTCACTTCTTTTATTTCCTTTTGTATTTAATTGTAATGTTTCTCCTTCCGCATAATGGTTCCGTTCTCTTCTTTTTCTTACTTACCTGGTTGCTACTCTTCCTTAATTGTTCATTGTTATTTTATTGTTATTTATATGTTTCCACCTGATACTTCTTTTTAATACTGTTGTAAAAAAGAGAGATGTGTAGTGTCTTTACTGCTTCCTTCACAGTCTCTGACTTGTCCCTGTAGAATGTTCATATTGTTGTGATGCATTAGAATGTTCTCTGACTCCCTGAAGTCAGTTGAGATCTGATGCTGAGTGGGTAGGAACCTGATCCTGTTGGGGTTCATTGGTTTTCAGTGAATTCTTATCTATTCATCTTCTTCTAATGTACTTACCTGGAATAAACCTGATTATCTACCACTCGGACTGACTACGTGATCTTCTATCCATCACAACAGTGAATCACAGATGGGGCTCAGCCATTGTTAAGGATGGCCACTTGCTGCGCAATCTCTTCATATTCATTCAACCCCTTTGAGGTTGTGTCAATAACATGAATCCATTTACATTTGCGCATGTTTACGATTTTGTTTTGTTAAACATACTTTACTGATTTTAAGTAAGTTTGCATCTTGCATAAGCGCCGCTGTATGTGATACATAGCTTTTATAAATTGAGTCCAATGTGTTTAACCTTAATTATGACCACATTTTACATTTAAAGTACAGATGATAACCTGTTTGGGGTAATGACATTTTAGTATCGACCAAACACAGCACATAAGTTGTTAAATCTGTATGTTGTCCGACAGAAACAAATAAAAACGCAACTTTTTTAAACTACCCACCCCCCTCCCTCTGTTCTGGCTCACCCCGGTTGAAATGATTCGGGCCCAAGATTCTGCCTAAGTCCAATGTAGGCGTCATGTGGGGATCACTGACTTGGTAATTTTGTTGTTCAGTTCGACTGGCCCCGTAACAGTTATGGGATGGGGAAAGCCAACACTGCCTCCTGTTGGGGGAAGGGAGCGCTTTACGCTATGCAGTGTGTGGAGTAGAGAGATTGATGGCCTTGAATGCCTCCAGCAGCAGGTCCCATTCCATGGAAATCGGTGTTTTCTGCAACCCACAGTATTCCTCCCTTCTAATGACTGCACTTTCAGCCCCACCCCAGTGGGCTGTCTCTCCGTGCCAAGTGAACACTGTTGGGGGGAGGGCTGATTTCCATCTCATTGTAATGGAGCGCTTTGCTATGAGTAGGGTCAGATCAACGAATCAGAACTGCACTTTCTGTGACTTAGGGTGGCGGTATAGTCCTAATATACAACAATCTACTGTGTCCCAGTTGGGGATTCCTGTAATATCACCTATAATTTGTGAGACCTCGGAGCTGAATCCTTGGAGACGCGGACACGCCCCACAACATATGCACAATGTCCGCCTTGTCTGCCTGGCATCTAGGGCAACAGACTTGCGCATTGGGGTATATGCAATTGAGGCGGTGTGGGTGAGGTAGGCCCTATGGAGAATCATATATTGTATTAGTTTGAATTTTGCATTACAGGACACCTTCTTAGGGTGCTCCAGGAGAGTGTACAAGTCCTTGTCCGTAGGGACCTTCCCAAGGTCCCTCAACCATTTTTCTCTGAGAGTTGTGAGCCGGGTCCCTGCGTGTGCCCGGGCACCCCTTTACAGTCATCTTATGAGTTGGCGTCCCTCGCCCATCAGGTATACCGCATGTATTAGCTCGTGTGTAGGGGGTTCCTCAGCATTTGGTGCCCAGTGCTTCTTTAAATACCGGACAATGCCTGCATGTAACATAAAGAGAGAGCGCGAGACTCCTTGTTCCTGAGCGAAATTCTCGTGATCCATCAAGGCGCTGTCCACGAACAGCGCCCCCACTGTGGAGACCCTCTCTTGTGACCAGCAAAGAATACTTCGCCTAGTGACCAGGCCGGTTGTGGTGGGAATTCGATGTAAGGGAGTGTTAGGAGCATAGGGTAGACTTTTCTTGCTGTATTGTAAGGCCTTTTTTCCAGTAGGAAAGCGCTATTTGTAACAGCAAGGGGGAGTCCGGGGGGATCCTACTTTGCGGTAGTAGCAAGGTATGCAGGGTGCCCAGATTCAGGGATTGCGGCGTATAGCTAATTTTGTGTAGATTGCGCCCCACAAGCAAATACGACAGCCATTGCAATTTACTTGCAAAGCAGTAGGCGTGAAAATCCGGCACCCCTAGGCCCACTTTGTCTGGCCCCAGCTGCAGTTTAGGTAGTCCCATCAATCTCTGTCCCGTTCCCCAGATGAGATCCGATAGGAGTGTATACAGCTTTTAAAAAATTGAGGCAGGTTTGGTAAAATATGGGGCAATGGTTCAACTTACTGCCCGTTTGAGGGGTTTGGATGGGTCGGGTACGTGAATATTTGTAAACATGTGTTGTATTCAAACCATCAGTGCCTTACGAATCTCTGTCGCCCTTTATCGTCTGTACTGTATTTAAATAATGTGCCTGAAATGCTACCAATGTATTGCTGTTCTCTAAAAAATCCAATAAACTTGATTATCAAAAAAAAAAAAAAATTGAGGCAGGACCAGTACTGGCAGATTTGTGAAACAATACAACAGACGCGGGAGGACTACCATCTTGGAGATGGCTATTCTGCCCATCACAGAGAGAGGTAACAACACCCACAAGGATATCTGAGTGCGTAGCGCCCTGACCGACCTCCTCAGATTGCCCTCTAATAAATCCTGCGGGGACCTATATATTTGGATACCTAGATATTTGAAAGTGTGTGGGGCGACTGAGAGGGAGAGCTGTCCAAACTTAACTGTTTCAGGGCGCTCTCCTGGGCGAAAAAAGAATGCATTGGATTTCTTCTCATGTATGGATAGGCCCAAAATGCATTCAAACTGTTTAAAATACCTGGTATGGGCTCTAAGTCGCCTGTCAAGTCATTAGTGTATAAGATAAGATTGTCTGTGTATGCTGACAATACATGCATTGAGCCACCCAGTCGGATCCCTTTTGTTTCTGCCTCCTTCCGTAGTCTAAGTGCAAGAAGTTCGAGTGCCAGCATGAACAACAGAGGTGACAGGGGGCGGCCCTGTCACGTGCTTCCGGCTACTGGATAAGATCATGAGATATGGGATCCAGAGCGGACTCGTGCCGTAGGGGCCTTGTATAGCAGCTTGACCCAGCTCATGTATCCCGGTGGAACGCCAAACTTGTCCATAGCCTCAATCATGTACTCCCAATTAAGGGTATTGAAAACTTGGCGCAAATCAAAAGAGATGCATCCAGCACCTTGAAAGGCAGCAGGGGTAGCCTCCATAACATAGTGGAGGCATCTGATGTTTAGGGAGCTACTACGAGCTGGGACAAAGCCTCATTGGTCAGTATGGCTCAGTTGAGACATGTAGGGGAGTAACCTACGGGCCAAACTTTTACTTAGGATCTTGAATTCTGTAGCTAAAAGCGATACCGACATATCCATCGGGTCTCTGCCTGGTTTATTGAAGTAATTAGTGATGGCCAACACCATATTGTCGCGGAGAACGGCATCCTCCAGCATCTGTGGCCACAGCCTCCAGGTAGGGACAGGTGTGGTGATCCTTCCCCAGGATAACGTGATCTCTAGAGGGTTGTGATCCTAGGTATGTGGTGTGGGAAACTTGGGCCATTATGGAGAGGGAACAGAGTATCCTATCTAACCGTGTGTGTAGTTTGGTGGGACGGGGAGAAAAAGGAATATTCGCTGGTATTTGGAATTTTAAGGCGCCAGACATCTCCCAGCAACCAGCCCACCGCCTACCCATGCAAAGCCTCAGCTTGCCTAATCAAGGCTGCTCCCTGTACGGGGGTGAAAGCAGCCCATCTGAACATCTAAAACTGTGTTATAATCTCCCCCCATTACCCATGGGTAGCCCACCCAGCCTGATAGCACTGTGTTGAGGCTAGCCAAAAATGTGTCCTGATCGTAGTTCGGAGCGTATATGCTGCCTATTACTATATGTGTACCGTCTAGTGTGCCATGGACCATGAAATACCTGCCCTGTGCATCAGTGAGCTGCTCTAGGGCCACAAACGGGACCCCCTGTCTGAACCATATAGCTGCTCCTCTCGCATAGGTGGAATATGAGGTGGTCAACACTTGGCCTCTCCAGTTTTTGCGGAGCTTAACTGCCTCGTATTCTGTGAGGTGGGACTCCTGTAACAGGGCAAACTGTGCCTTTCGCCTATTCAATTGGGTGTGAATCCTGTGACGCTTGTGTACTGATCCCATCCCTCTAACGTTCCAGGTGACTATAATATACTTTCCCTGTATGTCCATGGGTTTATATTCTCGTGCTTAAATCTTCCCAGAGTCGTGAGTCGTGTAATGCATGGAGTGCAGAGGGGGGTAAGCCAGTAACCCAAAGTCCAATTTTAACTCTTAATACAAGGTCCAGCCCAAGAACTATGCTGGTCCAAACATTATACATAACTGTGTGAATATTCTTTCGGTTACAATGTGCTTTTGCTATAGGGGGGGTGGGGTGCTTCTTACACCTTGCATAATGCACAGGGATATGTGCAACTGCTTGAGTGACTGGACCGAGATCCTTTACTATAGGTTTAGAAAAGCTGGGAGGAGGGCGAAAATGTATACAGAACATTGCATCTCACCACTAATTGGAGCCGGCTCTGCAGCAGGTCTCCCCCAGGGGAGCCCACTTCAACCCAGTAGGTCATTTACCTTCTGCGGGGTGATAGAGGGAAACAAGGCAAAACTGTATTCGGAGTCTGAATGCATAGTAGTGTCCTCTGAGGATTCCGGCAATGAGAGGAGTTCACGATCTCTGAAGGCAGCAGACGCTGCCAGCGCTGACTCCCTGCCCTGCAAGGCCTGCTCCAGCGAGGGGCTTTTCGCGTTGGCCTTGCGTGTCGATTTGGTGCGGCATGTTCTGTTCTCTGCTGTCTTCCGTGGGACCCGGTTTGTGCTCTGTGACAAACTCTCTAGTGGTAGAGGGGGAAAGGTAGCCTCCAGCCAGGCTCCTGCGGCCTCTGGGCTGTCGAAGAAGTGTGACTTTTGATCGCAGATAATTTTCAAAGGGCCGGGAATAATAGAGCGTATTTGAGGTCCAGGGCTCTTTTTTCTTTTTTAGCATTTGGTAGGAGGCTCTTCGGCATTGGACCAGGACTGTGTAGTCCGGGTATAGTGAAATCCGGTGATTTTCGTATTGTATAGGGAATTTCTCCCTGGCCATTTGGAGCAGAGTGTCACAATCCCTATAGAGTATACGGGCTTTCATCGGGCGCGGAGGGGCACCGCTGTTGGTCTTCCAGTTGGGATTCTGTGTGCCCTCTCAACGCAAAAGAAATCAGACAGGCCCTCAGGGTCTACATGCTCTCGTAACCTTTGTTCCACAAATCGTGTGGCGTTGGGTCCCTCAAAACGCTCCGGCAGTCCAATAATATGAACGTTATTCCTCCGTGTCCTGCCCTCGGCATCCTGTACCCTGTCCTGAAGTCCAGTCACCTGCTGCTGTATCTGTGATAGTTGCTCTGCATGCTCCTTGTGTTGCGGCAACAGGTCTGTCAGGAGTTGTTTATTGCTCTTCACTGTGGAGGCCAGCTTATCATGGTCAGCCTAGAGGAGCGCCTATTTGTTGCTCTACCTCCTTCCGCGACTCCCTCACCTCTTGGAAGATGAGGTCCAGCTTGTCCAGGTCCGTTTTCATGTTGATGGTGGGATGCAGCTCATTGAGGGCGTTTGAGTAGTATTGTCCATGTCCTCCTGTAGCTGCGTGCCCGCAGAGGCCATCTTCGGTGCCTTTCCCCTTGTGCATCACATGATACGACTCCAGGTGGGACCAGTTCTTCCACAGTCGCAATAAAGAGATCGGAGATTTTAGCACCACTAGGTGAGGAAACTCTGAAGGCCGTCACCAGAACCGCTCAGGGCGCAGCAGCAGTCTGCACCGCGCCCGTGTTTGCAGGGGGCCCGGGCAAGAGCAAGAGCATGGGCGTGAAGTGGCCGTCAAAGGCAGAGGCACCAGCGGGTCAGAGGGTCCAGGCACGGCCTCGCAGGGAGTCAGTCCCCGCATCTAGGTATGAAGAGCATCAGGCAGCCGCGGAAGGAGCATATTTTTGAGGGGGACACAAGGTCTCTAGGCATTACGAGCACTGCGCCGCCGAGGCAACTCAATGGCCTAGCCAGAAATTGGTGGGAGGCCCGCTCCACTGATGTAGGGTTGTCCGCTGGATGTCCAGCCACAGCCCTCTAGTCGCATTGCTATCAAGTCACTCCCTCCATGGGGTCCCAGGTGTCCGCAGCAGCGGCAGGCACAGCGCCCCTCCTGAGTGCAGTTTAGCTAGGGTCTTGCCCCACGCAGGCCGCCGGCACCCGTAGACCTAGGCAGTGCAGGCCCAAGGGCTGGGGAAGGCACACTCGCGGGGACGCCGCGCCAACCAGTAGGCACCATGGTGCATCCGACTAACCGCCCGGTAGGTCAGTTCCCCAGGATCTGCAGCGCAGCTCAGCGCCCATCCAGCGCATCAAGGGGGGTCCGTCCCGCTCCACTCAGCTCCTCGGGACTTCGCATACATCAGGCGGGGACCACCGGCATCCACCCACAGCCTGGGCTCAGCGTGGGCAGGAAAGCTGCTCCGGTGCAACAGTTTAGTGGCGCGGCCCTCTCAAATTCATCTTGAGGTTGCCGTCGCTCCAGGCCACCCAACTTGACCATCCAGGAGGGGGAGGGTGTAAGGCTGCGCCTGCCGGAGCGGGCCACATCCGTAAACCCCGGGCAATCACTCCGGTGCTGTGGCTATGTACCTCTGAGCCTGCTGAGGCGGCAGCTCTCCGTCCCCCAGGGTAACGCAGGCCTCCCAGTCAGTGTGCCAGGCCCATAGAGCATCGGCCGTTCTCGTGTCCTCGGCTGCGCTGTACAGTCTCACACCGCTTGTTCCGTGCCTCTTCCGTCTTTATGCGCAACGGGGGAAGGTTTGCTTACTGGATGCTCCCCAGCTAAGCAGATATTTTCCGGATAGTTGGGTCTGGTCGTAGAGCTTCGTTATAATGCGGCTGCCATGTTCGGTGGTTAGCCTCGCCCCCCATTCACGCATGTTTAGGATATTGACAAAACTGCCACCCCTGGGATTCGCACTGATCCTTTCCACAAACTACCATTTGAGAGTTTCTGCTTGGTGGCCAAATGTGGAAAAATGTTCAACCAGGGGTGCCCTCTGGACTGTGCGTCTGACTAATGTATATGAAATCACATGGACATGTTATGGCATAGATAACCCCCATGGTATCACAGTTGGTATGATCCGTAAGGGTGTGTGTAATGATTATGGGTGAAGCTTTTGGTCTCTTTAGTCATGGGACAAGCTTTATATTTCCCACACTTGAAATGATCTTTGACAGGTATATCTGCCATAAAGTGGAGGGATTTCTCGTGATCTGCATGGGGAGCAAAGATCTTATTACATGATACCTTATGCTTCAGCCCTTTTTGAAGGCATGCATCGGTGGATTGGAGACTCCTACCTCGTCTGCCACTTGATGCCAATGACAAATAATGGTCTTCCTAATCCCAAGGCTCCTTGTGCAGAAAGTGTTGACACAAATCATACGTTCCTGTTCTTGGTTGGATTTCTGTTTGCGTTCAAGTAAGAACTCCCTATGGCAGAACCATGCCCGCTTTCGCGATTTGTTAAGTAGGTTCTGAGGGTACCCTCTCTCTAATAATCTGAGTATAAGGTTGTCTGATTCAGTGTAAAAATCATCTTTCTTGCTACAATTCCTCCAGAAGTCGAAGAAATTGACCGAAGGGTAAGTTGTCCCTAAGGTTCCAAGGGTGGTGGCTTGAGTAATGAAAAAGTGTGTTCCTTTCTCTCTCTTTCCTGTATAGGAGGTAAAAACCCTACCTTCCTCTTCTCATGTTGAAATGTCAAGGAAGTTGATCTTACTTCTTCTGTACTCCATAGAGAATTGGAAATCCCTTGTTTTTTGTTGTTGTTGAGCCAGTCCTGGAAAGCAATTAAATCTTGGTCGTTCCCTGACCAGATCATGACCACATTGTCAATGTACGATTCCAAAACTCCACATTGCCTCTGTACGGGTTGTGCTCACTTAAAACATAGAAGTGTTTGTTACTGTCCATGTATAAAATAGTTAGGTCTGGTGCGAATCCTGCCCCCATCGCTACCCTCTTGGTTTGGACATAATACTCTCCCTGGAAGAGGAAGAAGTTCTTAATGAACTGCGTGGGGACCTGAAAGGGTCTTGGTCTGCTGTCTAATACCGTACGGATGACATTGAGGGCATCCCGTTGTGGAATACCGGTGTAGAATGATGATATATCCATAGTCATCCTTGTTAAAGGCTAAGCCGTGGTTTGCATGCTGTCTCTTAAGTATGATGCAATGGGCTAGTGGCCCTTCCTGGAAGGAATTTTTTTCTTTCCACACCCTTGAGATCAAGACCCCTCACATACTTGGGATTTCACTATGGTAGGATCCGTTCCGTGCACCCTTGGCATATTAGAATCTTTTTCCACTTTAATATGCTATGGCTGTTTTCTTTTTACTTATGTGTTTAGATTAATCTGGTGCATTGGCTGCATAACGAGTGACTAATTATCTCGCCTGTTACGTACATTTTTGGACGCATTAGGGCGTCCACCCGTTGTATTCCTTCCACGGTGTAAGTTCATTATTTTGGTATAC
Organism: Triturus cristatus; assembly: GCF_964204655.1. Classification (NCBI taxonomy): domain Eukaryota; kingdom Metazoa; phylum Chordata; class Amphibia; order Caudata; family Salamandridae; genus Triturus; species Triturus cristatus. The sequence continues at coordinate 395,887,400 of NC_140593.1, forward strand.
ATAATGACTGCATAGAGCTGTGTAGCAATCCTAAGGTGGTTAGCTAATTAGGATACATTTATTGTTTCAGCCTGCCCTTTACAGTTTCTACTAATAGGATTGACATCTTAAATGGACAACATATACATTATGGCTATGTCCTGTCTTACATAACGGTCAGTACTCTTGCTTTTCGCTTACATAGAAGTGCCACAGAAGGGAGTAGGTTTATCCCCTTTCAACTTCTGTTTGGCCATCCTGTGAAGGGACCACTTTGTCTGGTTAGGAAAGGCTAGGAGAGACCTCTCAAAGAGCCTTAACAAGATCTTGTGGACTATGTACTAGGCCTACGTTCCCGGATGGCAGAGTACGTGGATGTAAATTTGTGGGTTATTTTACAGACACTTGGGTCAGGTGTTGCTTTTTTAAACACTTTGTTTAATATTTTCTTTCTTTCACTTTGAGATACGTTTGAGGTTCGCTCTCTCTTCTTTTTCTCTAGATTTCTTAAAGCTCTGGAGGATCCAGGTGGTCTGTCACCCTCAAAAACAAGGACAAGCAAGAGGTAAGTGAACCAAAATAATAACCCTTTTATTGTAGAGAGATAAAGGAAGGGAAAGAAATGTGAGGACACAAAGGAAAGGTACTCTCACCAATCTCCACACGTGACTTCTGTATGTACCCCAATCGTAAGTACTGGTTCTAGTTAACTTTCTAGAGGTATTTAGGACCAACCGACAAAGCGTTATCCTCCTCAAACCAACATGGTTAATTGTCCCGGTATGCAATTCAAGGTCTTATATTACTTAATTCACCTTTGAGACAGAAAAGCCGTCTATACTGCAGTTCTGTCTCTTAACACACTCTACACCCCACCTGACTCCCCGACCTTCCCAGTAAAATGTTGCGTACCTGGCTAAGCCACGTTCTTCGTGGAATGTTGCGTGATGACTCGCGTTGCCTCAGTTTTTTGTCTTCTCCTACTGTCTCCATGTCCCAGGTCCATTCTGCTTTCCTCTGCACGCCGGCAGAGCACAGGCGACTTCAACTCCTTAGGCGTCTTCCTCTTCCAAGTCTGTGCTTCCTCGTACAGGGCCTCTCTGCGCTGCAACGTCTCCTCTCCACCAGTCCGACTCCACTTCCTTGTAAACATCACTGTCTTTCTTAAAGGGGCAGTGTGTTTCTACCAGTGTGCCAGAGGTCAGTGACGAGTATGAGCTTGTACCCTCATGTGATTGTTTTTCCTTTTAACGCTGGAAGAAAAGAACTGAGCCAGTGGATGACGTTGTTTCAACTGTCCTGGCCAGGGAATCTGGTCAAGCTCATCGTCACCGACAGGGTCTGACTGACACTAGTTAAAATAAGCATAAACCTTCTGGCCAGCCAAGAGCTTCAAAAATTCTGGTATGACCAAAAGCCAGCCATGGTGGAGTTCCAACCAGGGCACAAGGTATGGGTGTTAGAGTCTGAGATACTTAGGGCCCTCCAGGACAAATGGAGTGGTCCTCTCCCTATCCTTGAAAGGAAATGTGTGGTCACCAATTTGGTTACCTTGGCACTAGCAGGAGCCCCAACAGGATTATCCATGTTAATCACCTTAAACTGTTCCAGGACAGGGATGAAGTGACTAAGCTGATGATCACTGATGAGGAACAGGAAGCAGAGAGTGAACTTCTCCCTGACCTACTTTCCAGCAGCCACAAAGATGGGTCAGTAGATGGAGTGGTCTACTCGGACACCCCCTCAGCCCAACAGCAAGCTGACTGCAGGCAAGAACTGGAGCAGTATGCTGTGCTCTTCTCCTTAACCCCTGGACAGACACACTGATGTACCCATGATGTGGACACTGGAGACTGCTTGCCTGTCAAAAACAAGATCTATTGACAGCCTGACCATGTTAAAGAGAGCCTCAAAGCTGAAGTCAGCAAGATATTGGAGTTAGGGGTTATTGAGTCCTCTGACAGCCCCTGGGCTAGCCCAGTGGTTTTAGTCCCCAAGCCTTACTCCAAAAGTGGGAAACCAGCAATGAGGTTTTGTGTGGACTACAGAGGTCTCAACCCTCTATCTATGATCACCCTATACCCAGAGCTGATGAGTTGATAGACAGATTGGGAGCAGCCACATTTCTCAGCATGTTTGATTTGACATCTAGGTACTGGCAGATTGGCATGTCTCCAGGAGCAAAATAATAGAGGGCATTCTCCACTGCTGGGCTGGAAGCTTTTAGTGCAGCGTATCTTGATGATATTGCTGTCTATAGTTCCACCTGGCAGGATCACCTGAACCACCGTGAGAATGTTGTGCAGGCCCTGAAGACTGCAGCCCTCGCTATCAAGGCATCCGAAGGCCAGATATGGCAAGGCACAGTTGTATACTTGGCCACCTGGTAGGTGGAAGCCAAGTTCAACCCTTACAACCCAAAATCCAGACCATTCTGGATTGGGAAGCTCCAACTACTTAAACTCAAGTCAGGGCATTCCTTGGATTGACTGGGTATTAGAGGAGGTTTGTGAGGGGGTATGGTTCCACTGCAGCACCCCTCACAGAACTCACCTCCAAGAAAATGCCTAAAAAGTTAAACTGGACAGTTAGTTATAAAGGCTTTTGACACCCTGAAAGAGGCAATGTGCTCAGCACCCATTCTCAAAGCTCCAGATTACTCTAGACAGTTAATTGTGCAGACTGATGCCTCTGGGCAAGGGATAGGAGCAGTCCTATCCCACACCAACGAGGATGGCCATGACCAGCCTGTTACTTTTATAAGCAGGAGGTTACTCCTGCAGGGAACAGTGTTGGAGTGTCATTGAGAGGAAAGCCTTTGCTGTGGTTTGGTCCCTGAAGAAGCTGAGACCATACCTGTTTGAGACTCAATCTGGCTTATGCAGATGAAAGGTGAAAACTCAAAACTTTTGAGATGGTCCATCTCCCTACAACACTGACCTGGGACTGACTATGCCAACGTAAATGACCTTTCCAGGTACTTCCACTTAGACAATGAAGACTCTCTTGGGAAAGGTTAGTCTCATACTCTATCTTTTGGGGGGGTGGGTTGTAGGAAAGTGCCTAAACAACTGTGATGCAATCTCATAGTTAAACAGTCTGTCATCAGAGAATGTATGGAGCATAACCCAAACGCTAATAGATGTTAACCCTTATGTGTAGGAGTATTTTTCGTTGTGACATTAGTATTAATTACTTTACTTGTAATTTTGAGTATACCCCATCCTTCACAGGTAAAGGGACTTGGGTCTACATGTCCCCCTCAAACACCACTTTCTACTGACAATAGTTTACCTGTAATTGATTAGAAAGACTTACATGTAGATGCATCTTTAGGAGATTATTCATTGAATGTTTATTCAAAATTGCTTTATGAATATGTTTACACAACGGATGCTAGGGATTGCTATGTTTGCATGCAATTGCCTGCATTAGTTGCTGAATGGATTACATTTTAGCATCTCTCCTTGACATATGGCATTACCTGTAGCTGATTGCTGAGCTTCTTCTATGGAAAAGGTCATCTTCAATATTATTACTCGAATCATGACTTGTTTTTTTCAGAAGTTCTTTTGTTGAAGCACTTGAATTGACAGCCTGATGCTGTAAACACTTAGATAGTGGGACATTTCTTTGAACCCACCATGACATTAGTTACTGCTTATGCACATAGACATAACTTAACTTGTTCTTTAACAGTGGTGTAAAAATGAATAGATTCCGTGGAAGACAGATAAAGAGATATTGGCTAAGCAACAAAACATTCAAAAGTACCCCAATGGCCAAAGGTGAGAGTGAGCACAGGCTAGTGGTGAATTTAACAGCATTAGCTTTAGATTGGTAACACAAAGGAAAAGTATGTATGTTCATTAGGAAATCCAAAACAAACACAATTTTCGTAGGGTATAATGAATGGGGTCATACTTTCGAAGTTTAAGGAAGTTGAGGATTAATTAGATGGATCTTATCCTGTCTTTCCTGTAGTTTATTACATTTGTGGGAAAAATGCATTGTACCGGTTACTCAAGCGATGGTATGAAGAATTTACATGGGGATAGTTTTTCCAAAGATTTATCATGTGAGACAACTTGATGATCCAACAGGGGAACAACTTGAGAGGACATAAAGTGGTGCTAGTGAAATTGTAGGAGACATCTTCAGTGCTTTGATACCATCTGTAGGAGTGATACTCAAAGCACAAGATTAGAAAGCTCTCTACTGTAGTGGATAAGTTAGCTACTTGTACTGCTGGAGGATTTTTAGCTATGGCTGAAATGGTTGCTATAAGAACAGACTTGCATTAGATGTCCTTCTCACAAAAGACGGCGCATTTTGCCAGATGTTGCATTACATTCCAGACGGAAGTAAAGTCTTGAAGAAATACATAAAGAATATTATTGACTTAAAGAAATATTTGAAAGAGTTACAAGCAACAGGTGCTTGGGAAGAAATAGGGAATTGATTTTCTGCTATAGGCAGATAGTTTGGAAACTTAGGCAGTGGAATTGTTGGAAGCATTTTGAAACCCTTAGTGATGATTGCTCTTTGTGGATTATGCCTGCTTGTAATCTTTAAGGGTTACAAACTTGCACAAGTGAAAAAGGAGTGAAAAGAAAAAGAGCAGACATTGAACTGGAAGATGGACAGAGCAAATAGTATGATGACATGAAATTTCTGGAGGTTTACAGAAGAAAGATGATGAAAACAGCCAGATGAGACATTGATGTGAAGGACGGAGGTGAACATGGTGGACAGCTGTCAGCTGCCCGCGAGCCTGCCAGGAGTAAGGGAGGATGCGGTCAGAGGACGATGCGTGAGATGGTGAGAATGGCGAAAATTGATGTCGGAAGGAAGGGAGAGAACAAGGGTGCAGAACCAGGAAGCAGGGGATGGTTAAAGGAGCAAATCAGGAAGTTTCTTCTTACCCGGGTCTCTTCTGTTTGCGACGCTCGTCTGTGCAGGAGCTCAGTAGAGGCAGGTGGGGCGTGGCCGTTGGGAGCCTCTGGGCTTCCATCCCGCTAGAGAACTGTGCTGAAAGCAGGTTTTGGAAACGGGCAGCCCAGGAGCTAAAAAGAGTGTGTGAAATCACCCCTAGGCTTGCCTGGAGAAGTTGAAACACCGGCAGTGGGAACGTAGAGGCCCTGGAGAACACTGGGAGCCTGTCTGTGTGGCGGAAGGACAGTGGCTGCAGAGGCGAAGAGCTGCTTAGGTGTGAAAGAGCTAGAGTAACAACAAGTCACCTGGAAAAAAAGAAAGGACACCCCCAGGCCGAACCTCCTGCAAGTAGAGATATGGCTGGAGTTTGGCTAATGAGAGGGAAGGGTCAAGAGACCCAGAAGTTGAATAGGTATATATTGAGAAGTGCGGTAGGCTTTGGAAGTGGGGTCTTCAACCTGGTAAAAGCGATAACCGCTTCAGAGGAGAAGGTGGAAGTTTCAGCAATTAAAACAAAATGTAAAGAGCCAAAGAAAGCAGCATTTGCAATGCAATAGGTCTCGCATTTGCGAGAGTTTAAGCTATTGGCATTATAAATGACTATGCCTTTTATTTATCTGTTTTAAAAACAGCACATAAATAAAAGGCATTGTAATTTAAAATGCCAATAGCTCAAACTATCATAAATGCAAGTCCTATTACATTACAAATACTTGTCCAGTTTGCCTACAGAGTGGATGCAGGAGGATTTTTTTGATCAATTTCATTGTGCTGTTAAAAAACCCCATCATATTTCACATGGTTTGCTTTTTGGCAAATCATTCAGTTTAACTCTCACAAAAAAGCTACTTGTACAACAGATGATGCGCACTCAACTACATACCACACAGTATACACACAGACACCTCATGCACAGAAACATAACCACGTAACACGCAGTATGCACTCACACACATATAATCACACCTTACACACACTCAACACACAGCACATGTCTAGAGCTTTCACATAATTACACATATACAGCAAAAACACACACACAGAGCTCACACTATTAGTATCCATACCCCAAAATCAAATGCTCGAGACCAGCATCAGCAAAATAAAGAAAATACAAAGACACACATGGAGACACTGACGCACAATAAACTACAGCAGAGGGACCCTGAATATTTTAAAAGTGTGAGGAAGAAATCAGGGAATAGAACTATAAGACACAATAAGACTTCCTACACCTATATATTTTAATATTGGGCACTATGTCCATATAATAAGGCAAAGCCCACAAGCAACGATATAAAAATATATCACTTCATTTTTTTTTAAAGACATATAAATGTCCATTTTCAATTGTGTAATAAATTACATATAATACATATTACATCACAATAATGAAACAAGCATGAAACATATCATCAACAGCCCACAACATAATGACGTTAATGAATAACATTTAAACCTAATACAGTGCAAAAAACTAAAAACAGTGGAAACAAAATTGACAGAAAAAATTTGAAACAATGAAACATAAAATACCACAAAAGACAAGCGCAAACGCGCGTTTCGGAGGTCCTATATAACCTATATAGGCTCCTTCCTCAGGGCGTATAAGATAGGTCCTTCAGAAGGCGACAAGTACTAGACAGAACTTCATTTCCAACGTCATGTGGTGAGGGCACTTGCATAAATTCAATATTGACAATCGTTGGTCTGTGGGCAAAAAAACCATAAATTTAGTAGTATAAGGCTGGAACTAGATAGAGTAGAAAAGATATTGGCTAGTGAACCAATAACACTGAAGATAAGAGAAATAAAAAAATCATCACCAAGTCGTGAAATAAGAAGGATAAAAATAGAAAAACTAAAAGAAAATAAGGGGGTATCAATCACCTCAATAGACAAGTAAGATTAATATACACATACTTGGAAAGTTAATCTTTCAATGAAGGCACCAGGCCTGAGATGGCTTCTGAGGGTATGTTTAAAAAACTATGAAGAAAATCAAGAATTAATGATTAACAATAAAAATGATGGTAAACACAACTGGACTATAAGACACAATGAATGACATTTTACACACACTAGGAAACGGGGCTCCCAGCATTAAAGTATGAGTCGTAGAAAATTGAAAACGCGTAAGGAAGTGAGTATATGAATGCTGTTTCTCCTGTGATAATTAACTCGGTAGGAAAAAACAGACAACCTCACGTAGGGCGCTAGTCCAATACCAAAGATACATCATATAAGTTGGTGAAAACTCTGATTTTACCAGAAGGGTGCCCCACAAAATGGAAATAAAGCGTGGTGAATGACTAATGTCAGTTGAGACGCTAAACGTCTAATCCAAAGAGCTTAAATAATCCGTTAGTCTCACAAACAAAATTGTAATACAAACATTTTTTTACAGTCCAGACCACCACTTACCAATCTTAAATAACATAGTAGTAGGGTCAGTATCTAGGCCGGGAGGTTAAGGCAGTGAATGCGCCTATATTGGAATGTTAAAACCCGCAGAATTCGGATTATGCTTATCAAATAGCTCGCTGCCAAAGCTGCCTGAAAGAACATGGTTAAAACGTATTATAATAGGTATAGTGCAGTTTAGATCGAAAATCAGACTGATAACCCCATATTTACTTACAAGTGGCACAGTATAGAAGTAACGTCCGAGTGGTTCCGAGTACTAAGTCCGAACGTATGGATCATCCAAACGTCTCAATGGAGTTCAATATTATTTCTACAAGGGCACAAAGTTACAACTATTAGGTAAAGAGACTAGCTGTAATAGTTGTAACTGAAGTAAAAGTAATTACGATAAATGCTGGGGTCGAAGATCCACTTACCGCAAAGTAGTAATTTTCGAACTCAAAAATCAGCGGCATCCATCTCCCGACGATGAGCGAAAATACGTCTGGCGTCTTCCTTATAAGGAATACCATGTGAGCAGAACGTGTACCGCACAGAAATAGAGAGAGGACAAAGGGTATATAGTAGATCCGCAAATGGGACAAGAAAATAAAAAAAGGGCAAGCGCAACCTGAGTGCGTTAATCCAAATAAACCCGAAAGGGGGTCGCCATATTGAAGATGAAAAATCAGTAAAGTATACCGCGTGTGATGGCAGCAGAGTATAAGATAAAATATAACCTCATTAAAATGTACAACATAAGAAGGTAATAACGAGTGATGCCAATAATGGCCAGTACTACACTGGATCCCAAAATATAACTGGAACTACAGCCTCGAATCCTTCTAGTGTGCTAAACCATGCTGGAGAGATCTACAAGATAGCATTTTCCCAAGGAAGGTGCTCATTCAAGCCACTTTTCTGCGTCTGGAGAACATATATCCAAAATACTTCCCTCTTGCATCGTTCCGCATCAACATTGCCATCCCTTGGTGGGTGGACATGTTCCAAGATAATCCAGGGAAGATCAGAAATGGTATGTTTCTTTTCTATCCAGTGTGAAACCAAGGGGGCCCCAGGGCGTTTGTTGGTAATAGCCGACTTATGTTCACTAAATCGGACTCGAAATTCTGACGCACACACACAGCCACAGAGATTAAGCCCACAACATTGTTGCAGCATTTTTTAAGTCTGTTTCAGTGGAGGCAGTGTTAACACATGCCAAGCAGTGAAATTCATAAAACCTGAGGAGACAAAAGGGATACAAAGATGCCCAGCAGATGAGAAAAACTGCTTGCTGCAAAACTAAAATGTGCAACTGTTCCCACAGGATGGGCTGGCACCGCATGTGTTACATCCTCACCACGAGGGCCCCTTCATGAGGGTTCAGCACTTCAGGGGAGCAGGAGACATTAAATAACCCAAGTTATAAATTATTTAAGCGGCTGGGCTAGGAATAAACCGGGTCCCTCTGCGTTTTATGATCTTTGATATTTTGGATATAATGTGTCCACACTCACCGTCAGCAGGGTCTCGGCTGCTGTGTCAGGAGGGGGGAGGTCACAATTCATGCAGACAACTTATAGGACCGGAAGACAGAAAACTCGCACACCGGGAAACTGGCAAGTCTTAGGACCGGAATCCAGACATTGTGTGGGACCGGAAGCCAGGCGCAGGTAATAAACCGGTTGTCAGGGTATATATACACCGGCTGGTGTCAGGCACCCACCCCTTCCAGTGCTCTGCAGACACAGCCGTAGATATGTGTGCGAGGCACGGCTAGGCTTTCCTAGTTAATGGACACGCGAACAGGCACTTTTTGTTTTAACTAAATAAGCGTTAGGACACGTGCGATACTTTCGGGTTGAGTTCACGCTATATATAACTGCAAAAAACTCAATAATAATAAGTATTTTAGAAAATTGCTATGGTGCCAGCCAGGTAGGGTTAAACATTGCTCTATCAGAGACCCCTCTCCGATGAGCCCTGCTTACTTCCACAGTTCCAAATTCATCTTGAGAGAGTATGGTTGAAATTAAGTGTTGGCGCATGAAAACACGAAACTGCATGCACGCCCTAGCTGTAAACCTTCAAACAAAGCGTGGTAGCGAGACCCAGGATTAAAGAAATCAGAGCATTGAAACCAGCATTAGCTACATACATAATGTGGGAGCCATGTGAATCAGCCACTGCAGGCAGGCTGGGAAGACACGAAGAGCTGTACTAGCCTCTCAGTGTGAAGATGTCGACCGACCAGGAGCTCTGGCGCTGTGACAAGGTACAGAGCAGGGAAAGAAGCGAGCAGCGCAGCTGAGACCTGGGCGCTTACCTGCGAGTGCTGCGAAGGCTTGGGTGGGATGCTTCTCTGCTGGAGATGTGTGCAGTAGCAATGAGACAGCAGGATGCCACATACAGCCTCCCTTCCCCTCTTCTCTAGCACTGACAGGAGTAGAGCGAACATGGGGAATAACAGCAGTCCATAGACATACAGCTCCTTCCTCCTAGCTCCGGAAACGCAAACAGCACAGAGCCTATCCGATACCACCATGAACAGCTGCCATGAAACAGGAAGTGCCAGATGGACATAGAAAGCTGCTCATTCGCTTAACTTCCAGCGCTTGTAAGATCACGAAGCTAAAATGCCCATTGGCTGTAAAACAAACATTAAACAAGCCCAATCCTCCTTAAAAAAAGCCCAACAAGCGCAAAGCTAAGATGCACATTGGCTGTAAAACAAACATTAAACAAGCCCAATCCTCCTTGAAACAAAGCCCAAGATCAAACATCCTACCAAAAAAAAGCCCAAATGATGCTCGACATGGAAAATTGCTAAAAGTTAAAGAAATAGAACAAACGAAGTGGGAGGCATGGCGCAAGACATACCCCCGATACAACTGTGGGATTAAGAGGAGGTGGGAGGGGGAAAACTATATTTAAATGTAATGAACTATGGTGCCAAAACTATACACAGGCAAACAGAAACAGAGCAGGAAACCAAGAAAAAAGTAGTCCCCCAGAGAACAGACAAAGAAATATAGTGTGATAAGACAGTACTTAGTCCCTGCTGCATGGTAGGAACGGAAGAGAGAAAGGAGGGACAACGAGGCAGGACTGACCACTGGCAGGCAAGGATTTTTGAAGGACACTGAAACAAACAAATCAAAAGCTGGGGGATGGCTTTAACCCAGCATAAGAAATTACAATAGGTCTTGAATGCTCTACCTGAAAAGGAAAAGGCAAACCCCACAGCACCCCAGGAGGGAGAAGGGTTATAAGTACAAGGTCCGTCCGGGTCATCCGTACTCAAACAGCGAGTGAGACAGCCCCACCCCTGAAAACCAATGCTCCAAAAATGACCCCCCCCCCTCTCTCAAATCTTATTTCAAGTTGCAGGAAAGAGGTTCGGAGACAACGCACCTATTGGTGGTTACCATGTCCCCTCCCCCCTCCCCCCTCCCCGTCGTCTTAGAGTCATGACGATAACAACAGCGGATTGGTCAGGGTGCAAGGAAATCAGGGTTGTGGCAACTTTGTTAGATCAAAATGGAGGGGCAGGAGAGGCTCCACAGATCCCATTCAGTCCAAACAGGTACCAATGCCTAGCTGATGATGACATAAACAAGGATAGATGAGGGGAATTAAGTTTGATAGTGGAAAAGAACAAGGAACCATCAATGGTACTAGCCGAATAGGACCTGAATCCAGTCTTGCATCTCAAATGAAAGGAAAAGCCCTATTAGAGCCAACACCTCATCACCCTATTGCACCTGACTCACAGGTTAATTATTTGGAGCAGTTAATGAAATCCCTCACAGAGGAAGTCAAAAATGGATTCTCTATATCTCAAGCAAACCAGAAAGAGATCCAGGGTGTCTTTGAGGGCTTAGCAGAGAAGCTTAAATCCTCCTCCCAAAGAACGCAGGTATTAGAGTCCACAGTGGTAGAATTACAAGAAAGTACCACAAGGGAAAGGAAGGAGCTGAACAAATTAAAGCTCAAATTGAAGGATAATAAAGACAAATTGGAATCATTAGAAAATATTAAAGGACGTAACAACAGCACAATTTTAAATGTACCTGAAGGTAGGTCCTTGATGCAGGACATTCGAAGTATACACCAGTATCCATTTAGGAAGGACGCAAATAAAACAAAACCTCATAGAATCATAGTGAACTTTCTCACGTACTCATAAAAAGATAAAATCTTAAATAAAGTTCTGAAAGCTGGGGCTTTGACGAGTGAGAGTTTATTCTTCAGTATTGGATCAGACATTTTTCAAGCAACCATGAAAAGACAATGGGAGCTTGGAAAAAGAATGGATGATTTCAGGAAGTTGGGAGGAACGGCCTAGCTGAGATTTCCAGGCACTCTGTGAGTGATGATAAACAATAAAATGTATAAAGTGAGAGACCATGAAGAGGCCGATTTGTTACTGGAGCAGTTTAAACTGAATTAAGACATAACAACGTAAGATTAGGAGGCAGATTATGTTTTTCAAATCAGATCTTTGAGACTTTCGGTCTAAATAGAATATTGGCTGTCTCCTAATTAAACCTCAACCCTAGAATTTCTCTCTCCCGTTCTCCCGTGCTCCATTCCTTTTTTCTTTTTTGTCTCTAATAAGTGCTAACACATAAACCTCCCTCCTGGATAGGGCCAAAATGGCTAGGTTAGCCGCGGAAGGGAGGGACAAGGTTCTCCAGGGAGGAGGGTGGGTGATGGGTGCATGGGAAGGGGAACATAAAGGGATTTTTTTTTTTAAAGTCCAATTGCCTTAGTTAATACGAAGGATATGGAGCATTATAAGAGGCAAACAACAAGATGCAATAGGTAATAAGAGTATCCAGTTTGTGTCCTGGAATGTTAATGGGCTAAGGGTCAGAAGAAGGAGAGATAAAATTATCCAATATCTCAGGGATGCCCCATCTCAAAATATAATACTTCAGGAATCACATTTACCTAAATCAGAATGTTTAGCCTTTTTTTTAAAAAACAGAATTGGGTCGGGCAAATGCTATCTTCTGGAAAAAAAATTCACACTAAAAGAGTTAATATACTAACAAAAAAACAAACAGAGGTATCAATTTAAGAGTGGAAAGTGGAAAAAATAAATAGATGGGTCGTCGAAATTTTGAGAATATTTGAGAAACATTAATCCCTAGTAGGATACTATGGCCCAAATACAGAGGACACAAGACCCTTACAAGGCTCAGAACTGATCCAGTTACAATACCCGATTATCTGGTCTGGGGATTTAACGTAGTTATGAATTATCACTTAGATAGATCTAATATTAGTAGATCAAAGTTCAACTCTAGAATGCCTACATATGTTAAGTCCTTGATGAGACAGTTCAGACTGTGTGATATTTGGAGGGAAATGCATAGTACTGAACAGGGATACACCTTTCTTTTTTTTTTTTATTCTTTATTTTAGACATCCAACACATACATTATATTTGCAATAAATACATTAAATATACATTCCAATACGTATATACAAGATGTCAGGTATTTATTTTTACACCCTCCCCTCCTTCTAAAGCCTCCCCATTTAAAAATCTGTGCTGGGGTGATGTACAAATTAAGCCATGTTTTAAAGCATTGTACTTGTAGAGTTGCCGAACAAAATGCAGTCTGACTTAACAATAAAGAATCCTCGCATTCCCCTACCCCTGCTTGCAGCAGATCCTTCCAACAACTTGTGTGTTTCATGAGGTCATCCCCCTTTATATTGTTGAGTAATTTACTAAATTTGGATATTGGTGATGGAACCCCTAATGCCGCATCCAGTAAGGGAACTTTATGACAGCTAATTGCCTTCTTAGATAGATAATCCCTCACTTGTAAATATTTAAAGAAGTGGTTATTTCCTATCCCGAATTTCATCTTGATTGTATCAAAGGAAAGGATTTTGTTGTCCTCTATAAGATCTCCAATAAACCTTGCGCCTTTGTCTATCCATATTCTCATATATCCGTCTTGAAAAATTTCAGGCAATAGATCGTTATCAGCCAAGGGGGAGTATCTGTGTATCCTGCTTATTTCAAATTCTTTCCTAACTGCCGTCCAGACCTTAAAGGCTCCCACCAAAATTTTAAATTTTACTCTTTTGAAGTAAGCAAAATCTATATGACGCATGAGACAGCCATTAGCCTCCGCCCCTAATACTAGCCTATATATAGAAGTAATGGATGTTTCCTCTGTCTCTTTTCCCAATAAATCCAACATCTGTTGTAAAGCTGCTGCCCAGTAATAAACCTGGAGATTGGGAAAAGAACACCCTCCCCGATCCCTGGGTAAAGTCATATATCTAAGTGCTCTGCGGGGTCGTTTCCCGGCCCACAAAAATTTCGAGATTATTTGATTGAAGCAGAGAACCAGACCTTATTTATTTCAACTGGAATAGCTCTAAAAAAGTATAACATTTTGGGCAGAAATAACATCTTAACAACATTACATCTCCATAGGAGTGTGAGGTACAGGCCATTCATTCTGTTAAAATCTGTTTTAGTCTTTTGTAACAGAGGCTCCAGGTTAATTTGCACAATTTCGTCGATGTTAGCACATATCTCGACCCCCAGGTATCTAGCCTTTTCCACTACCTGTATATCATCCAAGTATATTCTAAAGTTTTTGACAATAATCGTCTTGTTCTCATTAAGATAATATCCTGAGATTTTTCCAAAATATTTTGCTTCCCTTTCTGCCTCGTTAATAGCCTCTGCTGGGTTAGTCGTAATTATAGCTAGGTCATCCGCATATGCTAAAATCTTAGTATCTCCTCCAATAGAATGGATGGCCTGTATCTTGTCATTCTCCGCAATTTTTCTGATTAAAGGATCTATATAAAGTGCAAATAATAGCGGAGAGCAGGGGCACCCTTGCTGCGTACCAAGGGTAACTTTAATTAGATCAGATGTGTAGCCCTTTATAGATATTCTAGCCACGGGTTCCTGATACATACATTTGATAGCTCCAATAAAATCCTTGCCCAAACCTTTCCTTTCCTTAATTGCCCATAAAAAGGGCCAGGAGACCCTATCAAATGCTTTTTCAGTATCCAGTAATATTGCAGCCATAGGGTCTCCTGAAACCTTTGTATAATCAAATAACGTGATTATACCCTGGATGTGTGCCGTCGTGCCCCTTCCCAGGACAAACCCATGTTGGAAAGGGGATACTAGCTTCTTAATAACTACGGCTAGCCTATTTGCCAAAATGTTAGAAAAAGTTTTTACATCACTATTAACCAGCGTGATTCACCAGTACGAACCCAATTCCTTTGTGGATTTGCCTTTTTTAGGGAAGACTGTAATATTAGCACTTTTCCAGGAATCGGGGGCCAACAAGTCTAATTGTGCTCTATGAAATACCTGCAACATGAGTGCCAAAATCTGTGTCCTAAACTTTTTATAAAATTCCCCTGGTATCAAATCGGTTCCCATTGCTTTACCTAATGGTATAAAATCTATTGCTGCTTTTAATACATCCATTATAAATGGCGCACCTAAGCTATCTTTCTCTTCAGGAGATACTTGATCGGAAATTTGCCCTTTTAAATAATCCTCGATTTCTTAATCCCTATCTTGAATATCCTCAGTATATAATCTTTGATAACATTTTTGAAATGCAGTAAGGATGGCTTCAGGCTCACTTACCAAACCTACGCTAGGGTCTCTAATTTCTTTGATCCAAGTTTGTACTGTTTTCTCCCTAGTACGTACTGCAAGTAGGTGGCCCACCCTCTCACTATTCTCATAAACCCTGCTCCACCACAACATATACTTCTCAGTCGATTTCTTGATAGATATCTCAGTAATGGCCGATCTAGCAATAATAATCTTTGATTGGGCTGTCTCTGATTCTCCCCCTTCAGACAATACATTGATTAATTCGGCTTCTGCCTTACCTAATTCCTCATACAGGGTTTGTGACAAGATTTTATCCTTCCTTTGTGCCTCCCAGCCATACTTAGAAGTTTCTCCTCTAACCCTGCTTTTAATGTCTCCCATACTACGCCTATATTGATACTCCCTAAATTCTCTCCAATGAACCTAGGAATCCATTCCTCAACATGTTGTATGTATTCTTCTTCACTTAATAGAGCCCTATTAAATGTCCATCGTGTCTGTGAAGTTTCTAGCTGAATATTTCTATCACCAAAGGATTGTGATCAGACATAACTTTGGGATATTTACTTATCTTGCAACCTTGTAAAACCTCATGTGACACAAAAAAGTAATCTAATCTTGCATGCACTTGATGTGGTGCAGAAAAGTACGTGAAGCCAGGATCATTCCCCTTTTGTTCTGCCCATACATCTGATAACCCATACAAAAATGTAAGTTGCGACAGTGATTTAAAAACCTTGGGTTTCCGACCTTGATACATCACTCCTTTATGGCTGGAAACCTGAAAACTCATATTAATATTCATATCTCCGCAGAAAATCAGAGGAAGAGGCCAACCGACAAGCTCGATATTCAACCAGGAAATGTCACCGGGGACACATTAAATACAGCATGCAGGGGGCGAGCTGGCCATTGATGGGTGGGAGACTGGTTTGCAGGGATATTGGCGTGTGCGGGACTTGGGCCCGCTACAGTGGATATGTTTGGGGATTGCTTTAGTCTCAGATTAAAGTGCCTACCATCTACTTGGGCTGTCGGGGATCCTGGGGTTTGCCGAGATTGGGCTTCACGATGTGGCTCCCTCGGAGATTACAGATTTCTGCCTCATTTTTCTTTTGTTTCATTTTTGTTTTCTCAAGATACTGGGACGGTTTGTTTCTATAGGGGTGACAGATGCTTCAAGCGTCGAAGTATATGGTGGGGAGATATTGGGGGTGGAGGGCATGGGTTGTTGTTTTTGATTTGCATGCTCTTAGTTGTTGTTCTTTTGTTTATCTGACAGCGGAACCTAAAGGTCACCAAGTGCATGTTGTCCGACATGGCTGAGAATGTACCGGAGGCACTGAAGGGAAAATTGCACATAATGCCCTGGAATGTGAAAGGCTTGTATAATAATATCAATCGTGGGAAGGCTATGTTATATGTAAAGCTGTTGATTCTGCTGCATAAGACATTCCCTTTGTTGGTGCAGCAAGTTTTTACAGATGACCAGGGCGATATATTATGGTGACAGGACACCTGCAAGGAAACCCATGGTCAATCGCTAGTGTGCATTCACACCTCATTTTGTTTAGGCTACACTATGTATAGCATGCTCCAGCCAATCCAGACGCTTCGCTCATGCTGCTTAACAGCATAAGAGCAGCATCTGGATTGGATAAGGATCTGTGGAAGCTGTGGAACCTCTCCCTTCGAGGAGTCTGGAGCCGGGGACTGGAGCACACCGAGGACGTGCTGCAGGCTAAGTTAAGTGAAACTTTTTTTTTCATTTTTAAATATTTGTTTATTTGTATGTCTTTTTTGTATTTATGTCACCCCACCATTTTTGACGGTCACCAACCACCACTGCTATTCACCCTGATTCATCTGATGCTCAACACCACTGCAGGAATGACAATAATAGGTGAGGACTTTAATGCTGTAGTAGACCCACTTCACAACAACACTGAATTGACTACGTCACATTGCACATCCCACTTCCAGCCATGAATATTGACGACGGGTCTGACCAATACCTGGTGCATACACCACAGGACCACCCAACAATCCACGTACTTGTTCCCAGTGCATGCCACACTCTCGCATTGACTACTTAACATGTCCTGGTAGTAAAATGCCAAGTGGTGGCTGCTACGTTTTTTCTCCCATGGGCCCTTTTAGACCAGCCCCCCATACAAATAAATATAAAATGCACACATCAGGGGAAACCTGTCATATGGTGATCAAACGCCTGGTGGTTGTTGGATGATGACAAAGTTGAATATCTGATTTCAAGCTTAATAAACACACTGTCTCCAAGGCCACAAGCCTCTGGGAAGCCTTCAAGACGGTACTGCGTGCCTCTGCCATGGCTTATATCAGAGGTAAGGAGACAGGTAGGGGGAATGACATAATAGATCTAGACTATCAAATTCAGCAGTTAGAACGGAGTGAAATTGTCTCCCTGGCTCCGGACTCACAACATCTACTCCTCTGAGTCAGATTGGCGCTAAAGCTAAAATTCCTGGACACAGCACAGAAAGTGTATTCAGAAGGTAAATTGTATGAACAGACAGACAAGGCAAGGAAGTGTTACACTGGCTGGCAAACAAGGAGTATGGCTCAAGGGTTGCCTCGGCTGTCCGTGATGCAGAAGGCAAGTTACATATTAATCCCCTTGAGCTAGTGGAAACTTTTTCCGATTTCTATAGAAGATTGTATGGCTTATCGACGACTACTCGTGCGGAAGTCTAGAACCCCATCCTTAGAGACCTCCCCTTACTCCTGTTGACCATGACTGACAAGGTGGCATAGGAACACCCGATTACGAAGGGGGAACTATGAGAGGCCACAACAACAATGGTATTGGGAAAGACCCCAGATCTCAATGCTCTGCCTGCTGAGTTTAAAAAAAGGTATGTCTCCTTACTGACACCGCATTAAGCTGCACTGTTTGATGAGGCATATGAGCACTCACGGTTGCCTCATAATATGCGATGGGCGGTAATTACGGTTCTACTTAAATCTACTAAACCCCCGAAACTTTGCACCTCATACAGGCCAATTTCATTAATTAACATAGAGGCTAAGCTCCAAGCCAAACTTCTGGCCCTTAGACTACACAAATGAATATGGTCTGTGATCCATGTGGATCACAATGGATTTATGCCACACATAAGCACATGTCTACATGTAATCCTTGCCAGGTTATGAGAGCTGCACGGTCCAACTGCACTGTTTTCCCTAGACTTAGAAAATGCATTTGACACAGCCCACTGGCCCTTTATGCATCAGGTATTATCTAGAATAAATGTACTCCTCCACTTTCAGCATTATGTTGCTACTCACACAGACGTACTCACACAGCCGTGAGCACAGGTGGGGGTTAATGGTGTTTTATCAGCCCCTTTTTTGATAGAGAGAGGCACCAGGCAACAATGCCCCCTCTCACCCTTACTATTTACATTTACAATAGAACCTTGGGCAGAGTGTGGCGGTGTGAATGCTCAGCTCAGGGGGATATAGTGGGGCCTGGGACACAAGGACAGGATATTGCTACATGCAGACGACATGCTGCTCTATATACAGAAGCCAGATGTCTCGCGTTCCAAGGCGGATGGACAACCTTAACATTTACGGCGATGCCTTGAGTCTGTGGGTGAACTGGCAAAAATCAATATATATCCCGATTTTTATCAGAATGTTCCCACAACCCAGACTAACCTACAGTTACAGGTTGAAAGAGACCATTCCAGGTATTTCGGCATGGAAATAACCACCTCTCACACCAGAAGCTGAGGATTGAATATTGATACTTTGCTGGGGGACATGAGGAATACGTTCCAGTCCTGAGAGCACCTGCCCTCTCTCTGAAGGGTCGAGGTGCACTCTCTAAAATTGAGGTCTTCCCCTGCCTCTTGCTTATACTTCAAAACTACCCACACATATTGTCACAGCAGTATTTTATGGCGATACATTCTGAGGTTCCTGGTTTTCTGTGGGCAAGGACGATCCCGCGCGACTCTTTTGCAAACTGCTGCCACTCTCCATATGAGGCTGGCCTGGGTTGGTCGGATTTACAATTTTACTATTGAGCGACACAGTTGATAACCATTATTAACAGTTTGCACAGTGAGTGGCTGGATCCCCTGCAGAGGTTGGAGCTACCCTGGATAGAATGCCATGGATTGATCCATATGTTGTATGGGGGTAAAACCGCCAATTCACTCCCCGAGGTTCCTAGGATATCCATAATGTGTTTGAACGCCGAGTTGACGTCCATTAGGTGTCAGGGCAACGTAACATCGGACACGCCCTCATGGTATCATACAAGACTCCCACAGGGGGCCTACAGGGCCTCAGGAAGTGGAATTTGATTAGAATTTTGACATTGGGAGATGTGTGGTCATATAATCATATGAAATCTTTTCGAGACTTGCAAGTGGAGTTCTGGTTACACGTCTCAGTTTTATCTCTACCTTCAACTGCGTCCTGCCTTGGCAGTCTATGGGGAAACATTTGATGCAATTCAGGATAGCATCTACCTAGAGGACAAGTTAATATTATCAAAATGAAAAAAGAAAGCAATTTCCCAGATGTATCAATTTCTGCTGCACCCCTCCTGAAAATCTGGCAGTGATGGGACCAGGACATGGGGGACTGAACGATGATAACTAGAGGGAGGCGACGATGGCCCCGCGGTTCTCGATGGTGTCCTTAAGGCTGCGCCTTATACACTTCAAATATCTACACTGGTATTACTAAGATCCAAAATGCCTTTCGAAAATGATGAGGACACAAACACCAAGCTGTATCAGATTCCAGGAGGCTGAGGGGCATTTCTTTCATGTGGTTTGGTTATTTCCGCCCATACAGCGTTACTGGAAATTTGTATGTTGTATTCTGTGGTAGGTGATTGGCAGGGTGGTTCTGGTCGATCACTGAATGATAATACTGGAACTGATGGAGGAGTGTGGGGGGGGGGGGCTCACGGCCACAGGATTACTGGTGGCAGAGAGAGACGTGGCATGATATTAGAAGGATGCATAGGGCCCCACAGTGAAGGAATGGACAAGAGGCATGGACTTTTGCGCTAAGGTAGCAGAGTTGGTCTAAAAGGCCCGGGTGTGAGTACAAAGAATAGGAAAATACGGGGGAATAGATGGAACTATGCCCTTACATGAGATAGTGGCCTTCTAGTTTGGAAGCTCTATTCGGTGATTGGCAGAAATATTTGTGATGGAATTTGAAATTATGCACTCTCGAACCATGTCATCTTTCTAATTAGTTGTCAGTTGATGCAATGTTTGATATTCATGTTGATATTGAAAACTCAATAAAGAGAATTATTAAGAAAAAATAAAGAAATAGAAGAGAGGAAGAAATATAGCCCTAAGAATAAAGAATAGGAAGTAGTCAAGATTATGACTGAGTAAAGGGAATGCGAAAACCAAGAAAGCCTACTATTTTTAGATACTTGTATTTTTTCCTCTCTGTTATGGACCATGCTGCCTTGCACTGAATTTGTGGAAAAGAGAAAGAAGAGACGAATTACTAAAACAATCCTCCACCTACAACAACAGTTAATCTCTCAATGGACTTTTGATTGCACTAATTATATAAACAATCAAAATCCAATCCTATAGAAATGACCATCTGGAGAGAGAGAGCAAGCCTAGAATTATTTAAAACCGCGCAGATGAAAGAACTCCCATTTTTAGGTCGAAGCCTACCAGACAGCTCAGCTGCCTGCTTTGCTAAAGACATCTGGGGGACATTAAGAAAGCTTCCCTGGGAATGCATCCCGCCGGTTGCTTGCCATTGGCTTTGTGGTTTGTAATTCACATTTTGTGGCTTTCTATTTGCCAGCTTTATTTGTTTTAGGCTGTCCAGCGTGAGTTCGTCCCTTCCAAGGAGTGAAGCCTTCTCACACTGCCTCTCCCTGTATCCTTGTATTCGACCCTTGGATACAGACGTTGAAAGACCATCATACACAATTCTTTTGTTAAAGAATGGTGGTACCCGACAGAACGTGTTGTAGCTATGTGTGATTGACAGCTCAGTGACAGTGTATGGGTGACGTGTCCCTCTTCCATTAGTGAAGAGCTCCACTAGAGAGAAGAGAAGCCTTTTTGCATTAGGCCCACTACTTTCCAACAGAGCTCTGCCTGGTTCCATCTACGCTCCACTTATACGAACTGAACATGTCTCGGAATAACGAGGAAAAAGGAAAGGCAGGGCTACAAATAACGCAACTAGGAAAAAACAGCCTCCAGAGCAACAGTCCACTGGGAAATTGCCCGATATGGCCAGTTTGGACATGCTGTCCCAATAATAGGCATTTGGCCCATTGAGCAGAACTCGAGTACGTTTTATACCCCAACATGTCTTTTTTGGCATCATTTGAATTACGCATGTGGCGTAAATAGCACATGACGCAGCATATAAACTGGCCTAGACTAGGCTGCAAAAACTGGCGCTGTCTGCTCTCTTCCGATGGTGCTGGGGGTTCCAGCGGCATCCATTGAGTACACATGCACGGAAACATCTTTATACACATATGGAGTATAACTTATATGACTAGATGGGCGAGCCAAAGAATTAACAGGGAGAGCCGAGTCGAGGACCTAGCTGGTCTCTAAGTGAGTTGCCAGCCCTGAAAATGTTTGGCACGTAAATCGTGCAACAAACACCGTTTAGAAATATGATAGAAGCAGAAACGTTTAAACTTAGTGCATCAGATTATATCACTGCATTGAGAAGGTCCTTTATTAAAAGTGAAAGTTTTTAAACATGAATTTCAAAACATTAATCTATCCCCAATCCCTCGCCATGATAGCAATGCATCAGTATAAGTTAAGTCAAGAACAACTTTATTTCAGTTCACCAGAACCATAACAAGTTTACAATAAAATTATCAAAATGTATATAACAGTTATAATCAAAGCGCTAAAAAGATGATTCATAAAATTCCAGGAAGATACAATTCTTTACATACAATGATTGAATTAGAGCAGCATGGTATTAAGTGATACATAAAATTCTGAGAGCATAAGGTTGTGGATCTGTGCAGAACGATTTAAGACAACGTGCATTAAAACCATATACAGGAGCGCTTACTCATAGTGTTTTCTAATAGCCATAGAGATTTTTATGTAATTGGTTACAACAATACAAATATCAGCGGTAGCCAATGAGTGCAATAAACTAAAACCATCAATATGTGTGCAAGGGTGGATTTTCCTTAATAATAGGACTACAAATTTTCTCCTCGCCGTTTTATATAAGGTGCAGAATAGAATAAAGTGCATGGTGCTTTGGCTCGTAAAGTTGTCACACAGACAAGGTGTGAGCTTATCAGCCCACCCTCTTTGACGTGGAAATGCCAATAAAAAGTGCACAGTGCGTAAATGAAATCTGGTTAACTAAAATCTAATCTGCAAATCAGTAGTAAAAGTTCAATAATATTGCAGTGGGGCAAGGGGCATCTGTAGTAGACCCATCTCGTCTTGTTCTAGATAGCACATGTTGGCCCTAGAGTAAAACGCCTCTTTAATAATGGCTTTAGCATTTGGTGGGATAGTTTCCGGGTTGTCATAAAAATACCCCAATCCTATCTCATGATATTTGTCCCCACAAAGCGAAGCTATGGTATTTTTAGGGCATTAGCCAGGTTTTTGCAGTCTATGATTACTTTACCTGAAAACATAAATTCTTCAGACAGCCACATTTTTGCCCCTAAAAACAAGGGGGCGCAAGCTATACAATCCTTTACAATTCTAGTCCCAATTCCTTGTGACATAAAAGATTGGGGCACTATTTTGGGTCATCAATAACCTTTTGGTGAATTTATTTTCCAATGCTTGTAGTTGATGGTTTTTATGGTGTCCTCACACCCCTGCCCCATATGTTGCAAGAGAAATACATTTTGCCTTGTATATGGTAATTAATTCCCTCATAGGCTTGTGGCCCAATTTACGTGCAAAACGAAATAGCCCATCCACAGCCCTGTTTGTATGATGGGCTCGTGCTGTGACAAGTGGTTCCCAGTTCAACTGTTTATTATATATATTCCCTAGGTACATAAAATTAGTAGTAAATTAAGAAGCAAGTCAGTTGTCATGTGCCCCTTGTAGGTGGCCTAGATTCTTACAGAGAGCAACATAATGATCTATTTAAATCAGACCTAAAGTGTGTGTTTAGCATACACCCTGCACTCCTGTATTTCAAAGTGCTCTCAAATGCAATAAGGAAAAAAGGATGCACTGTGAAGTAAAATCTTTGTCTAGGATCACATAATTTGGTCGAGCTCGGAGAAGTCATAGGTTTTCTGATGTCACATTGTGCCTTTCAGCCACTAGATAGGTATTAATTGACCTCTTCTGTTTTTTTTTTGTAATGACAAATTTGTTGTGTCAGAAACCGTACAAATATTTGTATGACAGGGCTTCATAATATGAACAATATAGTACAGTAATACATCTATAATGTCGACATTTATTTTATCCCCTTGAAACAAAAAAAAAAGAAATAGGAAAGGAGGAAAACGAAATCACAAGATTAAAAAATCCAACCTGTTGTGCCACAGTCACTTGCGGAGGACTGCCCTGGCCATCTTGACAAGTCCGTTATTAGATTACATAGTGATATGATCTCCCACTGCCCTTCCGCCTCTATGTTCCTGTATCGGATAATAAGGGAGTAAAGGGCTCCAGGTAGAGACCTTGGTATTCTGCACGCCTCTTCCATATTTTGGGGTGCTTCTGTGGGTATCCCCTCGCTTTGAATATAGGTATCTCCAGCCCCATAGAGACATCCAATCCCTTTTTCCAGACCCCTAGCAAGGGAGGGACGCAGCCTTCCAGGCCTTAGGTATGTCTCGCTTTGCCAATATTAGACCCAGAAACAATAAATGGTGCCTGTAACCATTGACCCCCATCCCTTCCGTAATGTTTAGTAGGGCGACTCTCAGTGACTTGGGAATATCCCACCCCAGCACCACGGAGAGACAGGTTGTCACTCCTTTCCAGAACTTGTGGAGCACAATACACTGCCAGGCAATGTGTATAAAGGTGCCCCCACTATTGCCACAGCGCAGACATATAGGGGATGCCACCATGCCCTCCCTCCATGATTTATATCTTATAAAGTATACTCGATGAAGATATTTGAATTGTATAAGCCGCAGTCGTAATAAAATAGCCGCCCTTTGCGGGGACGCCAGCGCCTCGGTCCAGTCGCTGCTGTCCAGCAGACCTATATCTGTCTGCCGGGCCTCACAAAGTGTATTTAATGTAAGCAAGTCGTGTGCGCCTGAGTAGAATATGTATACTTGAGTGGTCGAGTGGAGTCTCCTCCATGTCAACCCAACCCATCCCCTCTTTTAAGGTTTGCAAGCGTAAGTCCAGAGTCACTATCGGATTCCCGGTCGCATGCCAACTGTCTTGAGTGGGGCATAGTACGTCGTTCTAGTCTCCCCCAACTACCGTCAGTATTGCCGCCTATACCGCCATCAGGCGCTCTGTAAAGGTCCAGGTAAGGGGGGAGGAGCGTAAACACTGCCTAGGAAAAACAATTCCCCATATAATGTGCCTGACACAATGGTGT
Organism: Triturus cristatus; assembly: GCF_964204655.1. NCBI lineage: Eukaryota > Metazoa > Chordata > Amphibia > Caudata > Salamandridae > Triturus > Triturus cristatus. Next base: position 395,911,938 of record NC_140593.1, read on the forward strand.
ACCTTCCTTGGGGGTCGAGCGACGACTTGGTATGCACAAATGGAACCCTACGATGAATCAAGATTGCCGTACCTCAAGATCCTCTGGTTAATCCCGAGTGGAAGGGCTGGATAAACCCAAAGCGGGAGAAACAAGATGTTTTGGTGCCCAGGAGGTTTGTTTCTTGTAGCATAAGGATATCTGTTTTGTAGCGCTTGGCCTGGCGGAGTATAGCGCCCTTTTTAATCTTATCTAGCATGCCCCGTACATTCCAGCTGACTACTCGGAGCCCATTCCGGAGACATTTGTGTATGGCATTGTATGGCCATTAAAACTGCAAAATGGCAGGCTTATCAGGGTCGTGCTGTTTCCTCAGAGATTTAGAATTGAAGCAAACTCTAGCTAGGAAATCATTCAGTGGTTCGTCCATTACTGGGACAACCAGTCTTCTGAGGCTCCATACAGACGGAATCGCCTTGTTATCTTATATGGACCAACTTTGGAGAAATTGCAAAAATAGTATGGATCTATTTTGATATTTTTTGGCTTGGAAAAAGACGAAACACGTCTCAGCCTCAAAAAAGTCTAGGAGGACGAAACACGTGTCGGCTGCAGCATATGTTGGACAACACTGTATAAAAAACTTGTCTCTGAAGTAAAAAAATAATGTGGAAGAATTTGACTAGTGTAAACTGGATTTGATCACCACTACAGAACCTTACAAAGACGTGATCTACCATTGTGACTTGTATTGTGTATGCCTGAGTGCATTTCTGTTTTGGACAATATAGTGGCAGGCCTGCCAAATTTAATAGTGAGCGGACCATAAGTTTGGCCCCTGCGGATATTATTCTGTCTCCAACTTGGCCAAACTTTTCCAATGGCCCTGGGGAGTAACTGCCGTCGGACAAATAGCTACATGTCTGCCCGCCTAATTTTTTTTGAGCAGACATGTTGCCATTTTTTACAGTTTCTTACCGGCAGGTCAGGCTGCACCACAAACAGCATCAGAGGAGGTACTCCGAACGCTGCAGAGGGGCTCTGCTCATGCAGGGGCACCCTCTCACATAAAAACCAAGCACTCTGCCTTCAGGATTGTTAAGGCCTGCCATAGGAGTGACTTATAGGTTTTATATGTGTGTGCAATGGTAGCGATATAGGTAGCCTATACCATAGTAAGGGGTGCAAGCACCACCTTACCCAGGCTGCAGTAGCAGACCTGTGGTGTCATTTTGGAGTGCTTCCCAGGGGTGGCATAATACATGCTTCAGCCCCTGGTGGGCCTCTGAGGTACCTATGCCCTAGGTACATAGTATAAGTACTGACAGGGTGAGAGCCTGTGTAGAACTGTGCACTGTTCACAAAGTGTCTAGTCTGACACTAAGAAAGTTTTGAAATCATATTTTGCTTTTAATTTTCAACAAAGAAACATCACATTGTGTTGAACATTTCGCGTTTTCTAGGTGCGGGACAACAAGTAAGTATTCGCAATTTGTATCAGAAAACAATTCATTGAATATCCACATGAAAAACGCGATGTCATACAGAAATCATGTGTAACATTATGCCAAATACATGTTACAAACATATGGTAATGCGACAGAATTACATCACAATAGAAATGTAAATGCCCAATGCATTTCGGAACCAGCCGGTTCCTTCGTCAGGGGCCAATCTGAAAAATATAAGGTAAACCATATGCTAGTGAGTAAAAATTGTTTTGGGCTCAATCTCTAGAAATCTGATGGTGAGTTAACGTCACTCTAGGAATTACCTGTTTGTGTGATGATTATGATATACTCTGTAAGAAACAATGATATGGCAATGTAAGGAACACGTGGAGCAGGGAAGTGTACGTAAGATATAGCGGTGGGCTACCGTCAAACTCACGCTTACCTGTTTGAATGAAAACTCGTGACTCTGAAAAGATCTGAAATGACGAGCTGTATTGAGTAAATGAGGCTGACAAGAGCAGAGAATGATGGAACTTACAAGAGTGGAATGTGTTACGTTACCAAAGAGAACGAAATCTTACCTCTAGGAGGAGGTACTTAAGAGGCTGAGGAAAAAGTAAACAGAACGAGATATCAGAAAGGGGCGAGAACAAAATAAACAAACGCTTCAGCCAACAGCGAAAACTCATGACAGGACCGTTACCTGGAAAGAAACTATGGGAGAGAGTAACCGGCGGAGCTTCACACAGGATAAGCAGGTAATGGATTGCGAGCCGAGTAAGCTTTTTCAGGAGTGAGACCCGGAAACAAACCGGGATTGCTCGACTTAAGTCCATATGACTCCTTCCCAAGATGGCGCCTTCGTAAGTACGGTAGTTACGAGACACCTAGCTGGGTGTACTCGTTTCCAGTAGTCTGCTCTTTTTGTCGAGCAATCCCGGTTTGTTTCCGGGTCTCACTCCTGAAAAAGCTTACTCGGCTCGCAATCCATTACCTGCTTATCCTGTGTGAAGCTCCGCCGGTTACTCTCTCCCATAGTTTCTTTCCAGGTAACGGTCCTGTCATGAGTTTTCGCTGTTGGCTGAAGCGTTTGTTTATTTTGTTCTCGCCCCTTTCTGATATCTCGTTCTGTTTACTTTTTCCTCAGCCTCTTAAGTACCTCCTCCTAGAGGTAAGATTTCGTTCTCTTTGGTAACGTAACACATTCCACTCTTGTAAGTTCCATCATTCTCTGCTCTTGTCAGCCTCATTTACTCAATACAGCTCGTCATTTCATATCTTTTCAGAGTCACGAGTTTTCATTCAAACAGGTAAGCGTGAGTTTGACGGTAGCCCACCGCTATATCTTACGTACACTTCCCTGCTCCACGTGTTCCTTACATTGCCATATCATTGTTTCTTACAGAGTATATCATAATCATCACACAAACAGGTAATTCCTAGAGTGACGTTAACTCACCATCAGATTTCTAGAGATTGAGCCCAAAACAATTTTTACTCACTAGCATATGGTTTACCTTATATTTTTCAGATTGGCCCCTGACGAAGGAACCGGATGGTTCCGAAATGCATTGGGCATTTACATTTCTATTGTGATGTAATTCTGTCGCATTACCATATGTTTGTAACATGTATTTGGCATAATGTTACACATGATTTCTGTATGACATCGCGTTTTTCATGTGGATATTCAATGAATTGTTTTCTGATACAAATTGCGAATACTTACTTGTTGTCCCGCACCTAGAAAACGCGAAATGTTCAACACAATGTGATGTTTCTTTGTTGAAAATTAAAAGCAAAATATGATTTCAAAACTTTCTTAGTGTCAGACTAGACACTTTGTGAACAGTGCACAGTTATACACAGGCTCTCACCCAGTCAGTACTTGTTTCTTTTGCACAGTAGGAGAGGACAAACTCCTACATAACTGTAGCACCGCTGTTTTAGAAATTCAGTCAGAATCTTGCATAAAATTGGCGCAACTTAGGAGTGCTCTCCCTACATAACCTAGGTACATAGTATACCATATACTAGGGGCTTATAAGGCACTCCAGAATCCAATTAGAAATGTACCTAATGTCCATGGAAACCATTTTAGAGAGGAAGCAGCTAAGCTGGTGTCCTGATTAGCAGGGCCACAGCAAGACTAAGGTCGAAAAACAGTGAAACACCAGCAAAAAGTGGGGGTACCCATGTGAAGCAGATCCTACTCTCCTACACAACCCCCCTCCCCCAAACGCAGGGACATTAAACTAACCTTGACCAGTTGAGTCTTCATGTTCTAAGTGGAAATACCTAGAGAGTCTATCTGCATTGGCATGGTTACTCCCAGGTCTATGTTCCACTGTAAAGTCCATCCCCTGTAGAGAAATGGACCACCTAAGCAATTTGGGGTTTTCACCCTTAATTTGTTTTAGCCATAAGAGGGGCTTATGGTCAGTCTGAACAATGAAGTGAGTACCAAACAAGTATGGCCTCAACTTCTTCAGAGCCCAAACCACAGCAAAGGCCTCCCTCTCAATGACTGACCAACGTTTCTCTCTAGGGGTCAGCCTTCTGCTTATGAAAGCTACTGGCTGATCCTGACCTTCATCATTCAATTGTGACAGTACAGCCCCTACACCCAATTCAGATGCATCTGTTTGGACAATGAACTTCTTGGAGTAATCAGGACTCTGCAGAATGGGAGCAGTGCACATGGCCTGCTTCAGGTCATCAAATGCCTTTTGACAGCTAGCTGTCCACTGAACCTTTTTGGGCATTTTCTTAGAAGTTAAGTCATTCAGGGGTGTCACTATTGATCCATACCCCTTGACAAATATCCTGTAGTACCTGGTCAGGCCTAAGAAGGCTCTCATCTGATTCTGGGTAGATGGAGCAACCCAGTCCATGATGGTCTGGATTTTGCTCTGCAGTGGTTGAACCTGGCCTCCACCTACAATGTGGCCCAGGTACACAACCTGACTCTGCCCTATCTGGCACTTAGTGGCCTTGATAGTGAGGCCTGCCTTTTGCATGGCCTCCAAAACATTCCTCAGGTGGAACAGGTGATCCTCCCAGGTGGAGCTAAAGACAGCAATATCATCTAGATATGCTGCACTATAGTCTTCCATGCCTGTAAGGACTTGATTCACCAACCTTTGGAAAGTGGCAGGTGCATTCTTCAAACCAAAGGGCATTACCACAAACTGATAGTGCCCACTAGGGGTAGAAAATGCTGTCTTTGGCTTTGCATCATCAGCTAGTCGGATCTGCCAGTAGCCAGCTGTCAGGTCAAATGTGCTTAGAAACTTGGTTGAGGCCAAAATATCTATTAGCTCATCTGCCCTGGGGATGGGATGGGCATCAGTCCTAGTGACTGCATTGAGACCCCTGTAGTCTACACAAAACCTAATTTCTCTCTTGCCATCTCTGGTGTGAGGTTTAGGTACCAGGACTACTGGGCTAGCCCAAGGGCTAACTGAGGGTTCAATCACTCCCAAATCCGACATCTTTTGGACTTCTGTCCTTATACAGTCCCTGACATGGTCAGGTTGCCTGCAGATCTTATTCTTCACAGGCAGACTGTCCCCAGTGTCCACTTCATGAGTGCACCAGGTTGTCTGACTTGGAGTCAGACAAAACATATGTCTGAACTGGCTGAGAAGTTTTCTACAGTCAGTTTGCTGCTGGGCAGTGAGGCTGCCTGCCAAGGCTACACCATCAACTGACCCATCATCAGGGTTCTGAGAAATCAGGTCAGGGAGTGGGTTACTCTCTTCCTCCTGTCCTTCATCAGTAGCCATGAGCAAGCCCATGTCTGCCCTGTCAACCTATGGTTTAAGTCTGTTGACATGAAGTATCCCGTGGGGACTCCTAGGGTTTCCAAGGTCTACCAAGTAGGTAACCTCCCCTTTCTGCTCAACAATTGTATGGGGGCCACTCCATTTGTCCTGGAGGGCTGCTTAGTGATATGATGATGTCCATATTTGTTGCTATATCTGTCATTCCAGTTGCCTTCCTACTCTAACAGATCCCTTTGCCCCAGTCTTGGTCCTGGCATTGTACTCTCTATAGTGCACGCTGCATCTTAATTCTTGATACCATGCACAGAGATGCTTGCAGCGCGGACACTTTTCATTTGTTAAAATTAACGATAAAAGCTTCCTTTGGCACCATTCTGTCATTTGAGGCTGCTTATAAACATTTTTCCCTCACACCAGCTTTCTTTATATTTCAGCTCTAACACTGAAAAAATATCTGAGAGTGAAAGGAAGTGTGTATGCCTAGTTTCAAAAGCCATGCGAGGTACAACTTCCTATGTTTTCATTTCTGAATTTAAAAAAGAAAAATTACTGGCTGCTTCGAAATGACATTTGTCCTGAAAGCAGTTTTCTTGGATACAAAGAAAGCATTTTCCTGTTATGACTGCTTCATAATAATCAGTTTGGGCTTATTATGTACTGCTCCTCTTTTTCAAAATATAATGAAGAAAAGGAGCTAGCTGGCAGGAATGGGGATGTTTCCATCATATCTAACTCAGGAGAAGAGGTGGGGAATGTTGCATTCTTTGTTTCATTTGTAATAATAATAACAACTAGTGCCAAGTCCCAAAATATTTTTAAGGAAGCTGGTGCTCACTGCCAGTGCGTCACAGAACTGACACATAACAAATGCAGCCTTTTCACTCAAAGACTACACAGCTCAGTGCATGTACCTTAGCCTTATCTGACACAAATCCATCTTTCCCAGCTCACAGAACATATACTGCTGTGGCAAGATACATCCGTACTGACCTGATGTTCTGCTCTGCCAAATCACATCCATCTTGACCGGCTGTCAAAAGGGCATATACCCACAGTGCACTGGAAGAAGGCTTTAGAACCTACTCCTGGGGTAAGACACAGATCACCTCTGCAGCAAACGTGAATTTAATACATGAATATGTCTATATATATAGCACCATACACAGTTGATAGTCTATTCTAACAGTTCTTACTCTAGATGATATGAGACCTGACGCTCAGAGTCTTGCACAGGATCACACAATGCGGTGAAGGTTATATCGATGCCATACATAACACAAATCAATCGAGTGTATGTGGATGAGGTAGTGTGAAACTTGGTGCATCTTGGAAGTTACCTATCATTTTTGGCATTACCTATATGTTTGTATTTTATATTTCTTTCTTTTTAGGTCTCGCATAGGCAGCGCATGCGCTGCCTCTACGAAGGCATCAAGTAATCTGTATAATTGGGTAAAACTCCGCCTATTGCCAGTAGTTTCTCCTACTGCTTGCCATTCGTTAACTGTGGCATTTATTTTGTTAGCGGGCTTATGGTTGGCTTGCGGTCCAATGCAGCACTTCCATTTTCCTTCTGTTCGGCCAGAAGCAGCACCGACCAACTACAGTTTTGTTCCGCTGCTCGGCGTTATCTATTTGTGTAGGGACTACTTCCTTGTTTGTCCCATGATGCAGTCTCTGCAGGGAATCCTGTCGCACCCAGATCCCGGATTGCCACCTGGGGAGCAGCGCTTGTGCTGACGCTGCTCCCACTACACCCGAGAAGACCTTGTGCCACTGCCTTGCGGCTCTTCCGCAGCTCATGGGCGGCGCAACACCAGCGGCTTCCCCCGCTGTGTCTGTGCGGCGAGATACTCCTCCACAATGCCTCCGGGATCGGACTTGGAGCTGGCGACTGGGGGTCCTGCGGTGGCGGTGCACTTCAGCGGGACCTATTTTTAGGTAGGAGGCGTGCTTGAGCAGCTTTTGCAATTCTACTTTTCTTTTCAATGCGAGGCTCATTAAAGAAAAACAACTTGCTTTCCTTTTCAGTGGAAGGCTTGTTATCTACACTCTGCCTTTTCTCGGCGGCTCCCTACTCCGGCAGCGTTATTGCAGACATTCGGGCTGCTTGCCTTGTGTGATTTTACACGTAATAACGCTTCAGAGGAATAATCTGCCCTATCTGCAGAACTCTTTGCTGAAACTACAGTGACATCAGCGGAGTCCGTGTTCGGAGAGCTTTACCCAGTGAAGTTCCAACAGTGGGTTTACTCTGGCGGCAGGAGTTAGAAGGCTGAGTCTGGTCATGTCTGTGTGCAATATATTTATATGTATTTGACCATATATGCTACTAGTTCCAGATCTAAATTGTACACCACAAAAGATCCTCTAGGGAATACCTTTATTAAGAGCATATCATCTACACATTATATAGCACTCTCTCATTGCCTTCTTGATTGAACGAACGAGATAAAAGTGTGCATTCTCACTGCTTTCGCTTTCCCTTCATTGTACTGCTCCTGCAGAGACCACCTATCTTTCCTGTATTTCCTTTCATAAGTTTAGCAAAATATCCAGTGTACGCTAGCCACGATTTATCCATCATCATAGTTTTTTTTCGGAGACTTGTATTCAAAGTGCAACTAGTCAAAAAGGAAGGTGGGAAGCGCTTTACCAAAAATATGCTGTCTGAACCTTTCGCACTTTTAAAAGCTCTGCACTGACTGTAAAAGTAAAAAATCTGTGTTTGGAGACAAATGAGTAAAGTAGAAAGAGGCGGAAGGACTTTCCCTTTTTTACCCCCTCCAATATTTGGATGAATGTTTTATAAACTGAAGTGCCCGCCCTCAGATCAATGCAGTGTGCTCTCTTGAAGTGATTATTAATGTTATGTATACTTTTATTCACTTGTGTTTAACAGGCATTAACGAGGTTATCGCATACACTTGCAGCAGCAAGAGGGAAGCAGCAGATGGCAGCAGATGGCAGATGGCAGCAGATGGCAGCAGCAGATGGAAGAGTCTGTGAAAAATGGGAAGGGAGGGGAGGGAGAAGGCAAGATTTGTCCACTGCTGGTAAACCAAGCCGCATAGCCTGACATTCCTCTTGTGTGGACCTCTTTCTGTCTTCATTCTACACTAGTGCGAGCTCAATGCAGGCAGAGCCAGCCCCTAGTTCTCATGTATGCTCTTTCCAGCACCTCCCTGGAAACAATCATTTTCTTAAAGGGAAAATCAGATCTTTTGATTAGGTTCCGATTTTTTGTGCACAGTGGCGCACTGCTGTTGTTTTAATAATAGAAATATGTTTTTTATTTTTTTATTATTTAACTAAGTAAAATGAGAAACGAGTGTCGTTTAAAAGTAGAACCCTGCAGCGGTTTTACAAAACTCAACCTTATTACAATGTCACCCCTGTCACCTCCTACCACCGGAGGAGAGGAGGTTAATCCACTCCATTTTAGGTATAGTATACTATAAACCAGAGGGCCGCTGCTCTGTGAGGTTATTTCCATCCCTCTGTTAACATTGTGGTAAACTGAATACAGATAAACACCAACTCTTTAAATTCAACCTTAAATGTAGTTCAGAAGGACTTTATAGCATTATGGGCCTCTTAAAGTTGAGTTTGTATGCTGAATGCGAGCTTTTGTAATGTTTAAAAATGCTTCTGTAGCTACTATCATGCCCAGTTTATTTTCAGTTGTTTTGTTATAAAAACAATAACATCACAAGACAATTTTCCTAGCAATACAGACGTTACAAAACAGGTGTTGTTGACCTACATCGTTATACAAATTTGCATCAGGCAAGTGTCTTGACAGTGAGTGTACTTTCAATGTACCCCTCACAGATGTCAACAAACACATTACTTCTTTCATTTTCTGTGGTCATATCCAGTGGTGACTGGCATCTACGGGGGGAAGCAAATGGAAAGTCTGCGAGCTTTTACAAGCCCAAGAGACCTCTCCGCTCCAGCATCAGTCTTCAGGAAACGCGATGCCTTTTCGCCCTGTTCTTCTGCCTGACAGGAAATTCAATGTAATAGATCTTGCATTTACGCAACTTTGAGCAAATTGCATTGTAAAGGGCAATGCCTTTTATCTATGTTTTGGATTTTGAAACCTAAATAAAAGGCATTGTCATTTACAATGCCAATAGTTTAAAATCGCGTAAATACGAGACCTATTGCAGTGCAAATGCAATAGGTCTCGCATTTGCAAGAGTTTAAGTTGTTGGCATTGTAAATGACAATGCCATTTATTTATCTGTTTTCAAAACCAACACATAAATAAAAGGTTTGTCATTTACAATGCCAATAGCTCAAATGCGAGACCTATTGCATTGCAAATGCTTGTTTATTATTCCTCCAACTGCTGTACAATGTCAGCTCTTTCAGCTTTCAACAAAAAATGATAAATACGCGTCAGTATGCGTTTTTCACGTGTGTGTCAATAGCAGGTAGTAGCAACACCAAGACATATGTGCTTGCTGTAAAATCTTACCATATTGTGCCTTTTTATACCTTATTATAATAGAAAACGCACTCCCTGACACTCTTGTGGTAATGACTGCTAGCCAACCCTCTCAAAACATATAGACCCTAGTAAAACTACATTCAGATTTTTAAATCTACGAGCACCCGAGCATAGTTCAAGACTTTGTGGTCTGCTCAACTATGAATGGAATCACCTGGTGTAGCTTTCCATGTGGAGTCCATGGAAAATCATTTGCTTTTCCCAATGGAATATCATTCCCTCTATAAAGAGTTCACAGTGGCAGTGAAATTTACAAGAGGGAATGGAATTCTCTCTGCAAATGCAGAATTTGTTTTTGCATTGAGAAAATAAGTTTTCCTTGTTGAGAAACCCGTTTTCCTACACCCCCAACAAATTTGAGTGTTATCCGTTTCCCTTTCTACCCCGGAAAGGGAGTTACGCTATCCCTTGTCTGAAGTAAAAATATGCCCCTGTCTAGGCTGGAAATGGAAATTTGAGGTGTTTGTGAATTCCCATGAATATACTTTTGTTGGGGTTCACAGACTTCCAAGGCAAACCACGCCTTGTAACGCCCAAGAATGCCCTTAAGTCCCACCCGTTGAGTGGGATTTCTGAGTGCAGAGATCTTGCAATGGTGTTGCAGATCTCTGCTGACGTAAAAGGGCCTACACCTGCCAGGAACCCCTTTGTGAATTGCTGGGCAGTATATGTGAGGTCAGTTTGGTTGTAAACTTACTTTTAGGACAGAATATACCTTTATCAATATGCCCATAGTCCGGGTTGCCAGCTAGATTTTGTATGCAGCTAAAAAAAGCGTACTCACAAACCATCTGATGTCGCACAAAGAGAACACTTATTCGAGGGAATACCGGTTTCGGAAGGTTGTGTGCTGCAACCTTGAGCTCTGTGCCTTCTGATCTTAGGCAGACTGCAGACCGACTGGATTTCCTAAAGAACATCCCACTTGAATATAATTGACGAGGTGCAGTGGAGTGTTAGCCTACTGTGAGACCACTGAAATGCTGCTGGCTAGAGAAACTAGGGATGGCAAAGTGGTCAAAAACATCATAATATAGCATCCAATTTAGAGCATAGCCAATCCTCACCCCTTACTCCTCATTCCTCACATATGCTCTTGTCGCTCCTAATGCCTCAGTCATTATACATTATTCCTCATTGCTCATCCAGGATCCCTTATCCCTCATCCGTCATTAATCTTCTGTCTTCCCTGACTCCTGTTCCTTTGCTTCTCATGTCTTAGCTATTATTCTTCATCTCTAAGTCCTCCCTTCTCCAGTAATAAGTTAAAGGGCCTTATTACGATACCGGTCAGACGAGCATCCGACTGACATTATTTTGGTAGTGGAACCGCCTGACAAGTAGTCAGCGGTTCCACTGCCAATATTAAGATATGTGACCGCTAGCACTGCAGTCGGAAACACAGCCTTTACCATTGTGGGTTGTGCTGCAGCCCGGAAAAGCGGTGCAGCATAAGCTGCAATGGTAAAGGGTATGTTTCTAAACATCTATGCACTGTGTGTCGACACGGTGCATAGATGTTTGGGGAGGGCACCACATGTGCCCTCCAGGCCACACAGATGAGGCCTAGGGGGGACAGGGGCCCTGTTAGGGGCTCCCCAAAGTCACTTTCCAACAGCGTTTCCATGTCGGAAAGGCCGACATGGAAAGGCTGTTGGAAAGTGACGTCCTAATCCCTGCGGCACTGCCTCCATTGTAGGGATTAGGCTTCTGACCGATGCGCCGACGGGATCCTTGATGCTGTCAGAGGTGGCAGTCGGTCCCTCTGACGACTTTGCTCCGACCGCAGGCATCATTATCCTGCGATCCGACCAATGCCTTGGATGTCGGACGGACCACCACTGACGGCCTGCCGGTGGCAGTTTGTCTGACATCCTAATAAGGCCCAAAGTCTTGTTCTTATTAGCTGTGCCACAAATAAACAAGCATTCAATGCTGGAAATTATTTCCATACATACTAGGAACAACGGGCCACATGTATCAACCAATTTTGTGTTTGCAAACGGGCCGATTCGTAGAATCGGTCCATTTGTGAAAACAAAAAAGGCTTTTAACATGTATCAAACCCTACTTTACGATTCAGTGACCTGCTACCAAATTGCAAAGTGGGTTAGCTATTTGGAAGGGGCGTGTTTAGGGAGTCCCTTTCAAATAGCAAACCGCAGCAGTATGTATGAATGTCACCTATTATTACATGCTGCTATTATGACTGTGCTTTTATGGATATATTTTTGCATCCGAATAAAGATTTATTAATTGAATTGAATTGTATGAATGTTTTGTGACTGTGAATGCGGTTGCAAAACATTCGCAATTTACCACCAACTTCAAGTCGGTGGTAACCCATTCGCAAATAGGAAGGGGTCCCTGTGAGAACCCCTGACCAGGCCTAGGGGGTCAGGGTGTTTCTACTCTGCCCCCTTTTCTTTTAACAATTTTCAACCCTTTTTACTTGTGACTCGGTTTTACCGAGTCACTAGATGGCTGCCAACACGTTTTGGTTTAGAGTGTTGGCAGCCAATCAGAAGTCAGCTCGTGCACAGGAGGGTTCGCGAATCCTCCTTAGTCACCAGATATCATTTTTTTAAATTTTGCTATTTCTCAGGAACTACTGAACGGATTTACACCATCAGCAGCTCGGGCTGCAGCTTTGTGTAAAGTTTCCTATGGAAATTAACATGGAGAAAACGTGTTTTGGCACCCCCATTTTTTCTCGGCCCCCACTTGACGAATCACCCTGAAAGTTTGAAGACAGGAGCTGACCTGAGTGAACCACTAGTTTTGAAAATTTCGCGAAGATTCTTCTAATGGTGCCAAAGATATTGGCGAAAGAAAAAATGGTTTTTGAATAGAAACAAGGTCCTAACTATAACTACCTACTGGCGACTGTCAGGTGAGGGTGGGCGGAGCCAGATGTGGGTGAGGGGGTGGAGCTTGAATGGTAGTTGTTGAGTGAGTGTGACGACCTGGGACCCCTTAGTGTGAAGCACGTATGTCGGATGGAGCTTGAATGGTAGTTGTTGAGTGAGTGTGACGACCTGGGACCCCTTAGTGTGAAGCACGTATGTCGGATTGGACAGGTGCTTTGCTCAGCCCAGCCTGACGTGCACTTGAACCCTCACCAACCTGCAATGATGGTTGCCCCTGCCCAAGCCAATCTTTGCGCTGCTCTCCTGATGTTTACGTCAGTGGAGCTGCGCAAGGATTGGCTCAGGAGTCGCGGAGTGGGGCTGCTGCAGGGCCGATATGGAGAACAGTGAAGTGAACAGGGAAGGCCGTGACCGGACTGGACGGTGAGTGTGCCTGCTCCTTTTTGGTTTTAAAAGTGCCTTCCTGGTGCCTCAGTCTGTTTAGCCTTGGCCCGTCTTTAGCACACTGACCCACATTTTCCGCTCCAACATGTATGAAAGGTATGAAAGGCCTTGGGTTACCGACCAGGCCGGGAGGGGGTTCGGAGTAGGGGTGGGCGGAATTTGCGAAATCCACTTTCGCAAATTATCGCGAAAATGTTAAAAATCTCAGCAAACACGCGGAAATATCGCGAAGATGCGGAAGTTTTTTTCCCACCCGTTCGCGGTATTTTCTGCATGGTCGCGGCTCGCCAACTTACCCATGCGGTTGCTCGCGGGCGCGGCCATCTTGTTTTCACTTGTCTCGGGGTGCATGATCGCGAGAAGAAAGACGTGATCGCGCGACGCATGACGTTACTGCGGGCGCGAACTGTCGCGAGACAGCGCAAAGGGCTACCAATAATCCAACATCTTGTGAAGAACGCGACCGGATCGGGAAAACTTGTCGGCGAACGTGGGGATTCAGGTAAGGCGATAGCGCGCACGCGAGAATGTATTATTTTACAGCGCGAGCAAGAAACAAATTATCGCTAAGCTGCGGAATGCAGAAATTTTGACATTTTCGCGCTTTCTGTGGAACGCAAAAATGCCAAATTATCGCAATTTCCACGAACGGAACGGAATTTTGGCCCAGGCCTAGTTCGGAGGCCGTGGATCGCATTTCATGTGCGCTGTCATGCCTGTGTCTGAGATTCTGAGAATACAGAAAAAGTGAAACACTTGCTAAATTTGCTAATGCGTTCTGTATGTTTTACAAATGACCCAGATATAAAGCGCACTGGCTTTTTTAATAATCTCTCAAACCATTTTGCACAGTTTTGTATTGTTTTGCCAGTCGCTAGCAATGCTTTGGGCAACCAAGTGGCAGGCTTCTATCTTCACTGCCCCCTCTCTCTGTTCATTACGTCGGGTCATTTCAACACATTACATGGATAGTTGAAGTGGTTTCACACACCTGTTCATGCTCTAAAAACACAGGAAAGTACATCACGCTTTCGCTACTAAACTTCTTTATTGAAAACTTGAGCTTGCTGTATGATAAGGACCAGTGGCAGTTAAAAGCATCAAAATGTAAAACTCTACTCACTTTTAAAGATCAGCAATGAGATTGATTAAGTAAAACAAAAAGTGACCAAAGCAAAGCAGGTCATAAGTCTGCAAGCAGCAATACCCAATCAACCACTGCTGTACTTACTTCATAGCTCTCAAGTGGCCCAGTGTCATCAGGCTGACTTCTTGTCAGTCCTGGTCACTGAACACACCTATAAAGTGGAAGATAAATCTACAAGTCCCTGCTTCCCTTCTGTTATTGGTGGAAAAAAAATCAGTTGTCACAAACATGACAGGGAAGTTAACAGGTCGGCATTGTAATGCTCTTACATTTATTATAACTGTATGTGTTGAATAGCATTAGCAGTTCTTTTCATAAGGCTTGGTGTTCCCAAATACTTCTCTATCAGCAGATGGTCAGCCCAGTGCATTCTGGGAGATGAAGTCCTCGCTTTCTTTCATTAGAATATATGTTGCTCCCAAGTTTTCTATTCACCATTCTTTCAGTTAATACCATGTACTCTCCCAGTAGGCTCCAGACCCTAAACTTGCTGCCTGACAAGCCTCCGGTGCAGCATGTGTTATTCTTCTAATACAGCACTGGTAAAGATATGCCGGTTCATTGATATTTTCAGGCATGACATGCAGTATGTTATTGTGATTGCATCCTGAGCCCAGCATGTGTTGAAACACCAGGAACGAGGCCTTTCCAATGCTTGCTATATCATACTGAATTTTATTGACCCCCCCTGATCTCTGCACATCTGCAATGACTTTTTTTTCTTCAGACTAGGACTACTCCCATGTCCAGGCCAAAGGTCATGCATCATTTTCTAGTGAAACAATATACTTATGTGTGGTTTTGAAACTTACAAAATCCGATCTTTTGTGGTCACAGAATGTTGTTAAGAATATTATATCTGTCAGTCTGTGTTTCAAAAATAGCACTTTTTTTTGTCTATTTTGTATATTGACACATAGCTGAGAGGAGGAGTGTGTGACTTCCATGATGCATGACGCTGACAGGAGGAGAAGCGTCTCCTCTTGTCATTTCTGGGACACTTATGTGTTTTACAGATTTAGTTAATTCTGGCAGCAAATTAATGGAGCAAGGAAAGAAATGAAGCCTCCTTGGAATATACGCGATTTTTATCTTCCTAAATACCTGCACTCACACACAACGTTTTTATACTGAGACTGTGATGATTTAAACGCTATTAAGCATGATTTATAGGATCATTTCAGCTTGGACTAATGTATGTACAAGTGAGTGCATTGTGGGAGTTGTATGCTTACATATCAGCATGCAAGGACACGTGTGAATATGGATGTGAGGCCTTCCAATTACGTGCATGTTGATGTGGTCAACTGTGAACAAGGCTGCGTAGGACAGCCGAAACATGTCAGGATAGGAATGCTGCCAGTTTGTCTGAAATTAAATAAATGCCGGTGTTCTACAGATCTGGGCTTTGATATATGTGTTTGGATATATATATATATACGAATATATATATGTTGCGCTTATCCTTAATATACACGCACTCTCAAAGTATAGTGCTATAAAGAAAATCTTTATTGCTCGCTACGCGTTTCGACAACTTAATGTCTTGATCACAGGTGTGATCAAGACATTAAGTTGTCGAAACGCGTAGCGAGCAATAAAGAGTTTCTTTATAGCACTATACTTTGAGAGAGCGTGTATATTAAGGATAAGCGCAAATTGTGATAGGGCATACCGGCTTAACGCACCACCTGACGATGGGCTCAATCCTGGAATGACCCGATTTGTGGATTGAATATATATATATATATATATATATATATATATATATATATATATATATATATATATATATATATATATATATATATATATATATATATTACCTACTGGCGGTCGCCAGTAGGTAGTTATAGTTAGGACCACGTTTCCATAGGAAATCCGCAACATTCTATTTTGAATAACTTTGGCGCCGGTCGACGAATCCTCGCGGATTTTTCAAAATAGGTGGGGCGCTACGCTCCGCTCCTACCCTGAAAGTCTCGGGGGGATTCGTCAAGCGGGGGCTGAGATAAAAGAGGGGTCCCAAAACGCGTTTTTCCCATGCATTTTTCCATAGGACCTTTAGACACAGCTACAGCCCGAACGGCTGAACAGAATTACTAGAAATTTGGCAGAGAGGTAGTCCTCAGGTCAAGGAAGTGCCTTTTGTAGGTTTGGTGTAAATCTGTTCAGTAGATTCTGAGAAAATAGCCTTTAAATCAATATATATATCTGAGCCAGCTTACGGTGCGCTTACGGTACGCTTACCGTACGCGTACGGTGGCGTTCGCGAGCGCGATTCTGATTGGCTCTTAGATCTTAGTAAACATTCGAATCGGCCGAAACCAGGAAGCGGCGGCCGCCATTTTCTCTCTCGCACTGAGAGTGTGGATTAAAATACAAAGCACAAAAACATGTAAAGGGGCTGTTTGGACAGCTCCAAAACACCTAGCCATGTTGAGGGAGTCCCCAAAGATCCCCCAAGGCCAAAAACGGAATTTTTATTTTTTCGCTAATTTCGCAGATTACGCTTACCGTACGCGTACGGTAAAAAAATATTAAAAAAAAAAAATTATCCACACTCTCCCCACCCCGTGTGCAAATGGTGCCCGAAGGGCCTCATTTGTGCATGGCTTATCAGAGGTGTGAAAAATTTAAATATTACCTTTCAAAACGAAGTGCATCATATGTCCTCCATGTGCGCACGGTGCGCGAAGCGCATCGTGCGTACATGGCCCATCTAGCGTAACGTGCCCACCGTGCGTGCACGGCACTAACTGCGTAAAGTGGGCGCGCGGAGCGCGAAGCGCACCGCGTGCTCACTGCGTTAAGTGGGCGCGCACGCCACAAATGGCGTAAAGTAACTTAGCATTTAAAAAACCGTACAAATTCACTGAAAAAACCATAGGTTTCACACACGTTATAGTTAGGAATTAGCATTTAAAAAACCTTGCAAATTCACTTAAAAAACCATAGGTTTCACACATGATATATTTAGCGGAAATTTTACTGATAAAAAACCAATGAAATTCCCCCGTTATAGTTAGTGCAGGCAACTATAACTCACGCGACCGCAATCTTCTGCTGATGACATATGTGTCTTTATGAAAAAAAAATATTTGTAATATATGTATAGCTAAAAATTTATGGAAGAAGACATGGGCAAATAAGTGTCTAAATACAGTATTAGCATCAGCAGAGGATTGCGGTCGCGTGAGTTATAGTTGCCTGCACTAACTATAACGGGGGAATTTCATTGGTTTTTTATCAGTAAAATTTCCGCTAACTATAACATGTGTGAAACCTATGGTTTTTTCAGTGAATATATATATATATATATATATATATATATATTATCTACTGGCGGTCGCCAGTATAGATAGTTATAGTTAGGACCGTGTTTCCATAGGAAATCCGCAACATTCTATTTGGAATAACTTTGGCGCCGATTGACGAATCCTCGCGAAATTTTCAAAATAGGTGGGGCGCTCTGCTCCGCTCCTTCCCTGAAAGTCTCGGGGGGATTCGTCAAGCGGGGGCTGAGAAAAAGGGGGGGTCCCAAAACGCGTTTTCCCCATGCATTTTTCCATAGGACCTTTAGTCCAAGCTACAGCCCGAACGGCTGAACAGAATTACTTTTAATTTGGCAGAGAGGTAGTCCTCAGTTCAGGGATGTGCCTTTTGCAGGACTTGTGTAAATCTGTTCATTAGTTCCTGAGAAAATTGCAGTTAAAAGCATATATATATATATATCAATAAGCGCGCACCGTGCGCGTACGGTAAGCATACCGTACGTGCACGGTGACGTGCGCGAGCGCAATTCTGATTGGTTGTTAGATGTCAGTAAACATTCGAATCAGTCGAAATCAGGAAGTCTCGACCGCCATTTTGTCTCTCGCAGTCTGAGGCAATGAAAAACAAAGGGGGAAAACGTGAGAAGGGGGCAGGATGGACAGGTCCTGACCCCCTAGCCTTTGTCAGGGGGTCACTGAAGGATCCCCAAGGGTAAAAAACAAAAATTATTTTTTTTGCGAAAAATCGCGGGGTGCGCGCTCCGTACGCGCACGGCACGAACAACACATCGTGGGCGCTTGGTGTGCGAAGCGCACCAAGCGCCCACAGCGCGCGCACGGTGCGCGAAGCGCACCGTGCGCGTACGGTACGCGCACGGTGAAAAAACTTTAAAAAAAACAAAAAAACCCATAACTTCGCATTTAAACAACCATACAAATCCACTGAAAAAACCATAGGTTTCACACACGTTATAGTTAGGAATTAGCATTTAAAAAACCTTGCAAATTCACTTAAAAAACCATAGGTTTCACACATGTTAAAGTTAGCTGGACATTTCACTCGTGAAAAACCATTGAAATTCCCCCGTTATAGTTAGTGCAGGCAACTATAACTCACGCGACCGCAATCCTCTGCTGATGACGTCAGATATTACATCACTGATGACATATGTGTCTTTCTGAAAAAAAATATTTGTAATATATGTATAGCTAAAAATTAATGGAAGAAGACATGGGTAAATAAGAATCTAAATACAGTGATGTAATATCTGACGTCGTCAGCAGAGGATTGCGGTCACGTGAGTTATAGTTGCCTGCACTAACTATAACGGGGGAATTTCAGTGGTATTTCACGAGTGAAATGTCCAGCTAACTTTAACATGTGTGAAACCTATGGTTTTTTAAGTGAATATATATATATATATATATATATCCATATGCAGTGGCATGTCGTGGGTTGCCAGCGCCCGGGGCAAGTATTTAAGTATATTATCATTTGATGCTGATATACTTACACTTATTCAAAATCTCCTAGTACTGGCGCACAATCTTGTAAAATTTAGCGCCCCTAAGAATTTTGCGCTTGGGGCAAACACCCCTGTGGCCCGCCCACACTACACCACTGTTCATATGTAAATAAGAACTGAAGTGACACATAGATCAAATAACGCTGGGGATGCAAATACCCCACTTCCAGTTCGGGTATCTGCTTCATGTATCAGATGCGTTCCGGTCTCTGCTGTTGCTTTTACAGTATTTGTTTAAAAGAATACATCTGTTTTTTAATGCATGTGTTGAAATCACTGAAACCAGATATATATTGTAAAGCTTCTCGTTCACGTCCATGTTAATCCAAGAAATTTCCAGAAGGGAATGCTGTCTATGCTAGGCACAACTAATAGCATAAGCACTTTTGCTCGTCACTGGTCGAGGGTGGAATGAGGAACTAAGAGTGGGATGATGAATGACATATGAGGATGTCCCACAGTGGGTACCAAGGTATCCATTTTAGGTTAGGACTTCATCCTTTGCCCATGTTATAGATCATTCTTGAAGTAATGCGTAGAGGGCTGGTGATGAAGGATTGGCTATTGAGGGACGAGGAGTGAGAGAATAAAAATAGGGATGGGGACTATTGGAGAAGGAATGATGGATGAAGGAAGGTGGTTCAGGGATGAGGGATAGTGGATGATGGATTGTTGATGAGGTTGTCCTAAATTGTAAGGCTGTTATAACGGTTAGTGAGTAAACATGAAAAATAAACACAATGTTGTCATTTGGTTTTGCATTTTATTGACAACTCTAACGTAAGTACTATCTACAAACATCAGTAGATAAAATGATAATTAAACAATTTGTTGTGAAATGCTTACAGTTTTTTTTTTAATGTAACTAATTGATGTTCCTGCACCTCAGGTCTGAATGTTGAAAGTATGCTATCCTTCCAGATAATTTTTTTTATATAGAGAATGTTTTTTCCTTTCATTGCTTCTATAACTACTAACCAAGTAGGCAAATAAGTGGTTTTACAGTGAGAAATATTATTTAAGACACCGAATGTGTGAAATCGATCTCTCCTTCAGAGTGAATTGTCAGGCTTTGCGAGGCTAAAAAACGGAAAATGCAGTATTTCAAAGTGACATTGCTAGTTACAAAAGTCTTCGTCATTCAATGCCAACATGGCTATTCCATTTATATAGCAATCAAAATACAAGTTATTGAAAGTTTACTAGTTTCCTATGTCAGTTGTCAAACATTTGCACAAATTGGAAGTGTTTATGAGGGACAGGTTCCACTGTGCGAGTGGCAAATGTGGTTGTTGAAGCGATCATGCAGTATTCCTATGGATCGCCAGATATTGCCCTTACAGTCTGTTTCACAATGAACCCCATTATTTTAAGGTATAGTGATCATATAGGAGAAGGCAAGGGAGCGGGGTCGCAATACAACCACTTTGCTAAATGTAAATGCAGAGATGGAAACTGTCATTTGCAGGCCTCCTTCAAGTCACTTGAAGGATGCATCCTGAATATTAGCGAGGCAGGCGTTTTGTGGGCACTGGTAAAAGGCCATGTGGTGCTGTGCTGATTGATACATCTGGCACAGGGTGAAAAATTGCCCTCATATTGCAGCCTATTTGCAAAGTCAATAGATGTCGCCTAAGTGAGAGCTATTGGCATTGCTAATGCCCTTTAGCCGTGTTGTAAAACAGCCTGGATGCTGTTCAGAGTGGGTAAAAGTCTAAAAGTTAGTGGCATGGCATAGAGTAGAGTGGCGTAGAGGAGAGTGGCTTAGAGGAGAGTGGAGAGGTGTAAAGTGGTGTGGAGTTGAGTGGTGGGGTGTAGAATAGCCTAGAATGGTGTGTAGCAGCAGAGTGGCAAAGATTAAAGAGAGTAGAGTGGTGTGGAGCGGCATTCAGTAGAGTGGCATAATGTATGGTGGCGTAGAGTAGAGTGGTGAAGAGTGGCATAGACTGGAGTGGCGTAGAGTGGAGTTGGGTAGAGTGGCAAAGCGAGGAGTGGTGTAGAGTAGAGTGGTGTGGTTTGGTGTAGAGTGGTGTAAAGTGACATAGAGTAGAATGGAGTGGCGTAGAGTAGAGTGATGTGAAGTGGAGTAGAATGTCAGTGGCATTGTGTGGAGGGGAGTGGCATAGATTGCATACAGTAGATTGGCATAGATTAGATTGGTATAGAGTAGAGTTGCATAGAGTAGATTAGCGTAGAGTAAAGTTGCATAGAGTGTCGTGGAGTGGCACAGAGCAGAGAAGTGCAGAATAGAGTGGCGTCAAGTGGCATAGAATGCCATAGAGTAGAGTGGCGTGGAATAAAGGGGCGTAGCATATAGTGATGCAGAGTATTGTGGCACAGAGTGGAGTGCTGTAGATTGGCATGTGTGAGTGGAGTGGCGTGGAGTAGAGTGGAGATGAATGGCGCAGAGTAGAGCAGAGTGGCATAAAGCAGAGTGGAGAGGCATAGAGTGGAGTAGAGTAGAGTGGGGTGGAGTGAAGTAGACCACCGTGGAGTAGTGTAGAGTGGCATAGAGTGGTGTAGAGTGGCACAGATTGGCATAGAGTAAAGTGGCATGGAGTAGAGTGGCATAGAGTAGGGTGGAGAGGCATAGAGTGGAGTAGAGTTGCATTGTGTCGAGTGGAGTGACGTGGAGTGGCGTAATGTAGAGTGACGAAGAGTAGAGTGACGTAGAGTAGGGTGGTGTTGAGTAGAGTGGGGTGGCATAGAGTGGAATGGAGTTGTGTAGAGTTGTCGTGTTGTTCCTAGGAATCCCCCAGGACCTGAGCGTTTTGGATGACCTAAACTGAGGGCTTTGTGTCCCTACCGCTTCCGAACACCCCACAGGATATGTCAGCCGTTAGACCAGCTAGCTTTACAGTGCCACTACCACCCCCTTGTATTCTACAGTGGTGTAGGGAGTCTCTGGCAACCACTGAACATGACAACCCTGATTCCTCAGGGATCGTGGAAAACAGTATCGTACGTTTCGCTCAGACACTCGTGCTTGCTTTCTCTCAGAAAATACACAGGATGGTGATTAGGACGTTTCAATAAGTATTTATTGATCCAGCGACAGCCTGGTGTAAAACATATGTGCTGCGACAATCAGGAGACAGAAGCATACAAAAGAGATTGCTAGTGGACCCCTGAACTAAAGCATCAATACATATAGAAGATAGGATGTAAGCAACATCAATAAGCAGCTGTATGCCTGTGTTAAAAGTAGGAAAGCACATTACACGTCCAGGAATAATTCTGAAACGCTTAAAAAATACAAAAAATACTGTGTTGCTAAGACGAGTAAGAACACACGTTCTTGGTCCAGGCTCCAGGGAAGGTCTACCACATGAAAGGAAGCGAAGCCTACAGAAGCTAAGCAATTGAAAGATTGCAAATGAGAGTGACAACGAAAACTCATGGTATGCTGTGGGCAGGTTGTAAGCCCACTGATTTGTAAAAAAAAAAAACGTCTCGCAGCACAGAGCATATGCTGTGTAGACGAAGCCTAAAAACAGGGCATGTGTGACGAGGCCAGTAATATATCTGGCTCCTCACTTTTGAATTTCTTTCCATATATGTGTACAGTATAAGGAATAAATACCCTCAAATGTCTCTACCAAGTATATTGCATGTCACCTCGGAGTACTAAGACCTTATAAAGGCCCTGGGCCTGCAGCATCATGTTAGAAATAAGGTTATGGAATACCTTACTAGCTTGTAATATTCTCTATAGGTATAGCTGTTCACTGTTAGGTATTTGTTCTAAACAATTATGAGAAAACATTAAGTAATACCTTCATACCATGTTCACTATGGGGAGTTACTGATTACTTAACATAATTAATACATGTCTGATATTAGTCAATAGTTGCTCATAAACGAAAGAAATCTAGATAATGAAAAGTGGGTAGGTCCAAAAAGACCTCTATGATTAATTTCTGGAGTTTTCATGGCTGTTTATGTGGGTTAAAATGGTATGGGGTTTTATTGGAGGACATCCTGAAGATCTATATGTGAGCTAAACATGGTGGTAGAAGGTGTCCAAAACAGAAGCAAGAGTTTGAGTTGGTGTAGCTGGGCAGGCCCAGAGTAAAAGTTGTCAGGGACCATTCATATGCAGTGAGGATGTGAGGAAGGCAGGGCTAATTACAGTGAAGCTGCTTATTGCTTGTATGTGCTGTGCTGTGATCATTAGTAGTCCAGGCAGCAGCCCAGAAAGGAGGAAGAACTCCACTATATTGTATTGTACTATCATTTTGCATATATGATTTAGCATTGTCTCGCTCCACATACATTTGATGAGGACCGAAAAGCATAAGGGTGCTCGAGTAAGAAGTAACCCTGTAGTGCACTGATTGTTTGGTGTGGGTTTATAGAAGGGCCTCTGTGGAAAGAGTTTCGCTGTTTTTCATGAGGCTCAGAGGGTTACAAAGGTGTTGAGGCAAACTTGATGCTGTTAAGAAAGAGATGAAGCAGAGCAATATAGACACAGACTCATGTGTGTACTTGCCACCTTACTTAAGACTATATTCTGCTTGTTCGGCATGGTTAGTAGCAGTGGCGGGCGACAGGTGTAAAGACTGTTGGAGCAGGTGGAGGGGACGCAGGGATGAGAGGGGGCTGGTGGGAAGTGTGCTGGGGGAGGGCGCAGTGTGGGGTAATCATAAAAATTTTAAAAACAAGACGTATCTGGTGCTGCTGGCCGCCTCGCGCTCCACTCTTTCTGGTCCCAGCAGTTCCTGGAACAGCATCAGACTCCCCATCCAACCTCTACACTGCTCTCATGCATGAGAGCAGCATGGGGATTAGCCTGAGCAGGCTGGATCAGCGTTTGCTCAGGCACAGGGAGTCGATGCTGTTTCTCCAATCCGGCTGTACAAGACTGCCGGGTTGGAGAAACCTAAGTGTGCATGTCAGTTTGGATGGCCTGAAACGGCGGGACAAACTGACGTGCACTTAAAAGTGCACATTTACCACTCCTCCACCCCCTTTCATGGCCCTGTCCCGCCCCTTTCTACACATGCTGGGTCAGAGGCAGCAGCTGAAAAATAAAACAATAGTAACATATCGTTTTATTTTTCAGTTGCTGGCTCTGAGCCAGTGGGGCAACGCTCCTTCACCACGGTGGAGGACCTGCCGCTGGTTAGTAGAGTATGCGTTTATATGGTGGCCTTTGGGAGAAGAGTTGTGGTGTCATGCATGGGGTCTGGAGTGGTGCTCCAGATAGATTGTGCTGAATTTGTGGCTAGATTTAAGCATGGAGAGAAAGAGATGTGAGATAGTTGTACCTGTGTTTACTTAGCATCTTCAGGCAGTTATTTAGTAGATTTTGGGAATTGTACTACAGCCTAAGTGAGAAATGTTGGTATTGGTACGTGAGGTGTGGAACAGATATGCAATTATATACGTGCATTTGACATTATATTCACGTGTGTCTTAACTTCATTAATGAGTATGAAGCATTAAAAGACTAGAGAGTTATACAGGTGTGCTCTATTGTTCAGTTTAAAGATGAATGCATGTATTCTTTATTCACGTTTTACACTTGCACTTCAAGTTATATTTACATACATAAACATGTACTCTTTTTCTCATGTTTATCATTTATTTTTCAAGTTACACGTGTGCATGTATAACCATGTGCACATTACATGCTTAACTAAAGTTAGCCAGACTGCAGGCCTCAGTTGAAATGCATTTTGCTTTGTCAGTATGTTTTCCTTTTCTTGCAATTTTATTATTTTGTTAGTTGGAGAAATGTTTATTGTCTGCATTAGCCTGCTGATAGAGAGGGAAACTTGACAGTGAATGTGGAGAAACAATGGTTGAACAAGCCTTTCTGTTCATCATGTACCAGGATGGCAAGATGTTCAAGGTTGAGAACCACAGTCTCAGTTCGATGCGTTGGGGAAATTGTAGCTATGTTGCAGATACATTCAAGTAATAGTCTGATTGGTCCTTGGTAGTGTGAAAAGAGATTAGGACAGTTCTGCATCTCCTGTTACTTTTAAGGTGGTGTTCTCACAGTGGGAAGATATGCAGATTCCCTTTAGACTTAGAGAGGTACAGAACTCTCTGCTTGCCATATTCTTGCAAGTGTGAAGCTTTATGCTAAATACTACCTTTTTCTTTAGATTTTGACTGAAGGATAATCATGCTGACACCTTCTATGCTCCTGAATTAGAGACCTTTTAGAAAAGAGAAGGAAAGTTTATTTATGGAACACCTGTTTACATTATTTCTGCATCTCATCCTGTTGTGCCTTAACTTACTGGGATATTTCAGCTTACCTATTGTGTTGATGTACTTATTGAACTTACTCTTGGTTTGCAAATATACTGGTTTGATTGGTAATCCAAATAAAACCCTTTAACTATACTCAGTGAATCCTTTTCCTGATGGTAGAGTCACATGGGCTTTACAAGTTAGAAATGTATTGGTGAGGTTTTCTCTCTCTCAGTGTTTCATCTCAGCTAACAAAGGCAGCCCTGCCAAGTACCACGCATCATGGGTTAGAGTAAATCATATTAGTTCTGGTGTTCACATCACCTCACTAAAATGCTATGGGCATGCATAACTAGTTAGCTCCAATCCATGTGCGACGAGTCACTGCAGCTCTGAGAACAGTCCATGTTCACGAGCGCTGCAGCTCTGAGAACAGTGGTTTAGGTAACTGAACTCCCCCGACCGCGTGCCTGATGTACTGCCCCAGGCAGAAGTGCGAGCCGGGAGCAGGTCAAGGAAGAGTAACTGGATGTCATGGAAATCAGTGTGGGCCCAGTGAAGTTGTTTACTATGCAAATTTTGTTGATTACAATAACATTGAGGAGCTGCTTTGGAGGCCTTCTAGCTCAGCTCACACTCACCTCGCATCATGTGGTGTCCTCCTGCAGGCCCCACAGTAAATCTGTTGGTGCACCAGGGCCCATACCGGTGGAGCACGGGCCACGGAGTTAAAAGCTCTGTGCCAGCACCTCCCTACACAGCCCAGCCAGCAGCTTCATCGAGCACTTCTACCAGCAGCAGTAGCACCATTTGAGCAGCATTTGTGATGTTTCACCGCTGCACAGTACACCCGACTGATGGTCAAGACCTGTCCATGGTCTGCTATTAAGCAGTTTCAGGTGAGTAACGGCCATACACAGGAGCTGAGAGGCCTTGTGTACATACCGCCCATAGGCTACCATTCGCTAGACAGAAAGATGCTGGCAGGAAAAGTGAGTGCTGCAGCACTGGGAACAGTTGACAGTCTGGAGCCACAATAATAAAAAAGGTCTGTAAAAAAATCATTTGCCAAAGAGCAGTGCTGTGGGTGTGTTTTCAGGTACATTCTTGTTGGTCCTTTGTTCAAATAAAAAACAAGTTACTTACCTGAACACTGTGGTTCTCCAGTATTGATATATTTGATAGATTCACATACTTGAATCTTCCCCGTCGTTATGGTGGGAGTCCCACGGTAACAGTAATAAAAGTAGTGCTAAAGCATTAGAATTAAACTCCATTGAAAAAATAATAGCAGTTAGTAGCCAATTCACATTGATTTAATCCATCTAGACTTCAGCCAATCAGAGCACACACCCGAAGCACTCATTCCCTGCAGAGCCACCAAACCTCAGATTTCAAGCACGAGTGTAAATAAAGTAACAGAGTAACAGAGGAATACAATTGGGGAGCCTTAATGGGGAAGAGGGAGGGTTGCATGTGAATCTATAAAAGATATTATTGGAGAACCAGGTAAGTAACTTGTTTTTTCTTCTGATTTGTATCTTTTATAGATTCGCATGCTTGAATAAGACTTATTAGCAGTATCCAATGAACATTGGCAGTGGGTAAAGGGAACCATCCCACCATGAGAAACAAGCTTAAATACGATAGTTAAAATAAAGATATTGATATTCTAAACAGTCAGAACATATACAGCACAGTATTAAGCAACCATAGGAAAAATACTTAAACTGGTAAACAACTATTAAACAGAATAACAAAGAAGATTTGAGCTCAACAGCTGCATACCTTATGAGAACAGTCTTCACAGGGGTAGCCTGACCAACTGCTACATCTGCCTTACCGCAGGTATCCAAGCAGTAATATTTTGTGAAGGTATGGGCATTCGCCCATGTTGTCGCCCTACAGATTTCGGGTAGAGACACTCCTGCAAAGAGGGCTGAGGACGCTGCGCCCTTCCGAGTTGAGTGAACCTTCACCTCTGGAGCCAGTGGACGTCCTGCCTTTTCATGACGGAAGACTATAGTCGAGGAGGCCCAGTGAGCAATACTAGCCTGCGATAAGGCTTGGTCCTTTCTTGGAAAAGAGAAAGAAGCAAGTAATTGACTTGATTTTCGAAACGTTTTTGTCCTTTGCAAGTAGAACTTCAAATAATCCTTAATGTCCAGAGAATGCAGAGCTTTTTTTTGCAGGCGAGTATCGAATGGAGAAAAACGAAGGCAGAATGACTGGCTAATTGAGGTGAAATTTTGATGGAACCTTCAGGAAGAATGAAGGATTAGTAGGCAGAACTACTCTGTTGTCTAGGAACTGATGGTAAGGTTCTTTGATTGTGAACACCTGAATCTCACTTATGCACCTGGCAGATGTAATAGCCAACAGAAATGGCACCTTCCATGAAAGGAATTTCAATTCACACTTGTAAATAAACTCAAACAGAGAGCTCATAAGTTGCAATAAGACCAGAGGAGGCTTGATAGGAGGGTAGGCTCTGAATAGACCCTTCATAAACTCATTCACAAGCTTGTTGGACCATAAAGACAACTGCCCAGAACATCTTCTGTAAGGTGCCTTACAAATGCACCTTAATAATTGCATGTGTAAGGCCTGATTTGTCGAGATGTAGTAAATAAGGTAGAATCTGTTCAGGTGTAGACAAGAAAGGATGGTTAGGCTGAGAAGCACACCATGAGCAAAATCTTTTCCATTTTGCTGAGTAGCATTTGATCATAGAAGGAGCACGAGCTTTATGAAGGATTGAATGGCATTCTTCAGAAATTGTTCGAGCTCCAAATTCAGTGTGGTGAGGTGCCTGGCTGAAAAATTGATTGCGAATTTGTGAGTAAAACATTTGACTGTGGTTCATTAAGAATAGATCCCCATCCGGGTTGAACTGTATGTGTGAGCACTCTAATAGGCAAAGAATTTCGGCGTCAGAACTGTCTCGCCAATGCCGGAGCGATTAGGAGGAGGCGGCAAGGTTCTCTTTTTATTTTCTGCAAGATCTTTGGAATCTGTAGAAACGGGGGAAACGTGTTAGCGAACATCCCTGCCCCTGAGAAGTGGAAGGCATTCCCCCAAGAACCTGGCTGTGGAAATCTGCTGGCGAAGAACTTGCATTTTTTGTTGAGGAATGTAGCGAAGAGATCCAGGGTCGGATATCCCCAAGACTGAAAAACCTTCTTTAATTGCATCTGGTTGAGTTCCTACTCATGGCATTGCTTGTTTGATCTGCTGAAGGTATCGGCCCATTCGTTTTGCATTCCTGGGACATGCTCTACTTTCAATCTTTGTTGTGCTTGTTCTGAGAAAACCTGAGATCTCGTCCCTCTCTGTTTAAGCAGATAAAACATGGTGGTAGTGTAGTCTGTCCTTAGTAGAACCGATGAGCCTCGTAACCTTTGAAGAAAGACTTGAACGCCGAGAATGATCTCCTTCAACTCTAGGCGATTTATGTGACATAATGCTTCCTGACTAGACCACTTCCCGTGAACCTCTAAATCCTGCAGGTGGGCTCCCCATTTTTCCAGGGGGGCATCTGTTGTCATCACCACCTGGGGCACCACAGGCAGAAAACAGAGACCCTCCAAGATGTTTGCTCTTAGCATCCACGAGCACATCATCATATTCATCTCCAGGGTTATTGAGATTATGTCCTCAAAAGAATCCCAACACTGTATCAGCAGAGCGTCAAGCTGTTCCTGAAGCGGTTTCAAGTGCAGTCGGCAGTTCGGAATTAACTGGATGCAGATGACACCATCCCAAGCATGG
Source organism: Triturus cristatus (assembly GCF_964204655.1). Taxonomy (NCBI): domain Eukaryota; kingdom Metazoa; phylum Chordata; class Amphibia; order Caudata; family Salamandridae; genus Triturus; species Triturus cristatus. Next base: position 395,940,918 of record NC_140593.1, read on the forward strand.
ATTTGTTTGTCCTTAGAGAAGCGCACCTTTTTGAAGAGAGGGATGGTGTGATTTCATGTTAGCGAGAAATACTGTCTTCTGTGGGAAAGGCCTTTGATAGCTTCATCATAATCATATCCGTTTGTATGCTGCTTCAATTTTTATTTACAAATAGATAATTTGATGCCCAATGGGATTTAGGAACAGCCAACACGTGTTTGACCCCCTTGGGCTGATATGCCTAGGGTTTGTCAAGGCTTTAGAGAAACATAGGTTAGTCTCTTCATGTCCTTTGTCAAAATATAGTCACAATTCTGTATGCATTTGTATCTTCGGGTTAAATCCCTCTCCGAATTAGTAGGTGTTGACACTTTTACACTATCTGGAACAGACGTACAATTGTGATATCAAGGGTCTAAACAACGTTGCCGTGAACACTCGTCAAAAATTGAGGCATCTAAATGACAGGAAGAGGGTGTTGGACCCTAAATATGTAGGCTAACTTTGATAGCTTCGTATCCAGGATTGCTCCTAGGAACACCCGTCATCTGGAAGGAAAGAGAAATGATTTTTCCCTGTTAAGCTTGAAGCCTAGGGATTGGAAAAGTTGTACACAGGCCTCTGTGGACTTCTCTGCCGACTGGAAAGAGGCACCTTTGATTAAACAATTGTCCAGGTAGGGGAACACATAGAAACCAGAACATTGGAGGAAAGCCGCCACTAGCGCCATGCACTTGGTAAATACTCTGGGAGCAGATTTCAACCCGAAGGGGAGCACCCTGAGCTGATAATGGTACTCTGCCACCTCGAACCTGAGAAACCTTCGCTCTTTTGGATATATTAGAATATGAAAATATGTGCCAGTAGATCCAGGGAGGAGAGATAGTCTCCTGTGTCCATCAGCTGCAAACTCTCCTGAAGAGATAGCATCCTGAAGGGTTGCTTTTTGATGAACTTGTTCAATGGCCTGAGATCCATTACCTGTCTCCACTTTCCTGACTTCTTCTTGATAAGAAAGAAGATTAAATAGACGCCTTGTTTGCACTAATTGTATGGCCCTCCTCTATTGCTTTTTTGGAGAGAAGCAATCGGATTTCTCTCCTGAAAGGGAAGATGACAATGTGATGTCTTCCACAGAGGAAGATTTGGAGGCTTTTGAACAAATTCCAGAGTGTGACCGTGCTGGAATAAATCTAACACCCATTTGTCAGAAGAGATGAGCTTCCATTGATTGGAGAATTAAGAGAATGTGTGACCTAATTGAAGTGGGACTGCAGTGGCATGGGCCTCCGTTACCTCATTGTCATCTGTTGGTATCCTGAGGTTTCCCTCCTGCAGATGGACGTCTACGCCCCAGCTGTCTGGAATATGTAGACATTGTGGTTGGCCTGGAGAACTGGGCTAAACCTCTGCTGGAACTGCAGTAAGGTGGTTAATTGGCCTCTACCCCTGCCCCAAAAGGGCAGGAAATGCCTCTGCTGCAAGTTACATAGAGACTTAGCATCGGCTGCAAAGTTTCGTCAAGTGTTTCCCATAAAGGTTCTCTCCGTCGAAGGGCATGTCCAGTACCTTGACCTGTACCTCTGGGCAAAATGTAGTTGTTCTAAGCCAACTATGGCGTCTCAAAACTGCTACCCTAGCCATCTGCCTGAAGACAAGGAAACAAACATCCATTGCCACATCTATAATATCGGAAAAGGCCTTTACACCTTCTGCAAGGATCTCTCTCACCTCTTTCATCTTGTCCTCTGGGAGATACTCTAACAGAAATGAGATGTCAGACCACATATGGCAGTCGTATCTCACATGGGTAGCTAGAGCATTGGAGGTTCTTATAGAAGTAGCGCCATCGCAGATATCTTCTTGCCTATAATATCAAATCTGAGGCCTTCCTTATCCAGAGAAGCTATGCATGGCGAGGAAGGATTTTTTTCTGTTCTCTGAGCAGCTTGCATGATGACCGAGTCCGGTCTAGGGTGGCCAATGAGACATGTAGGGGAACCCTCAGGATCCTTGTACTTTTTGTCAAGCTTTGGAATCACCGCTGCCACAGACGATGGTGTCTTCATTCATTTTAATGCAAAAAGAACAGATGATGGACAGAATGCTGTTTTCGGTCCAGGGAGGACCAGGCTTGGCAGTTTGGGCTGGACTGTTCCTATGAGGACCAGGGTCAAGACTGATTTGCATATGGCTGGGTCCAAACTGGGATAGCGTGGTGGGCAAAAGAATGATGAATGTGAGAAGTTGGCCTGGTATATGATGCTCACTAGTTAAAGTGATCACCTTGTACCATGCCAAGCAACCCTTATGGTGTGGTTGTAAGTCAACCTTTTCGGACTAGCTGCCCTAGTGGTATCGTAGGCTAAGCAGTCTTTGAGGCTAAACTCGTGAAGCGTGTTAAGCCAGCTGTTTTACCAAATGCAACCCCCTTTTATACCAATGAAAGGACACCACACAGATATATATTCAAAATATATATGTATTTATTTCTCAAAGTAACCCCTAGTCTCTTTATGAGCACAGGAGCACAAATCGTCAAACAAGATTACAGTAGAATACACAGAAGTTGCACTTTATATGGATAGGCCCTGGTGGCCGCTCGAACCATATACTAAAATAGTGGTATAAGTACCACGAACAGAAAAGGGAAAAGGCCTAGGGCCTCTAGAATCGCTGGGCCTACAAGGAGCTAACTTCAGTTAGTGACCAGGAGGTCCACGGGTGGCGTGTGCAGAGCAAATAGTCACACGCGTGCTCCCATAGGTTTCAATGGGTGCGTAAAAAGTACAAAGTTACTGCAAAAAGGATCTTCCGGATGGACTAGGAACTCAAGATTTGGAACACAGGCACTAGAGATGTAATACTACACTTGGGCACAGGTGTGCCAGCTTTACCTCACCCACAGGAAGCGGGTGCATAGGCCTCGAAGTGCGTCGGGTTTCTTCTATCTGTTCCGTGGAGCTTGAAGACAAAGATGCTGCAGGCGGTCGGTCCGGGAGAGATGCAGTGGATCCAAGAGTGGATCGGAGATGTTGAAGACCTGTAAGCAGAGGGGACAGTGTTCACAGTCACTAGCCAGTGACCAGCGTGGCACCAGGTGGGTACCAGGCAATGTCGGGTGCAAACAGGAAGAAAGGTGTAGCTTGTCTCTGCAGCCACGTGGTCCCTGGAGGCCGACGACGTCCAGGAGTCGGTTCACGAGCTGTCCCACGCAGGCTCTCGCTGTCGGCGACTTGATCGAAGCAAACAAGCCTTGGCAAAAGCAATTGTTGTAGGAGATGAAATAAGCTGATGGTTCTGACCAGCAAGGTCAGAAGGACTGCTCCTTTGGAGGGGAGCAAGGGCCAGTCTGGAGCAACCAGACCAGCGGGGTATTTCGTAAAGTTCGTTGCCAAGATGGCTACTAGCCAGCGGGCCAGCAACCGGTTAGGCGCGTCGAGTGGCAAAATGCAGAAGGGCCCCACGCAGATCGTGGAGATGCTGGAGGGCTCACCTTTGGTGCAGATGCTGCTCGAGGGTTGGGCTTCTCAGATCCCAAAGCACAACTTGGAGGGAGCCTCTGTTGTTGCACTTGTCAGCTTGTCGTGGTCGTTTCAAGATGGCTGGCTCCACGTGTCTCGGTGCCTCCACGGGTCTCCTCTTTTCAGGGACTGTGGATCGGGCGGTGAGAGGTCTGGAGGTCCAGGTCTTGTCAGTCTCTGGGCTCGGGCTCCGGCGGGAGGCGGCGGCAAAGCAGACGTTGATTCGCTGGATGGTGCTTGCGTTAGCAAGGTGGTCACTCCCTGACCACAGGGGAGATTTCCTTCAGTCTTCTGTGCAGCAGAATGTCGAAGTTCCCGTCTTCTTCTTAGTTGCAAGTTGATTCCAGGATGTCTGAAGTCTTAGGACACAGCTCCTACCTTTAAGCGGATTCTAGGGGCCGGACTACCTGCTAGGTCCCTCCCTATGGGTGGGACCAGGAAGGGGGGTGGTTACACCCCCAATCCTTTGTCCAGCTCGCCCCAGGCCCGGGACTGGTGTGCCCCAGGACCGGTTTGAACTGGCATATGCACCGAGGCTCCTTGTGAGCCACAGGCATGTCTGGTTTCTTTCAAGCCCTACCTGACCAATACACAAAATCCTGTCTGGGGTGGTGCATGCACCTCCCCTGGCAGGAAACCCTTTGTCCACACCTCCCAAGCTGGAAGGACTCCCAGCAGCAGGAGGGCAGACTTGTGTCTGTGGTGGCAGCATCCATTTTGTGGAGCTGAGGCTATGTCTGATTTTACCCGGGTTTCAGGTACTGTACATGTCGTGTCCCTCTAGAAGGGTGGAATGCTAACCCCGTCGCCAGAATTGGCGAGGGGTTAGTATTCCAATTCGTATGACACCTTACTCGACATGTTTTGATAAAGCCAAACCAAAGATAGCATTTAACCGCGAGGTTCATAATGCACTTAAGAGTATATGGTATGACGATATCTGGAAACAGTAGAAGGAAGTTGTTCCGACCACTGCAGACAGGCTCAGCTCATGCCAGAGCACCATCTCACATGGAACCAAGCACTCTGCCTTCAGGATTGTTAAGGCCTGCCATAGGAGTGACTTATAGGTTACCATGTGTCCCATTTAAGGTTAGGTATAGGTATACTACACCTAAGTAAGAGGTGATTACACCAACTTACCCCAGCTGAGTGATCAGCCAGTTGTGTCAAATTGTTAGGCCAAGCCTGGGGTGGCATAATACATGCTTCAGCCCCTGGCAGGCCTTGGGTACACCAATGCCCTGGGTACCTAGTGTACACTGGTACAGGGGCTGACAGGGTGATCCACTTCCAATTGGTTATGCACCTAGGGTGCATAGTTTTAATTTAGTAGAGAGAACAGCAGGCTGGGGTCTGATTGGCAGGCCCACAGCCTCAATATGTCAAAAACCAGTGAAGCAAAAAGCAAATATTTGGGGTGACCATAGGATAGCAGACCCTACTCTCCTACACAACCCCCCCCCCCCAAACGCTGGGACATTAAACTAGCCTTGACCAGTCTCGTCTTCATGTCCTAAGTGGAAGTACCTGGAGAGACCATCTGCATTCCCATGGTCAGTACCTGGCCGGTGCTCCACTGTAAAGTCCATCCCCTGTAGAGAAATGGACCACCTAAGCAGTTTGGGGTTTTCACCCTTCATCTGATTTAGCCACAAGAGGGGCTTATGGTCGGTCTGAATCTTGAAGTGAGTGCCAAACAAGTATGGCCTCAGCTTCTTCAGGGCCCACACCACAGCAAAGGCCTCCCTCTCAATAGCTGACCAATTCTTCTCTCTGGGGGTCAACCTTCTGCTAATAAAAGCAATGGGTTGGTCTTGACCATCTACATTAAGTTGTGACAGCACAGCTCCCACACCCAACTCAGAAGCATCTGTTTGGACAATAAACTCTTTGGAGTAGTCAGGACTTTTCAGGATAGGTGCAGAGCACATGGCCTCCTTCAGGTCATCAAATGCCTTTTGACAGCTTACTGTCCACTGGACCTTTTTGGGCATATTCTTGGATGTCAGATCATTAAGAGGAGTCACAATGGACCCATAGTTCTTAACAAACTTCCTGTAGTACCCAGTCAAGCCCAAGAAAGCTCGAACTTGAGTCTGGGTGGTTGGAGGGGACCAATCCTTGATGGATTGTATCTTACTCTCCAGTGGTTGAACTTGGCCTCCACCTACAAGGTGGCCCAAATATACAACCTTACTCTGCCCTATCTGGCACTTAGTAGCCTTGATAGTGAGGCCTGCCCTTTGCAGAGCCTCAAGAGCCTTCTTCAGGTGGATCAGGTGATCCTCCCAGGTGGAGCTAAAGACAGCAATGTCATCAAGATATGCTGCGCAAAAGTCATCCAACCCAGTAAGGACTTGGTTCACCAGCCTTTGGAAGGTGGCAGGTGCATTCTTCAGACCAAAGGGCATCACCACAAACTGGTAGTGCCCACCTGGGGTTGAGAATGCTGTTTTGGCCTTAGACTCCTCAGCTAATCTGATTTGCCAATAGCCAGCTGTTAAGTCAAATGTGCTCAAAAACTTTGCAGAAGCTAGTTTGTCTATGAGCTCATCTGCCCTTGGAATAGGGTGTGCATCTGTCCTGGTGACAGCATTGAGTCCTCTGTAATCCACACAGAACCTCATCTCTCTCTTGCCATCTTTGGTGTGAGGTTTGGGGACCAGAACCACTGGGCTAGCCCAGGGGCTCTCTGAGGGTTCAATGACACCTAATTCCAGCATTTTATGTACCTCAGCCTTTATACAGTCCCTGACGTGGTCAGGTTGTCTGTAAAGCGTGTTCTTTACAGGCAGACTGTCACCAGTGTCCACCACATGGGTACACCAGTCAGTTTGACTAGGTATCAAGGAAAACATATGTGAAAATGATTGTAGAACCTGTCTACATTCAGTCTGCTGATGGGCAGTGAGGTTGCCTCCAAGGGTCACTCCTTCAACTGAGCCATCTTCAGGGTTCTGAGACAACAGGTCTGGGAGAGGGTCACTCTCTTCCTCCTGTCCCTCATCTGTAGCCATGAGCAAGCCCATGTCTGCCCTGTCAACATATGCTTTAAGCCTGTTAACATGGAGTACCCTGTGGGGACTCCTGGGAGTTCCTAGGTCCACCAAGTAGGTGACCTCTCCCTTCTTTTCCAGGATTGTATGGGGTCCAGACCATTTGTCTTGGAGTGCTGCTGGGGCCACTGGCTCCAACACCCATACCTTCTGTCCTGGCTGAAACTCAACCAAGACAGCCTTTTGGTCATGCCAAGCTTTCTGTAAGGCCTGGCTTGCCTCAAGGTTTTTGGATGCCTTCTCCATATACTCAGCCATCCTGGAGCGGAGACCAAGTACATAGTCCACTATGTCTTGCTTAGGCTTTTTGAGAGGTAACTCCCATCCTTCCTTCACTAAACACAGTGGGCCTCTTACAGGGTGCCCAAACAACAATTCAAAGGGGCTGTAGCCAACTCCTTTTTGTGGGACCTCTCTGTAAGCAAACAGAAGGCAGGGTAGAAGGATGTCCCATCTTCGCCTGAGCTTTTCAGGTAATCCTTTGATCATACCCTTTAGGGTCTTGTTGAATCTCTCAACAAGCCCATTGCATTGTGGGTGATAAGGGGTGGTGAACTTGTAGTTGACACCACATTCCTTCCACATAGCTGTCAAGTATCCTGACATAAAGTTGGTACCTCTGTCAGATACTACCTCCTTAGGAAACCCCACTCTGGAGAATACTCCCAGCAGGGCCCTGGCCACAACAGGTGCTGTAGTGGTCCTAAGGGGAATTGCCTCTGGATACCTGGTGGCATGATCCACTACCACCAGTATAAATCTGTGCCCAGATGCAGTGGGAGGATCCATGGGACCCACTATGTCTATTCCCACTCTTTCAAAGGGGACCCCCACCACAGGTAGTGGTATTAGGGGGGCCTTTGTTGTGCCACCTGATTTGCCACTGGCTTGGCAGGTCACACAGGAGCGACAAAACTCCTTTGTATCTTCATTCATATGAGGCCAGTGAAAGTGAGGGACAAGCCTGTCCCAAGTCTTATTCTGGCCTAAGTGTCCTGCTAAAGGAATATCATGGGCCAGGGTAAGAAGGAAGCCCCTAAATTGCAGAGGTATAACCAACCTCCTGGTGGCACCAGGCTTGGGGTCTCTAGCCTCTGAATAAAGGAGCCCTTCATCCCAATACACTTTATGGGTACCTTGAGCATTCCCAGCAGCCTCAGCAGCAGCCAGCTGTCTGAGGGGTTCAAGAGAGGGACAGGATAACTGAGCCTGCCTCAAGTCAGCCCTTGAAGGTCCCCCTGTCCCCAGAAACTCAACCTGATCAGGTTCAAGCTCTTCAGGGACAGTTCCTTCAGGGTCCTCTAGATCAGCTTCCTGGGAAGGCTGATCATCACTCTGAGGCAGGGGGGAAGGCACAGCCTTGACCCTCCTGTTCTTCTTCTTGGTAGGTGCTTGGTCCATTGTTCCAGGATCCAAGACCTGAGGTTCAGTGAGGCACTTTTTGGCCTGTGACCTGGTCACAGCAAGGACATGTGATGATATACCTAACATCTCTGCATGAGTCCTGTACTCCACTTCTGACCATAGAGAACTCTCTAGGTCATTGCCCAACAAACATTCTACTGGGAGGTCTGCACTAACCACAACCCTTTTGAGGCCAGTTACCCCTCCCCATGAGAAGTTAACAACTGCCACACTATGTGAAGTAGTGGCATTGCTGGCATTGGTCACCAGGTAGTTCTCACCTGGTATGTACTGTCCAGGGTCCACAAAGCCTGGTGTCACCATAGTGACACTGGCACATGTGTCCCTGTAGGCTTGAGCCACTTTTTCGTTTATTAAAGGAGTCTGTCTGTACTTGCCCAGGTTACTGGGGCTCACAGTCAGGGACAAATCAATGTCCCCATCACAGATCAAGACTGCCTGTGTCAGGGTTCTGTCTAAGTCAGAATCTCCTTCAGTTCCCATAGTGATTCCCACTACACCCTTTGTCTGGGGACCAACACTGCTAACAGTAGTACTGGGAGCAGGTGCCTTAGGGGCAACAGTGTTGGGGGCTCCACCCTTTTTGCAATCACTAGTCCAGTGAGTTGTATTTTTGCAATGATTGCACCAGGGTTTCTTTTGACCTTCTTTCTTCTTTTTGGACTGTTGGGACCCACCCTCCTTAGCAGTAGTTTGGGGCCCTGTTAAAGACTTCTGGTCTTTAGGTTTCTGATCTCCACCCTTTTGGTCTGTTTTCTTCTGATCACCCCCTTGGCCCTGGTTCTGGTTCTTTTGCTTAACCCTGGTTCTGACCCATTTGTCTGCCTTCTTTCCCAATTCTTGGGGAGAGGTCAGATCAGAGTCAACCAAGTGTTGATGCAGTTGCTGGTTTTGACAGTTATTTAAAATCTGTTCTCTCATCATCAAATTATACAATCCTGTAAAATCAGATACCTTACTTCCCAGCAACCAACCCTCCAAAGCCTTAGTGGCACATTCAACATATTCAGACCAGTCCTGAGTCTGTGTCTTTTGGGTGTCTCTGAACATTAACCTGTACTGTTCAGTGGTTAAGCCTAACCCATCTACCAGAACACTCTTCAGGACTCTGTAATTTCTGACATCCTCTTCTCTAACAGTGAGGAGTCTGTCTCTGCCTCTTCCTTCAAAGGAGAGCCAGAGGATTGCTGCCCACTGGTCTTCAGGAACCTGCTGTACTTTGCAGGCTCTCTCAAGAGCAGTTATCCATTTGTGGATGTCATCCCCACTTTTGTAGGGGGGCACAACCTTAGACAGGTTCCTATTATCAAAGACCCTATCTTTGTCCTTAGGGACAATGCTGCCACCAGTGGGTATAGACCCACTCTCTCTAGGTTGCCTAGCTTTACTCAGTTTTTCTTCCATCAGGGCTACTTCTAGCTCCTGCTTCCTGATCCTCAGCTTGGCTTCCTGCATTCTGGCCTCATGTTCCCTCCTCTGAGGGGTGGTCATCCTTTTCCTGGAGTGACCTTGAGAGCCTCTAGAGCCATGAGAAGCATTGGAGTCACCTGAGCGATTCCTTTGCCTCCCAAGCCCTGTGTTAAGTCCACTGGGGAGATCCAATGGGGTAAACCCATTGTCAGTCCCCAATAGCCTTAGTTTAGCTGGGCCAAGTATAACACTTGGCACTGGGCTAGTTCTCCCTTCATCATCACTACTTTCTGTATCAGCACCTTTATCACTCTCATCCTCTGTGGTATTATTGCCATCTAAGGGGTGACTATTGGAACTGGGTACCTCTGTAGCATCTTCAGAAGGGGGGCCTCCTGTTCCTGTCCCTAAGGGGACTAACTGGGAAGCTTTCTTGAGCTCTCTCTGATTCTCATCATTTTGCAAGAGTTCTCTGAGCTCAGCAGAGGTAGGGTTCTTGGGCTGTTTAAGGCCTCTAAGAGTTGCCAAATGCCTGAGCTCATTCTGATTAAGGGTAGCAAAGATGGATGGTGCCCTCTGGGGGTCACTCTCAACAGAGATGGGTACAGTGGACCCCTCTGCCCCAGCCATTGCTCTTAAGTGTGGGTGGATGTGTTGCAATCTACCTACACTTGGGTTTACCTACTAAACCTATCTAGTAGTTGTAGTCAGGGTGTGCTACTCCCTTTGCTCTACAACAACTAAGTTCAGTAGAACTTATGTATATCTAATCTTGTTTTATATATACCTACAGGTACCTATGTGATCTTTCAATTGGTAACCAAGAGATTACAATGGTAAAACACAGCAAGCTCAAATCCAACCGCTGCTCACCAATGTGAGAAGTTGGCCTGGTATATGATGCTCACTAGTTAAAGTGATCACCTTGTACCATGCCAAGCAACCCTTATGGTGTGGTTGTAAGTCAACCTTTTCGGACTAGCTGCCCTAGTGGTAGCGTAGGCTAAGCAGTCTTTGAGGCTAAACTCGTGAAGCGTGTTAAGCCAGCTGTTTTACCAAATGCAACCCCCTTTTATACCAATGAAAGGACACCACACAGATATATATTCAAAATATATATGTATTTATTTCTCAAAGTAACCCCTAGTCTCTTTATGAGCACAGGAGCACAAATCGTCAAACAAGATTACAGTAGAATACACAGAAGTTGCACTTTATATGGATAGGCCCTGGTGGCCGCTCGAACCATATACTAAAATAGTGGTATAAGTACCACGAACAGAAAAGGGAAAAGGCCTAGGGCCTCTAGAATCGCTGGGCCTACAAGGAGCTAACTTCAGTTAGTGACCAGGAGGTCCACGGGTGGCGTGTGCAGAGCAAATAGTCACACGCGTGCTCCCATAGGTTTCAATGGGTGCGTAAAAAGTACAAAGTTACTGCAAAAAGGATCTTCCGGATGGACTAGGAACTCAAGATTTGGAACACAGGCACTAGAGATGTAATACTACACTTGGGCACAAGTGTGCCAGCTTTACCTCACCCACAGGAAGCGGGTGCATAGGCCTCGAAGTGCGTCGGGTTTCTTCTATCTGTTCCGTGGAGCTTGAAGACAAAGATGCTGCAGGCGATCGGTCCGGGAGAGATGCAGTGGATCCAAGAGTGGATCGGAGATGTTGAAGACCTGTAAGCAGAGGGGACAGTGTTCACAGTCACTAGCCAGTGACCAGCGTGGCACCAGGTGGGTACCAGGCAATGTCGGGTGCAAACAGGAAGAAAGGTGTAGCTTGTCTCTGCAGCCACGTGGTCCCTGGAGGTCGACGACGTCCAGGAGTCAATTCACGAGCTGTCCCACGCAGGCTCTCGCTGTCGGCGGTGTCGGCGACTTGATCGAAGCAAACAAGCCTTGGCAAAAGCAATTGTTGTAGGAGATGAAATAAGCTGATGGTTCTGACCAACAAGGTCAGAAGGACTGCTCCTTTGGAGGGGAGCAAGGGCCAGTCTGGAGCAACCAGACCAGCGGGGTATTTCGTAAAGTTCGTCGCCAAGATGGCTACTAGCCAGCGGGCCAGCAACCGGTTAGGCGCGTCGAGTGGCAAAATGCAGAAGGGCCCCACGCAGATCGTGGAGATGCTGGAGGGCTCACCTTTGGTGCAGATGCTGCTCGAAGGTTGGGCTTCTCAGATCCCAAAGCACAACTTGGAGGGAGCCTCTGTTGTTGCACTTGTCAGCTTGTCGTGGTCGTTTCAAGATGGCTGGCTCCACGTGTCTCGGTGCCTCCACGGGTCTCCTCTTTTCAGGGACTGTGGATCGGGCGGTGAGAGGTCTGGAGGTCCAGGTCTTGTCAGTCTCTGGGCTCGGGCTCCGGCGGGAGGCGGCGGCAAAGCAGACGTTGATTCGCTGGATGGTGCTTGCGTTAGCAAGGTGGTCACTCCCTGACCACAGGGGAGATTTCCTTCAGTCTTCTGTGCAGCAGAATGTCGAAGTTCCCGTCTTCTTCTTAGTTGCAAGTTGATTCCAGGATGTCTGAAGTCTTAGGACACAGCTCCTACCTTTAAGCGGATTCTAGGGGCCGGACTACCTGCTAGGTCCCTCCCTATGGGTGGGACCAGGAAGGGGGGTGGTTACACCCCCAATCCTTTGTCCAGCTCGCCCCAGGCCCGGGACTGGTGTGCCCCAGGACCGGTTTGAACTGGCATATGCACCGAGGCTCCTTGTGAGCCACAGGCATGTCTGGTTTCTTTCAAGCCCTACCTGACCAATACACAAAATCCTGTCTGGGGTGGTGCATGCACCTCCCCTGGCAGGAAACCCTTTGTCCACACCTTCCAAGCTGGAAGGACTCCCAGCAGCAGGAGGGCAGACTTGTGTCTGTGGTGGCAGCATCCATTTTGTGGAGCTGAGGCTATGTCTGATTTTACCCGGGCTTCAGGTACTGTACATGTCGTGTCCCTCTAGAAGGGTGGAATGCTAACCCCGTCGCCAGAATTGGCGAGGGGTTAGTATTCCAATTCGTATGACACCTTACTCGACATGTTTTGATAAAGCCAAACCAAAGATAGCATTTAACCGCGAGGTTCATAATGCACTTAAGAGTATATGGTATGACGATATCTGGAAACAGTAGAAGGAAGTTGTTCCGACCACTGCAGACAGGCTCAGCTCATGCCAGAGCACCATCTCACATGGAACCAAGCACTCTGCCTTCAGGATTGTTAAGGCCTGCCATAGGAGTGACTTATAGGTTACCATGTGTCCCATTTAAGGTTAGGTATAGGTATACTACACCTAAGTAAGAGGTGATTACACCAACTTACCCCAGCTGAGTGATCAGCCAGTTGTGTCAAATTGTTAGGCCAAGCCTGGGGTGGCATAATACATGCTTCAGCCCCTGGCAGGCCTTGGGTACACCAATGCCCTGGGTACCTAGTGTACACTGGTACAGGGGCTGACAGGGTGATCCACTTCCAATTGGTTATGCACCTAGGGTGCATAGTTTTAATTTAGTAGAGAGAACAGCAGGCTGGGGGTCTGATTGGCAGGCCCACAGCCTCAATATGTCAAAAACCAGTGAAGCAAAAAGCAAAAATTTGGGGTGACCATAGGATAGCAGACCCTACTCTCCTACAATGAATTAAACCCAGATCTTTGTGACTGGGGGTGAATGTTTACATTGTTCAGCATTCGTCCATCATTTGTTCTTTTTGCTTTTGTTGCCCGCAGCGGGAAGGGTATGCCCAGACGTGGGTCCCGTGCTCACTGCGCCACTGGATTCAGCTAACCTGGCTGATGAGGGGGTGATGCCCCAAAACCAGTCCCAGGATGCTTGTTTCCAGTCCAGGGAGGACCTGGCTTAGCAGTTCAGGCTGGACTGTTCCCATGAGGACCAGGGTCAAGACTGATTTGCATATGGGTGGGTCCAAACTGGGGTGGCGTGGTGAACAAAAGAACGATGGATTAAACCCAGATCTTTGTGACAGGGGGTGAATGTTTGCATTGTTCAGGATTCCGTCCATCATTTGTTCCTTTTGCTAAAATTTATTGTAAGCCTTCCTGTCATATGAAATCATTAATAGGGATAGCACGAGTGGTGCACCGAGTTCCCACCTTAAAATCATATAGGAAGCACTCTGTTTAGCTGATATAGGAAGGTCAAAGCGCTCAGACAATCTCTCCAGCAAGTCGTGGAAACTGCAAATATCCACAGGCAGAGAATCCACTGCTGGAGGGGTAGGAGAAGCTGGCATTGGTTTGATATAATCATCCCACTGTAGCTCCCCATCTTCTAGCTGCTGGTCATCGCTGTCCTGGAAAGTATCAGGTATAGAGATTGGAGGTCGTATAGGTCTGTCTTTCTGAGGCCTTGCCATGCTTTGTAGTGCAGGAGTAGTGTCTGGGAGTTTCCGTCTCGGTGGAGGCTGCTGAGCGGAGTTGGCATCAGGGAACCTTTTGTAATAGTCATGTAGCAAAACGCGTAAGTCTATGACCAAAGCAATTGGTATATTAATGGAGGGCCCCTGAACTGGATGATGGTCATTCTGTTGTTCCAAATAAGGATAATGCTCCTGGAGCGTATCATATTCCTGACCAGAATGATGCCCCCTATCAGAGAAAGAGTAATCACCTTCAAGGTAGGTTGACTAATCACGGTCCACTTCTTCATCCTCTGATTCCTCACACTTAACCTTTAACTGTGAGGGGCTGTACACAGGGCCAAAGACACCCTCATCCTAAGATTCCTGAAAGTCCAGGAGGCGTGCTGGTGGCAGGGGTGAAATTTTGGAACAGTCCTGAGGCAGAGAAGGGTTTGTGTCCTTACTGGAGATGTGCAACATTTATTTTCCTACCGTCTAAGGGATTGTTGATGGGGGCACCGATGACGCTGCACTGAAAGGAACCTTTGTCCACGGGACAGCAGCAGATGCGGTCATTGAAGGTGATGTGGTTTCAACGAGGAAATATTCATCGTCGGTCTTGTCGATACTGATGACTGTGTCGTCATCATGGTTTTCGTTGTCGACGCGGTAGCCATTATCGTATTGATCATCCACGTAATGGAAGTTGCCGTCGACACAGTCGTCGGTGCGGATATTCCTGGTGACATGGATGACGTAGACGGTAAGTTCTATGTCGACTGTGCCATCGACGACCGATGTTTCTCAGAAGAGGGCTCATTAAATGGGGTATGAGGTGCTGAATCAGACCTATGATGAGATGAGAAAGGGGCCAGCCAGCTCATTGCTTGATCTCTTTTACATACTGGTTACTCTGCTGTGAGACCTAGATTTCTTAGAGTCTCTGTCAGATGATAACGAGTGCCCCTCTTTCCTCTTTCTTGAGGATGTATGAGCCTTCTCCTCACACTCTGAATCTGAGTCAGAGATATACTTCTTCTTCTGTAGCCACATAAGTAATCTACTCTCCTGGTCTTTTCACAGATTAATTATGGCAGTACTTGCATACTTTCGGTTTATGAAGAGGATAAAGACAGTACAAGCACTCTTTATGTGGATCCTTAGAATAAAGTTTGGATGTTCCACGAGTCTTGCAAGGCCTAAATTGCCTTTTTTTAGACTCAGACTTTCTGTGAGCAAACACAGTCAGACACTCCCCAACTGTACCTCAGATGATGGTAGGAGGTTTAGAGATGAACTGGAGAACTGCTGGTCAAAAGGGTAACAATGGCACACAGTGACTGAGCAGTGCTAAGAGAGACTACCTACCATTCAATGTGCGGAAAGAAATCTGAGGTATGGTGTCTCTGCAGGGGATGAATGCTTCAGGGTCTGTGCTCTGATTGGCTGACGTTTGGATGTATTAAATCAGCGTGAATTGGTTACTAACTTCTATTATTTTTTAAATAGAGTTTAATGCTAATGGTTTAACACTACTTTTATTAATGTTACCGTGGAACTCCCACCATGATGATAGGGAAGATTCAAGCATGTGAATATATAAAAGATACAATACCGGAGAATGATTGCCTTTAATGATATTAGCCCAATCGAGTTATATTCTTGGTCTTAATGAGGGGCGCTGGATTAACCTGGTAATTTCTGATCACTTTTGGTCACTTCTGCAGCCATCAGTATTAACATATTTGGTTTCCCTAACAGAAAAAGAACATAGATGAAAGCTATTGTCAAAAGGCTGCAGTCTTTGGGCTAGGACAAAGACTATTAACAAAAAGTAGTTATGTATAAAGAAATGTGCATGAGAAAAATGTTTGAAAGAATAATCTTTCATGAGATTAATTGCAAAGAGACACACAGGCGGAGTTAAAAGGGTGATGAGGCACATAAGAAAAGGAGGGTGAGATGTGAGAGGAGAATGGGAAACAATGAAAAATTGAAGAAGAGAGGGAGGCAGATAAAAGCTGTCTGGAAACACTCCAGGTGCAACAAGGACCATGTTGGAGAGAAGGAAATTAAGAGACACAAGGAGGAGTGAGAGGAATGTGATGGGAGGAGATAGAAAAAAGAAGTAGGAAAACGAAAAGATGAGAGAGGAGACGAATGCTAAAAGGAGAATGTAGGGACAAACAATAGGATGGAGAGAAGAAAAGAGGAAGGAAACAAAAGCTAAAAAAGCAGGAAGATTGAGACCGGTGGGAGACAAAGTGTGGCTTATGAAGACCCAAGAGGAGAACATGAAGTGAGAGGAAGGGCTGAGTGCGACAGACGGGGGAATGAGAGCTCGGCAAGGCCAGAGTGGAGGGAGGGAGAAAAAGAGGTAAGAAAGGCAACAACAAATGGAGGGAGAGAGGATTGAATTGGAAACTGAAAGATGGAGACAGAAGAGGAGATGATGTCAAGAGAGCCCTGGTGTGTAACAAAAAAAGAATGACTTGATTGTGCTAATCATACTCTTATATTTCCTGGATGAACTGCTGAATCTGGTGGATAATCCATTAGTTTAGTTTACTTCACCATACAGGCGGAGCTGCAGTGGAAATGCCAACAGTGGATTACCCTGGTTTTAACACTCACTTTTAGTCCTAGGATTTCCCATGATTTCCTATTAACACAACTTGAAGTGAAGCCCTAAGCCTGTCCACGGCCACAGACAAGACAGGCCCCTTCACTTCCCTAGCTCACTTCTGGAAGGATGAGACACCCGAGGCGCTTGCAATACAAAAACAATGAGCCATTAAAAGTATAAGCATAATGATTCACATTTACAAATATTGAGGTCAGTTTCATGCTGGCTGTCACTGACTGCTGCAATGTTTGTTTATTGTTAGCATGGTATCACTAATTATCAGTTGTGGTTTAATAAAACCTCATTAGCACAGGGCCCAGATTTACACAGTGGAAAGAACATTTGTGCAGCATAGGCGCCAAGTGCCCTGTTGCCAGTAAGGATAGGGATGTTCGTGACTGCAAAACTTCAAGGCGATTCAAGTTCGTCACATTTTACAGAAAATGGCCCAGTATATTTATTTACCTTATTTCATGAAAATAACCGCTTTCTTGAACTCGCTATAAAGTGTCACTAAAAGTATTACATATAAGACAGTGAAATGTCAATCATAAATGCACTGAAAACCTGTAAATGTCACCGACGGTGCTTTAAGTGGGTTGAAAAAACTGGGGGGGTCTCTCAAAGGAGCGTGGCATATGTAATTAAGGGCGTGGCTTAAAAACTCGTAAACTAAAAATCTGTGTTAGCATAGTGTGCCGCCCGACTTGTATTTTGCTGTTTCTGTCATTGCATCCAGATATATGATACAACAAGTAACATGATACATACAAGAAGTCAGGACTAGTGGCTTTGTCAATGGTTGTTAGTTGCATAAGATAAATAAGCAGCAACTATGGCTTGTATATAATATAGCAGGCACATGGATGTGCCTGCTATCACTTAAGTCTGAAAAAAGTCTGAAAAAAACACGGACCGCCTGCGCCAGGGCATAAATCACACACAGCCCGCTAGAGACCCCTTTCGGGGCCCCCTTTAAAAAAGATGCGGGTGCTCCGCACTTGTGAGACCTAGCCCACTTAAAGCCCTGGTCACCGATAAGCAAAGTGAAAACTGTCTGCAGCAGTGCAACGAGGTCCATATGACCAATGGGGAGAAATCTTTACCACTTGACTAAGAGATTATGTTGTAAGGCCATGCACTCTTTCAGGGGCAATGGGCTATTTCAATCATGAAACGAGAGAGAGCTTGCATTGTAGCACATAGATCAATTGTCTTCTCTGTTCTTTGCGCGTGTGTGTAGAAGTTTTGCTTACCTTAACCAAGGTTACTTTTTTCATAATGCATCTCTAGATGCTGCAATTTCGATCCTAACATTTGTTATCACTTCTCCACAGAGGCGCAACTAGAGCCAAATTTCGGGGGGGGCTGAGCAAAAATTTCGGGGGGGGCTGAACTTTAAGCAATCGGCAGAGTGGAGCTGCAGGGGCTCTTAGAAGGGGTGAAACAACAGCGAGGCCTCATTAACATGCAAATGGTCTTTTAAAGACCTGTGAAGTGCTCGGGTGCGGCTGCTTTTTTGCCCGGGAAGGTGTCTCATCCCGGGCTGCCACACACGACGGGGGGGGCTGAAGCCCTTTGAGTCCAATGGGTGTTGCGCGCCTGCTTCTCCATACATCTAAATCCTTCTCTAAAGCCAAAAGACCGGCTAACCCCAAAAGCGGTCATTAGCACGGCTTTTCCCCATCACATATGACATTTAACCCATCCAAAGCCTCCAAATAATTAATAATACACAACTTCTCCACATTTTGTAATTAAATCGAGGATCCCTACTTACCATAAAGGAGACGGCGAAGCAGCCAGGCTTTCCACGAAGCTGTATTGTACTATTATTGTTCTATCCGGTAATCCTCCAGCCACTAGATGGCAGTGTTCTATAGTGAACTGTTTTGTGCCAGTGTAGCTGCACCTTGAAACCATAGAAATGAATGTATTGCTTAATTGAAACCTCGCGCAGAATAAAGCAATTATGATATTTGTTCCAATCCTAAAAGGAGTTAATTAAAATGTGCTTCACGGTGCTGTATATATTTGATTTGCAGTATAATTCCTCTAGCGTGTACTCCCACCCCGCGTCTACGTCCAGTTCAGTTGTCAGTGCCACTATCAATTCTTCACAACGCTTGCCGTCAATTTTTGCCTTTTACCGCAATTTGAGTACTTTGACATCATGTGTGCGTACCTTATAATAGTACACTGAAAATGTTATTTCGGTCTCTCTTGTAAGCACCTGACGACCGTGCTGTCGTGGATGGCTTTCTGGTCTTAGTTAAAGCGTAGGCAGCATTGTACCTTTGCTAAGGGCCCCATACATTTCAACTGTCACTCATTTGCCACTGTAAATATGTGTATTTAGACTAACAAGATAATTTAGGCTTTCTCTGTGTCTTCTCAGCTCAGGTTCTAGCTCTGATTTCTTCATTGTGAAAAAAAAGATGCTCCGTGCCGATAGACTTCAAGGCTTGACGATCACAGCAAGGGAGTAGCTAGAAAAATAAAACACCCCGCACTTTGGCCCATATCGCAGTACATCGGTACAGCGAAAACCTGCATACGCTTTACACGTCACTAAAACCTTAATGCTATTGCTCCTTGACGCACAAAATAAACATGCAGCTTGCACGAGTCCTACGTGTCATAATGAGTCATGCACACATTGCATTTGACACTGCTGTTGCAGGAGCATCTTTACTGTAAACTTTACAGTTCTCATATAGAATGTTTACTATTGTCGAAAGAAATACTTTTGAACGTTTAACTTTACTAAATAAGAGATGCATTTAATAAAATCTAGAAATAATCATTTGATGTAGATAAATAAAGTGACTTACATGCAATAATAAAACACACATGCTTCTTTGCAACAAATAGATGTACAACTATAACACGTATTGCAATGCAAAGATGAAAATTAGTAATGTGTAATTGTTCAAAAAACCATCCTCTTTACTTTACTGCTGAAACATTACTCATGATTAGGGCTCCCGGTTTATGGTATTTATTTTTGTAACAATTCCGTCTGTATTTATCCATATTTATTTTTAGCCATCTTATCAGTATTTACCCATATGTAATTTGTGTTCTGTGAGTAAATGAAGTAAAATGGTAGATTTCCACATTTATTTAACTAATAAACGTGCAGTCATACTTTGACGCCTGTCATGTTTTAGCAAATACACCTGCAGATAAATATTTGCATTATGCGTTATGCTATGAATGGATGTTGACATATGTCGTTATTTAAGGAATTCTCACCCTGTTTTTTAACTTTGCACACCATCTATCTGCTCAGCTGTTTGCCTGGAATTGATAAAACACAGAATAAAAAGTCACTCAAAAGAAGCCACATTTTCTGTATTTTTTCCATTTTTAAAAATAAATACAGACAGGAAACACATTGTTTTCTGTCTGTATTTTCTCTGTAAAAATCAGTAAAAACTGAAAACTGGGAGCCTTACTCATGATTCCTAAATGTGTGCTACATTGCCTGTATAACTGTTAGGGATATCGTTTTTAGCTCTCAATGATCCTTATATGTGTGTTATCTTAGTAGAAGTCAAATGATAAAATGTACTTAATGTATGGATTAATGTTACATGTATGAACTTTCAATGTAGTTCTCATCTATACCTACTATTGTGCAGTTTAAATGCTTATTGCATGATTTATGTAATATGAACTAAAAGTACTAAAGAAGTATTACATTTGTATATGTTTAAATATGTGTACATAAAGAAGGAGGGGGGGGGGGACCGGGAGCTAGTTGTGGTCCAGTGTCTGTGCTCCGTATTATATCTATAGTATTTAAATGGAGACACTGTTCCTAGAGAGACAGAGAGAGATATATAAATGAAGCGAGAAGCCTAGGCTAATATTAGGCCCAACTACCTAAGGATAGGGGGGGCATTCCTTAGTTTCTCTTGTTGCCCTCACACACCCCGAAGGATGTCATGCTTCATCATTGGGCGTTTGCTCCTCGTCGGGCCGGCGCTGCAATGCCCTACGGGTCCCCCGAAGGGTCACTTTAGCGGAGATCTTTTAGAGAAAACGCCGTTTGGTGCATGCGGGTGTGTGGTTTGGGTCCTAATAAAAAGATGTGTGGTGATGGAGTGTGTTAGTGAAGTGGTATCCTAAAAATGTCTAAGGGTTACTGGAATAAAGTTTAATGTGAATAGCACCCTTGACATAATAAAAGACCCGTAGGTTGGGTGTTACCTTACCACACACACACAAGTTACCTATTGGTACATTACTTTCAATAAGGTAACACCCAACCTACGGGTCTTTTATTATGTCAAGGGTGCTATTCACATTAAACTTTATTCCAGTAACCCTTAGACATTTTTAGGATACCACTTCACTAACACACTCCATCACCACACATCTTTTTATTAGGACCCAAACCACACACCCGCATGCACCAAACGGCGTTTTCTCTAAAAGATCTCCGCTAAAGTGACCCTTCGGGGGACCCGTAGGGCATTGCAGCGCCGGCCCGACGAGGAGCAAACGCCCAATGATGAAGCATGACATCCTTCGGGGTGTGTGAGGGCAACAAGAGAAACTAAGGAATGCCCCCCCTATCCTTAGGTAGTTGGGCCTAATATTAGCCTAGGCTTCTCGCTTCATTTATATATCTCTCTCTGTCTCTCTAGGAACAGTGTCTCCATTTAAATACTATATGTTTAAATGTGCTCGCGCATATTAAATGTGTGCCATTGATTTAATGTCTTAAGTTAGCATTTACACCAAAGGCCTGTATTTCATTGTATTTCTTTTAATAATTTACTGTGCTCCTGTATTCTGCCGACTTGCTTTTCTTGCAGGTGTTCTCATGCAGGCAAGGCGAAGCCGGTATCACAGAGGGTGAGATGCCTTGAGGAAGTAAGTGGGACTAACAGCGTTTTCCTCTTTCTTATGTTTTTTTTAGAGTTTGATTACAGGGTCCACCCCCCCCCCCCCCCCCCCCCCGGCCGATTCTGGGTAGCAAGAGGCTACCACCGCTAAGTCAGTTACCATTCCTTATTATCACATATTTTTTATTAAGAATAGCAACATTACCTTGATGATTGACCCCCCTTTTAACGTAATGGTGATTAGGGCTGTCAGACGAATTTTGTACGCTAGCGCCGAACACCTATAAAATGAATTGTGTTTGGTCCAACGGAATACAAAAAAAATGTTTGATCAATGCACGTAACCTGGTTATAGAGTCAAAATATACAAACTTTAACAACAGAGTACATTTAACCAAGTTCCGGTCTAGATGCATGTTGAATTGCTGATTAGCCCAGAAATGTGTCTACAATAATAAGCACTTTCTAGATAGTGGAATACTCATGAAAAATACTGCATGTGTGTATGTCTTGTCTGTAAACCTATTAATTTGTATGTATACCCGTGATACTACCTGGCTGTCTGGTTCGTCTCGGAAATTTTAAATCACATATGCGTAAAACCGCTAATCCGTATGTAGACCTGTGACATCACCAGGCTGTACGGTCTGTTTATGAAACAAAAACTCATGTATGCTCACACATACGTCCTCTTATTTGGAATTGATAAACAAGATGTGTGAAATACAACGTGGTAATTTAGTCACCAGAAAGAACCAGAGGGGAAGGTACCCATCTGGCTCATCATTTATTTCTCCTATTCACTACTAATGCCTGTTTTTTACAATATCTTTCAGGAAGAAAAACAAAACAGTGATTTTCTTGATAATACAGTGGGTTGTAAGTATAATCCACCCTCACAATCCCTGCATGCCTTAGCGCGCATGCTGGCCTTTTCTATTTGGTCCTGACAAAAGCCATTCTGACCCTGAGAGGCACCCGTTTTGAGGATATGTTGGAACACTTTAATATCCTGCACATATCCCCCACTATTTTTTTTTTTAACATTGACCAAGACTTCTTTGATTAAAATGTATGTTTAATTGACTGGAAATCTTGAGCAAATTTTAAAACTGCACTTTTTCACTAATTAACTCACCATCACTGCTCTACCCTCGAGAAACAAACCTTCTCCGCTGTAATCAGGCGCCGCAGCACACCCTGGAAACATTCGGTGACTAGAGTGGGAACCCAAAAATGAAGCATGTCACCTACTAGGTAGGTGAGTGAGGGTTCTTTTTAAAAATCCTAAGGGTTCCTAGGCAGTATACCTAAAAAAATACTCGAATAGGGGGTTATAGGTATAGTAGTGAAGGAAATAAGAGACCCATTCTCCTTATGTGATTGTACTGATTACTTGGGAAGATGAATGGGTTCATCTTCTTGCTTCTCACTCTCAGATTGTTGTTTAGATATATTAGTGCAGCTCACAGCTGTGAGAGAAAACTGACTACAACATCTCAGGAATATACCACAATGACTACCATATTGAATACACCCTGAGACAATTATTGTTTATACATTCCCTGACAGTACCTACAATGACAGACAACCAGGGTCTCACATACACAGATGACGATGTGAAAGAGATTCTATTAGGCCCACCTTTGTTGGCAGACCTGAACGTGGCCCAGACTACTGTGCAGACAAAAGATTGGGACACACTAACGAAACAGAAAAGAAACAGAATTTGTACCATTCTTCATGGGGTCATAATGACAGAATAATTAAGAGCAAGCACAGCACTAAGGGGACTAATAGTTACAAACACCCCAAGAATTTTCTTAGAAGACTCAGTCTTCCTGAAGGATTTGGCGCAAATCGCCTGGCATTGCACTCGCGATTGGCTCATCCTGATCATCAAAACAGCAAAACGTCTCTCAGAAGCAATGCTAATAGAAATACAACTCACTGAAATACATTTAAAAACCACAATCTCTGCACATAAAAAAGTATGACGAGATAAATAAAGAACTACCGAATACAAGGACTACCAAACCCAATCAAAAATTTCAAAAAGATTAAAAGAAAAAAAAATTGGAAACGTCTACCCCTATTCAGCAGCAAACTTCACCACAATGGAGAAAGGAGGCAACTTATCAGTCAATAATACCTCAGAGAAAGGGACCTCAGACACAGGGAGTTGGTCCAGTGATGATGACAACCAGAACAAAACCAAAAACAGACAAAAAGGAAAAAGGCGGCAACACCATGGCAAGGACAAAACCTATACTTGAACCAGATGGGAGCACCACAACTACCATTCTTCCAACAAGAAATCCCATAGCAATACTTTGGATGGGGTGCACCTTTTCCTAACAGTACGTCGAATAACTACCCGCCCGCCTTTTTTATGGAGGGGTGGCAGAGAAGAAGAGAAATCCATGTACATTGAGAAGACCCACAACAGAGAGTGAACACCAGGAGTATGTCAAAAGGCAACCACCTAGAGACCAGCAGGGACCCAATATAGTAACCAACCTCTCTGCACTGGTACTGACAGACACACAAAGACGAGTATTGAACAAGGGGCTGGGCTTTGGACCCATCGCCCGCCTGGATAAATTCCGCCTCCAATGCGAACAAGCAGAATTCTTTAGAAAACTGAAATTGAAGGCTTTCTTTGAAAAAATGATACCTATAGCAGAGAACGCCCACCCTAAATGTGATACTGATTTTAAAATAAAATCAACGTTTTGCCCCCACATTGAAGATCCCTGCAGAAAAATCGCATTTGAACAAGCTGTATATAATGAAACTGAGACATTGAGAGACAAAGAAGCCTATCATAACATGACAAAGAAGGAATCGACTGCTCTGAAATAACTTAGAGGAGAGACTCATGTAATCATAAAACCAGCAGATAAAGGGGGTGCATAGTCCTACAAAACCAGCAAGACTACCAACAGGAATGCCTCCGACTACTATCAGACAAAAAAACTACAATATTCTGCAAGAGAACCCCACAAATACTACAGTTGGAGATAAGACACTTAGTGGAAGTGGTGGAAGAAAGGGACTGGATTTCCAAAAAGGAAGCAGAATTTCTCATCACTCAGAATCCAAAAACCCCATACTTTTACATTCTACCAAAAATTCATAAAAACAAGAACCCGCCACCAGGAAGACCAATAGTCTCCGGTATAGGGTCAGTACTAGAACCCCATCCCGGTTCTGTGACTTCTACTTAAAACCAAAGTACAACAGACATCTATGTACCTAAAGGATATCAAGGATTTGCTCTGCCTACTACAGGACATGGATATCTACCTAACAACCAGTACCTTACAAACCCTAGATATCAGCAGGTACCTATGATGCAAGGTGTAAGGGTTTTCATTTCAGGGTAGACGACGAGGTGTGCCGATTGATCCGAGAACTGGGGATGATGTGCCAACTTTGAAGAAAACTAACCCGTGCCATGTCTGCGTCAAGTGGGGGAATTGGAAGCACAAATATCGACTTAATACTGGAAACATGGTAAATGGAAATCATGTTCAGAATGGTGAATTTGTGCAGTCTCAGGGAAATAACATGGTTCATTCGCAGCAGGTACAGAGGCGAAGAGTTCCGAATCCTAATGTACCCCAAGCCGAAGCAATGCAAGTTCCACAAGCCCCAATGCCACAGCAGAATGTCCAGAGATACAGTACGAATCAGGTCCCCAATGCAAACACTAATCCCTTTGTGAATCAGAACATGTCTCAACAATATTCTATGCTTCAAACAGATGATTTCAACTCAGAAATGTCACAGTGACGGGGCCTTAGAGGGGAGGAGGATCGCGTACTTGGCGCAACCTTAGAGGTAGACAAGGGTGGTCCATATGTGGATGGCAAGGTGAATGGGAATCCTGTCTCATTCCTTGTCGACACTGGTGCTACCCACTCAACCATGAGAACAGCAGAAGTTCCCAACCTACCACTCTCAGGAGAAAGAATGTCGATTCTCATAGAGTTATTGCATAGAGAATCGTGATTTTATTAAAGACAAGGAGGCTAGCATTATGCATATTACTTTTATTCACCACTTCTGCAGCACTTTAAAGAACAATTAAATAGAACATCAATGTCCCTTAAGATCCTGACATCTGCCATCTTCTTCCTCTTTTGTTTCGTCTTCTCCAAAAAAACTCATTTAAATTTGCGTAAACATATTCTTAAAACAACTTCTCAGATCCGCATAGATCCACAGACGAAATTCAATTTTCTGTAAATAATAAAAAACCCATGAAATATTCATCCTATTTAAAAATCCTTTCCTTCTTTCCTGTAAAATACAATATAGTTATTCACAAAAATAATAATAACATCATATATCCCAACAACCTCTCCTCCAAACCCAAAAACATAGGGAGGGAGGGAGGGAGGGAGGGAGGGATAATGCTAACCTCCTTGTCTTTAATAAAATCATGATTCTCTATGCAATAAATCTATGAGAATGGACATTTTATGGCAAGGCAGGAGGCTAGCATTATGCATGTTCAAAGCCAACTAAAACTTTATTTGCAACATGCTCAATAGGTTTAAAATAAAATGTATTTAAAACTTCTGCATTTAACCATTCTGCAGCTTTCAAAATGTCATTCAAACTTCCCCCACTCAAAAATACCTTACTGGCAATTGCACCCCTTACTGAATGTGCTGAAAAAGAGCTAAAATTCACACCTGCTTCTTTCATAACCCACTTAACCCACCTGGCAATAGTTGCAGTAGAAACCGCCTAAACCCCTTAGCTGCCAGGCCTTTTCCTTCTCCTGTGCCACGCACTTTTTTGGCTATTTGGGGTAGTGCGCGCTGAGGCCCCTGTAACTTTTTGACCACATAAGGTATCCACGCCAAATTTGCGTCCTTTTCTTCCAACATCATGGGGATTCTGAGGGTACTCAGGGTTTGTGGATTCCCCTGGAGGGGTCACAGAAATGAGCCAAAATACAGCAAAATGTAGGTTTTTTTGGGGAAAAACGGTTTGCAAATTAAAGCATCTGGGTTTTTCCCTGCAAGTGTTATCAAAAAAGAGTTTGTGGGGCTGAAATCACAATTTTCCCAGCTTTTAGAGGATACCAGACTTTTGTCAGAAACCCAACATTTTTTACACAGTTTTGGCATTTTTCTGGGACATAGCCTATTTTTGCTATTTTTTGTGCTTTCGACCTCCTTCCAGTTAATGGTAGAAATGGGTACAAAAGCAATAATGGATCCTGGAAAGCTATACATTTTGGAGAAGTAGACAAAATTCTGAATTCAGCAAGGGGTCATTTGTGTAGATCCATCAAGGTTTCTTTATAGAAACTAACAGTTAAATATAGGATAAATTGAAATTTTGTTGAAAAAAAGCGCCTTTTGTGTCAACGTTTTCACCTGTAACTTCTTCTAATTTTGACAGCTCTTTGAAAGCAATATACCGTTACATCCTCTGGACATTTCTGGTTGTGGGGATATATAGGACTTGTAGGTTCACGAAGAACCCGATGAACCCAGAGCCAAAAACTGAGCAGCAACTTGCAATGGTTTTTTATTATGTACCGGGTATATAGTAATTATTCTGTAAAAATGTGTACATGGAAAAATCGGTATGAAAGACACCTATGTATTTCTGAAATAAGAACAAAATATAGAGTTTAGAAACAGTAGATATTTGCACATTTCCGAAATTGGGAATACTCATACTAGCATGAGAATTATCAGTCATTTTTTAGAATGACTTCTTTTTTACACAATGTCTTTCATTTGGAAGGCAGAAATGCATCGAAAGTCAATAGGTAATAACAGTTCCTTTACAAATCTGAATTACCCTAAGTCTCCCAAAAAAAAATGGTACCTCACTTGTAGGGGTAGGCATAGTGACCACGACAGGAAATGGCTCAAAACCCAACGTGAACACACCACATTTTCACAATGCAAAATTACCCTTTTTTAGCAAAGTGCCTAACTGTAGTTTTTGAACCATAGCTCTGCCGGCACCTAGGGAAACCTAGCAAACCTATACACTTTTGAAAACTAGACACCCAGGGGAATCCAGGATGGGGTGACTTGACTGCCTCCCACCAGGTTCTGCTATCCAGAATCCCTTGCAAACCTAAAAAATTGCCAAAAAAACACATTTCCCCCACATTTCTGTGGTGGAAAGTTCTGGAATCTGCATGGATCCACAAATTTCCACCCACCCCCCGTCCCCCAAAGTCTTCTGAGAAAAATGGTACCTCACTTGTGTGGGTCAGCCTAGTGCCCGCGACAGGAAACGGCGCAAAACGTAACGTGGACACACCTCAATTTTGTAGTGAAAAATGACCCTTTTTAGGCAAAGTGCCTAGCTGTAGTTTTTGAACCATAGCTCTGCCGGCACCTCGGGAAACCTAGCAAACCTATACGTTTTTGAAAACTAGACACCCAGGGGAATCCTGGATGGGGTGAATTGACTGCCTCCCACCAGGTTCTGCTATCCAGAATCCCTTGCAAACCTAAAAAATTGCCAAAAAAAACACATTTTCCCCACATTTCTGTGGTGGAAAGTTCTGGAATCTGCATGGATCCACAAATTTCCACCCACCCCGCGTTCCCCAAAGTCTTCTGAGACAAATGGTACCTCACTTGTGTGGGTCAGCCTAGTGCCCGCGACAGGAAACGGCGCAAAACGTAACGTGGACACACCTCAATTTTGTAGTGAAAAATTACCCTTTTTAGGCAAAGTGCCTAGCTGTAGTTTTTGAACCATAGCTCTGCCGGCACCTAGGGAAACCTAGCAAACCTATGCATTTTTGAAAACTAGACACCCAGGGGAATCCTGGATGGGGTGAATTGACTGCCTCCCACCAGGTTCTGTTACCCAGAATCCCTTGTAAACCTAAAAAATTGCCAAAAAAACACATTTCCCCCACATTTCTCTGGTGGAAAGTTCTGGAATCTGCGTGGATCCACAAAATTCCACCCACCCCGCATTCCTCAAAGTCTTCCGAGAACAATGGTACCTCACTTGTGTGGATCGGCCTAGTGCCCGCGACAGGAAACGGCGCAAAACGTAACATGGACACACCTCAATTTCACAGTGAAAAATTACCCTTTTTTGGCAAAGTGCCTAGCTGTAGTTTTTTAACCATAGCTCTGCCGGAACCTAGGGAAACCTAGCAAACCTATACATTTTTGAAAACTAGACACCCAGGGGAATCCAGGATGGGGTGACTTGACTGCCTCCCACCAGGTTCTGTTACCCAGAATCCCTTGTAAACCTAAAAAATTGCCAAAAAAAACACATTTTCCCCACATTTCTGTGGTGGAAAGTTCTGGAATCTGCGTGGATCCACAAATTTCCACCCACCCCGTGATCCCCAAAGTCTTCCGATAAAAATGGTACCTCACTTGTGTGGGTCAGCCTAGTGCCCGCGACAGGAAACGGCGCAAAACGCATCGTGGACACACCTCAATTTCGCAGTGAAAAATGAACCTTTTTTGGCAAAGTGCCTAGCTGTAGTTTTTGAACCCTAGCTCTGCCGGCACCTAGGGAAACCTACCAAACCCACACATTTCTTAAAACTAAACACCCGGGGGATTCCAGGGAGGTATGACTTGCGTGGATCCCCCAACGTTTCCTTACCCAGAATGCCCTGCAAACATCAAAATTAGCTGAAAAAAATCACCTTTTTCACACATTTTTGTGTGGGAAAGTTGTGGCATCACCGGGCTGACACAAATTTCCTACCACCCAGCGTTCCCCTGTGTCTCCCGATAAAAACGGTGCCTCACTCGTGTGGGAGGCCACTGCCACCATCTGCCCTCCCGGGGGGGCAAAAAGACTGGAATTTCTCTGGGGGTGGGGTGGTGTATTGTCATGCCCATTTTGGGGGGCCCCTACCCCTACACTAATAAAACAAAACAATCCATGGTTTCTAGTGGGCATTCTGCGCCCCCAGGGGGGGGGCAGATTGGGGGCTACAGCTCCCATCTGCCTCCTGGGGGGCAGAAAGACTGTCATTTTTGTGGGGGGGAGGGTGGGGGCATTGGCGTGCCCGTTTCGGGCAGCCCACACTCTAAAAACAATTGCGCTAAAAAAAATCCCTGGTGTTTAGTGGGCTTTCTGCCCCCCTGAAGGGGCAGATTAGGGGCCAATGCCCCATCTGCCCCCCGGGGGGGCAGAAAGACTGTAATAATTGGGGGGTGGGGTGGGGGCATGGGCCTGTCCGTTTTGGGCAGCCCCCACCCCTATTTTTATTTTTTTTGTAAATTCCCTGGTGTCTAGTGGTCTTTTTGCCCCTCCGGGGGGCAGATTGGGGGCCAATGCCCCATCTGCCCCCCAGGGGGGGGGCAGAAAGGCTGTAATGGTGGCGGGTGGGTGGGGGCATTGGCGTGCCCGTTTCGGGCAGCCCACACCCTAAAAACAATTGCACTAAAAAAAATCCCTGGTGTTTAGTGGGCTTTCTGCCCCCCCGAAGGGGCAGATTAGGGGCCAATGCTCCATCTGCCCCCCGGGGGGGGGGCGGAAAGACTGTAATAATTGGGGGGTGGGGTGGGGGCATGGGCCTGCCCGTTTTGGGCAGCCCCCACCCCTATTTTTATTTTTTTTGTAAATTCCCTGGTGTCTAGTGGTCTTTTTGCCCCCCCAGGGGGGGCAGAAAGGCTGTAATGGTGGTGGGTGGGTGGGGGCATTGGTGTGCCCGTTTCGGGCAGCCGCCACCCTAAGAAAAACTGAAAAAAAATCCCTGGTGTATAGTGGGCTTTCTGCCCCCCCGAAGGGGCAGACTAGGGGCCAATGCCTCATCTGCCCCCCGTGGGGTGGGGGCATGGGCCTGCATGTTTTGGGCAGCCCCCACCCCTATTGGTATTTTTTATAAAATTCCCTGGTGTCTAGTGGGCTTTTTGCCCCCCGGGGGGGCAGTTTGGGGGCTACTGCCCCCATCTGCCCCCGGGGGGGGCAAAAAGACTAAATATTGCCCAAAATATTTGGGGGGAGCAAAGGCCCTTGCCCAAGGGGCCGCTCCCCCCTCCCTGGTGTCTAGTGGGTGGATCCCTGCTTGGGGATCGCCCTCCTGTGGCGATCCCCAAGCAGGGATCCACTGGGGAGGGGTACCATTGGAAAGGGGAGATTCTCCCCTTTCCAACGATACCTCTCTTGTCTTTCTACGTGCTCAGGGGGCTGAGATAGCCCCCTGAGCACGTAGAAAGTGAAACTGAAATGAGCCTCTTGGCTCATTTCAGTTTCACTTTCACTGTAATGACGTCGGCGCGACGTGTGCGCCGATCGTCCCCAGGGTATGCCTCATGACGAGCTGGACTCGTCATGGGCACAGCGCGACTGTGCTCCATGACGAGTCCAGCTTTAGGGGTTAAAAGGCTTTACATACGAAATCAATAATTGATCCACACCATCCTCTCTAAACTCCGAAACTCTACTCTCATATTCCTTCAGACACCTAACAGTACAGAGCTTTGGGAATTCATCCAATATTGGATAAAAAACTGAACTTGACATAGTCTTAGTTCTTCACTAAATCTCAAACATCACTCCCTGATGCTGGAAAAACCTAGAACTAACGTCGAAAGCCTTAACATCTGAAACCCTCTTGATGGAAACCAAACAAAGTAAACTCGCCAATTTCCAAGATAATTCTCTCAACCCCAGATACCTATTTGCAGGCCAACTCTCAAATAACTTAAAAATCAAATTCACATCCCAAACTGAACCATACTTAGATTTAGGAGGTCTCCTCAACCTAATACCCTTCATAATCCTACACACCACCGGACTCCTACCAATCGTTGCACCCTAAATCAAGGCGTGACCAGCCGAAACTGCAGACAGGTAACAATTAATGGTCTTATAGGATAAACCTTTTTCAAATAATTCAGCTAAAAAATTTGAGACCATCATCTCATCAGCCTCCACGAAATCCAAATTCCTCTCCATGCACCAACGTAACCATACTGACCATGCACCTTTGTATCTCTTTCTCGTCCCTGGAGCCCAAGATTCCTTGAGTAAAGCTGAAGCTGTTCCCGAATGATCTGAGAATCCTTCAGATCATCTGATATTTTCCAAACTAGAAGGTTGAGTGAACCCTCATGAAGCAAAGAATGATCCACTCATTCCCGACCTATCAACATCCCACTGTATGCTCGAATCAAGTAAGGCTCCTCCATCGCCATTTCCAAAACCAATGGAAACCAAGCCTGTGTTATCCAAAAAGGAGTCACCAACACAATCTATGCTACTTGTCTCCTTACCTCCAACAACACCCTCTGAATCATAGCAAACGGGGGAAAAGCATACCCTCTTCTCCTCTTCCAACTCTGAGTCAAGGCATCAATTGCTAAAGCCCCTGGATCTGGTCTCCAACTGAAATAATCCTCTAACTGAAAGTCAGTCTGGAGGCAAACAGATCTACATCCAGTGGGCCCAGCTGTCTTTAAATCTCCTGAAAAACCTTCTTGTCCAACATTCAATCGCTGAAATTTATCAAATTTCTCGAATACCAATCCGCAACTATGTTCTCTTGCCCTGGAAGATACTGAGGCAAAATCTTGTGTTCCAAGCAAAACTCCCAAATGTCCTGAGCAATTTCTGTCAGTCTCCTAAACCTGCTCCCACCTAGCTTGTTTATATACGTAACAGCGGTGATGTTGTCGATCTTCAAAATAACAGAATTCCCTTGGAACAGAGACCTGAAACTCTGCAAAGCAAACTGACCTGCCCTCAATTCCAAATAACTTATATGTTCTGTCTGTTCTATCGTATTCCAAACTCCACCTATTCTCTGCTCCACACAAGATGCTCCCCAACCTAGATTGCTTGCATCTGTCTCCAAAACATAATCCGGCTTCAAACCAAAAATTGCTCGTCAATTCCATGCTGTCAAATTTTCCAACCACCAAATTAACTCTCTCCTTGCTTCCTCTGTCATTTGTACGCAATCTCCGTACCATAAACCAATAGCTAGACCTGAAGTCTTCAAGCGTTGTAACGCTCTGTAATGTAAAGGGCCAGGAAACACCGCCTGAATTGAAGATGATAAGAGTCCTATGACCCTTGCTAAGTCTCTCAAACTCACCATATGTTTCTTCAGTAAGGACTTCACCTCTTGTTGTATTTTATTTATTTTCTTTTAACAGCAAATAACCTCTGACAGTGTCCACTACAAAACCTAAAAACTCTAAAGCCTGTGCTGGTTCCAAAACTGATTTCTCTACATTTGTTATTAAGCCTAAGGACTGCAAAAGCTCCATGACAGTCCCTAACTGTGACCTCAGTTCCGTTACATCCTGATTCATAATTAGCAGATCGTCCAGATAGCCAATCATCTGAATTCCCCTTTCTCTCAGGAAACCAACCACAGCTTTCATCACCTTCGTAAAACACCATTGTGGGCTGATGAAAGATCAAATGGTAGACAAACAAACTGGTAAACATGACCTTTCCACCTGAACTGGAGATAACTCTGACTCTTGCAGTTCATCAGAATCGTGAAATAAGCATCCTTTACATCTAATTTCACCAACCAATCTAGATCTTGCAACATATCCCTCAAACGATGAATCCCTTCCATCTTGAAATGCCTGTAAATTCCAAAACAGTTTGTTTCTCAAATTGATTACTGGTCTCCAACCCTTGTCTTTTTTTTCCACAAGAAATAAGATACTTAAGAACCCAACTTGGTCCTCCCCTATTTCCACAATTGCTCCGTTCTTCAATTACTATTTTCTCCTGCTGTATGTTGAATCTTAATTCCCTTGGTTCCTGATTTTGTTCTGGTTGTGAAGAGAATTCTATTTTGAACCCTGTCACAGCCTCTAACACCCAAGGATCCTTTGTAATTTCCTTTCATTTTTCCCAAAAATTCTTTAACCTTCCTCTCACCTTTCCTTGAGTAAAACCAGTGCAAATCCTAGTATTCGGTGTTACCTGTTCCTTGAGTAGAGGATTGACCTCTTCCTCTTGTTCCTCTTGAAAGGACTTCTCTCCCTCTCTGAGGGGAAAAAAATGTATTGGCTTTGCGACCATCTTGCAAACCCTCTGTTATAATTATTTTGGGACCTATAAAAACTCCGACCGGGAGGTTGCCCTCTCCTCCCAGCCCTGCCATAAAAACTACTTGCTCCACTTCCGTTGAAAACCTCCCTCATATTCATCTGGGCTTTATCTAGGGAAGTGAATGTGTTAACATACTTCACTAATGCCTTAATTGAACCTTCTCCGAAAAGCAAGCCGTTCGTATTCTTGCAAGTTTCTTTTTTTGCAAATTCACCCAACTTCGGGTTTATTTTGAATAAAACAGCTTTCTTTCTCTCCGCAATAAGGCCTGCATTTGCATTCCCTAGGAAGCAAATCACTCTCTGGCACCATCCTTTAAATAAATTTATATCTAAATCTGTACCTTTAAGATACGCATCTTCAACTAAATCAAACATCCTTGCCAGAGGACCCAATGTGTCCAACAGCTTATCTTCACATTGTTTCAGTGCTTTCTCAAGACCCTTTCTTGGATCTCTACCTAATTTGAACATATAAGTTATTATATCAGGGTTCAAATTAGGAGTTAAGAATCCTTCTCTCCGATCACTGGGCGTGAACATTCTGCCCTCATTATATTCCTTTCACCCTTCTCCAAAGGTCTCCTTACCAGTGCCTTATATAATCTGATACATGACTCATTGGCCACCAATCTGAACCTCTGGGATGACGTACATCCTTTGGATCGAACAACTTCTTTTCAAATGGATCAAACACAATTTTTTCGCCTCTTTTACTGGAGTTTTCACTCCCCAAATCATCCTCCAAATCGTCCTTATAATCCAAGTCTAAAACATATTCATCTATGTCAGACAAATCTGCAGGGAATTCCTGCCCATCCTTAATGTTGCCACGAACATTCATTCTTTTTGAACCACTTGAGACCCATTTCCTCCTGCACAGTCATCATTTTACATTTTCCTCCAACTTCTCTTCCTACTCTTTCTTCATTTTCTTCAACAGAAAAATACTCTTCCTCCTCACTTACATGAGGTCTCTTCACCCCAGTTATAGCAACACTAACGGGCTCTTTTTTTTTTTTTTTAAACAAATTTTATTTGTCAAATGACACATATAGAGCAGGGCTCTGTAAACCAGAAACATCTGCACAATAAGCATAAAACATCATGAGTTTGACTTTTCAATAAGGAGATCAAGAAGAAATAAAGAGCAATACAAATGAAATAAAAACACATGAAAACCCTTCCCAAGAACAGCCTAGCCATGACTAATGCACCACAACCACTCGCTACCATATACAACAAAGCAAGTAACTACGGCTTGCACCAGCAGAGTAGAATTAAACTGGATTGAGGGGCCCTGTGGCAGAGCCCGGCTCCAGCAACAAACCTCGGTAGTCCGCCCAACGCTTCAAAATTTTAAAATGTTTCTGTGGGCAGCCTCTTGCAGTGAAAATGGGGAGTTCTAGGTCCAACTAACTGCCTCTTTAATACGTTTTTTAATCTCTTCTGATAGTACTCCCCCAGACTCTCCTACACTCACCTCTACTTCAAACATATTTACTTTTTTATTTATTTTTAAACAAATTAAAATATATATATATATCCTTTAATCAAAATCCGTCCCTTCACCTCAGCTGTCAAACTCTTTCCACCGTTAATCCACTCGTTTTTATGTTGCCTAGTAACGCTTATATCGGGACATAATAAAAGCCCACAGGCTTTAGAAACAAATCCGAACGCTTCTACCTTCTAAATTACGCCCATAGCTAATGCCACAAACGATAATATTTAAAAACGGCATGATAAAAAACCAAACGGAATATTTCCCTTTTTCTAATTACTATTTTCAACGTTACACTCAACGTCTTGAGAAATATTTCAACGAGCACCCTTCATGGTACACACATGCGCATTCAATTATGGGAAAATGCTAAATTGGCTTGCGATTCCCTCATGCGCATCAATGTCTTTTGTACGCTCATGCATATTTAAATAGGGAAAAGTGCGCAGTACATTGACGATCCCGCAGCTCTAGAATGGCCGCGCACGTCCCAAGTGATCTCGAGCCTTCAAGCAAGTTGCGCGCCC
The DNA here is from genome assembly GCF_964204655.1 of Triturus cristatus. Taxonomy (NCBI): domain Eukaryota; kingdom Metazoa; phylum Chordata; class Amphibia; order Caudata; family Salamandridae; genus Triturus; species Triturus cristatus. The sequence goes on from NC_140593.1 coordinate 395,976,239, forward strand.
ACAACGGTAAGCATTGACTTTTAAATATTAACCACTCGATATTTTTATTTACAGAAAGCCCAATTACGCCCAAAATAAATTTTAACTAATAAACTTACCGATTCTGTTTAAACTATATATACTAGAATACCTAATTCTATACTTTAATAACAAAAGATAAAACACGAACTACAAATATATAAGCAAAAAAAAATAAACACTCGAACCACTCAAGGATATGGCCCATAAATTGGACTTACATCCAAAAAGATTTAGGGCCAGATGTAGGTAATCCACAAATACCGAATTCTTAATACTGAATTTTACCGATTCGGTATTAAGAAATCGGTATTTCTTACGTAGGTAATGAATCGGTAAAAAATACAGATTCCTTAATATTCCCTATTACCGAATCGGTAATACCGATTCGGTAATAAGGAATACCTACCCATTCATTCCTATGGGCTTGGAGGCCCATAGGAATGAATCTAAAGCCATTCTGTATTAGCGATTCGGTATTACTGAATCGGTAATACCGGGAGGTATTTCAAGGGTGCCAGGGTGTCCAAAGGACACCCTGTTGCACCCCATAAATGTGCCTGTGTGCACATGTGGCGCACATACATGCCCTAAGGGCATGGATGTATGCCACATGTCACTTAAAAAAAAAGAAATCAAAAATAAATTTTTCAAGGAATTCGTTAATTACCACCAACTTGAAGTTGGTGGTAATTAATGAATTCTTAAAGCACATAAGCACTCTTTTATGTGCTTTCTACATTGCATTTACCGAATCGGTAAAAACCGATTCGGTAAATACAGATTCGGTAAATACCGATTCGGTATTTACAGAATCATCACCTACATTAGGAATGTCTAAATACCGATCGGTAACCCTGAAATCTACCGAATTTCAAGGTTACCGACCGGTATTTAGCCAACTACATCTGGCCCCTAGTCTTTCAAACAAAATTAACCATATATACTACAAAAAAATCAAAGAGTACTTATCTGCTCCAGAAGCAGCAAACAAAAGAGGAAGAAGATGGCGGCTGTCAGGATCTTAAGGGACATTGCTGTTCTATTTAATTGTTTGTTGTTAAAGTTCTATTCTAAAGTTCTTTAAAGTGCTGCAGAAGTGGTGAATAAAAGTAATATGCATAATGCTAGCCTCCTGTCTTGCCATAAAATCCAAGTTGTTGGAGTTGCTAACAAACAAATGACTAGCCCAATTTCAGAAGCGGTACCAGTTAAAATAGGGCCTTCTGACGATCATCACTGATTTGTGGTGTGTGATTTGATTCCTGTCATTTTATGTAAACTAAATTGTTCCATTTACTGTACCCCAAATGGTATCGAGTTTCATACTCGCGATAAGGACACTGTCTTCAAGCTTCCTAGACAGAGATCAGACATCGGAATGTACCTTAACTGACTGAAGATGATTTACCCTTCAATCTGAGAGACACATTGTTGCCTGAAGTCTGGGATTTCTCAGGTAAAGACATTGCACTTTTCAAAGGTGTTAAACCAGTCTGCATCACTTTAAAGCCAAATGCTGAGCATCAGAGAATCCCACAATACAATTGGACCCTTGAAACCTGTGCTGGTATTACTCCTGTGATTGACTCAATGATTGAACAAGCCATTTTGAAGAAGATTATGGGAAGGCCATGTAACTCGCCCTTCATGGGTTTGCAGAAACCCAATCACAAGTACCACATAGTTCAGGATCTGCAAAAAAGTAAATTCCATAGTAGTTCCTTGTTGTCCTGTGGTTCTGAATCTAGCTGTGATATTGTTTCAGATTCCATGTGAGGCCGAGTGGTTCTCTGTCATTGATTTGTGTCAAGCCTTTTTCTCTATTTCATTGCCTGAGGATAGGTAGTCTATCTTCGCTTTCCATTTCAGCAGCCCTGTCTTGGCATGGTGCTGAGTCCCACAAGGGTATATACGGAGAGCCCCTCAATCTTCAATCAGATTCTTAAAAAGAATTTAGAATCTTTAGTGATGCCTCAGCATTCAGTCCTAGTCCATTACATCGACCACCTATTGGTGGCATCGAATATGCAAGAGGCTTGAAAATGTGACTCTATTGCTTTGCTGAACCACTTAGCTGAGAATGGACATAAAGTGTCCCGACTAAATTGCATTTGTGCCAGAAAGAAGTCCTGTATCTGGGACACCACATTGAGAAAGGACCAAGAAAGGTGTCCCAAGAGAGAAGCTCGGCATTCTGAAAATGAATCCACCAACAACCCAGAAAGAAGTCCTAATGTTCTTGTTAATGGTGGGCTACTGTTGACAGTGGATTCCCAACTTTTCCCTAATGGCCAAACCACTTCAGAGATTGACACACAAAGATGTATCAGATCCGGTACTATAGTATGACATTTACATGTGTGCCTTATCAGAGCTGCGAGAATGTCTCTGCTGTGCCCCAGCCCTGGGAATACCTGATTACAACAAATGTTTTGCTTTGTTTTGCAGTGAGAGAGAGTGCTGCGCTCTCACAGTGCTTACCCAAATTCATGGCAATGCTCGCTGGTCAGTGGGTTATTTTTCTGCCACACTTGACCCTGTGGCCGCCAAATTCCCTGGTTGCCTATAAGCTGTTGCTTTCACCTGTGTGAGTGTCAAACAATATGAGAACATAGTTATGGGTCACCCGTTGACAGTCTTTGTACGCCACCCAGTTCAAGTGTTGTTAACCCGTGCTCGGACACAACACCTGACCAATAGTTGGCTTACCAGGTACGGGCAAATCATCCTGGGTGCCGAAAATTTCACCCTTAGGAGGTGTACTATTCTAAATCCTGCTACATTGTTACCCCTTCCTGCAAATGAAACTGTGGGTGATAAGGCTGAACATGACTGCCTACATGTTACTGAGCTATGCACAAAGCCAAGACCAGACATAAAAGATGTGCCACTATCTGAATCAGATAATGTGCTGTTTGTTAATGGCTCCTATTTACGTGACCATGATGAAAATGCAAAAGCTGCCTACGCAGTCTGTACTGTTGCAGGTGTGGTCGAAGCCTCCTGGCTTCAAGGAGTGTTTTCAGCAAAAGTGGCTGAATTGATTGCTCTTACTAGAGCGTGCTGTGGTTCAGACCAGCTGAGAGTGACAATTGTCACTGATAGTCAGTACAGCTTTGGTGTTGTTCATGAGTTTTGGGAGCTGTGGTCCCAACGAGGATTCATGACCACTTCGTGGACAACAACCTGAAATGGATAAAATGCACGAAACCCTCTACAGACCCTATAATTGCCTGCCCAAATTGCGGTAGTAAAATGTGCCTTCCATAGATCAGGTACAGACTATGTGACAGTGGGCAACAAATATGCAGATGAAACTGCAGGGTACTGCACACTAAATGGGGAATACATCAATAAAAGTTCAGATGTTACAAGTTGCAATCTGGTGTTGTCTGCCATTCATACTTGGGAGCAAGTTAGGAGATTGCAGGAGGTAGTGCCAGAGGCAGAGCAGCAAGGTTGGATCAGAGCAGGCTGTGTCAAAAGAGATGAGGATGAAGTGTGGGTTTCAACAGATGGAAGACCAGTGCTGCCAGACAGCTTGTTACCACCTATGGCAAGACATTACCATGGTCCTGCACATATAGGGAGAAATGATGGGGCACCTCTTTAAGCAAACATAGTTCAATCAGAGATTTAGATTGATGGCTGAAAGTTTGTGTCAAAGATGTGTTGTGTGTCAACAACAAAATGAAGGCAGGAAAACACCTGTAGCCATGAGTCACATAGGGAGATCAGGAAGTCCCTTCAACAGATATGAGCAACTACCGCCCAATATCCCTGCTCCCCTGGGCGAGCAAGGTCCTGGAGAAATACATAAACCTCCAGCTTACCAACTTTTTAGAAACCCATCTGCTCCTGGATCCCACCCAAACCGGATTTAGACCTAAACATGGGACCGAGACCGCCCTCCTCATGGTCACCGAGGAGGCCAGGAAAATCTTAGATCAGGGAGGATCAGTGGCAGTGATCCTCCTTGATCTTAGTGCGGCCTTCGATACGGTAAGCCATGTCACCCTGCTGGACCGTATGGCCCAGGTCAGGATTAAGGGCAAAGCGTGGACCTGGTTCCGGTCCTTCTTGGAAGATAGATCTTTCCAAGTGTTTGATGGCGATTCAGTCTCCACCAGCATCTTCCTGAATTGCGGCGTCCCCCAAGGTTCCTCTCTGAGCCCGGCACTTTTTAACCTGTACATGAGACCACTAGCTGATGTCGTCTGTCCGTTTGGGATTAAGATCATCTCCTACGCGGACGACACGCAGCTGGTGGTCTCCCTGACACAGGAGACCAATCTCCCTGTACAGAGCGGCCTCAGAGAGTGCCTAGAGGAGGTAAAATCCTGGATGTCCCAATCATCTTTAAAATTAAATGGAGATAAGACCGAGCTCATGGTTCTCGGCAACTCGGTCCCCAGCCTCCCGCCCACCCTTTGGCCACCCAGTATGGGCCCCATACCTATTCCCAAAAACAGCATAAAAAGTCTGGGAATATGGATGGACAACTCTCTCTCCTTTGGCGTACAAGCCACCAAACTCTCGGCTACCTGCTTTGGCATCATGAAGATGCTTAGGAAAATTCTCCCCCTCCTTCCCATGGAAGCCAAGCAAGCAGCGGTACAAGGCCTGATTCAATCTCGCCTGGATTTTAATAATGTCCTTTACCTCGGAGCCCTGGAATCCACATTGAGGAGGCTACAGATTGTGCAGAACTGCGCCGCACGTCTGCTACTTGACATCCCTCGCAGACAGTCATTAAGGTCTGGGTTGGTCTCTCTTCACTGGCTACCAGTACGCCAAAGGGTTTTGTTCAAAGCCATGTGCATATCCCACCAGTCCTTCTGGAACTCTGGCCCCATGATCACACAGGACCTAATCCTTCACTATAGGCCCAATAAGAACCTAAGATCCAACCAGTCCTTCTTGGCAGTCACTCCGAGAGTAAGGAGATCCAGATCTGGAGGTAGGTCTTTCGCCTATAACGCGGCGAGGGCCTGGAACTCCCTCCCATTGCACTTAAGATCCAACTCTAATCACACGACTTTCCGCAAACAACTAAAAACCTTCCTATTTCATCCAGTTTAATTTCCCCCCCCCTCTGTTGTGTTTTTTGTTTTTTTTTTTCTCTCTGGTCGGTTTTGGTGTTTTCAGCGCTTGGACGCCCTCGGGCAACAATTCGCGCTTTACAAATCGACATCCAATCCAATCCAATCCAATCCAATCAACAGAATGTGAATGGGCTTAATAAAGATGCCCGTTTGAAATGGATTGAGGGATGCCCTAGTGATTGTGTGTATTTTCACAGTGAGTGGAGGCTTACCCAACTAGGAGGAATGACAGCCTCACAGTGGCCAAACTATTGTTGAGGGAGATAATACCGCGTTTCGTTTTTCTGACTTCTCTAGAGTCAGACTGAGGAACTCATTTTAGCAATGAGATCCTGAAGATGTTATGTGCAGCACTGCAAGTTGAGCAGAGACTACACTGCAATTACTGTCCGGAAGCTCCTGGCATTGTGGAGCAAGTCAATAGCATGTTGAAATCCAGATTGGTGAAAGTATGTGCTTCCACATCTCTGAAGTGGCGTGATGCATTGCCGCTTGTGTTGATAAGTCTGCAAAGTACTCCAGACAGAAGGAAAGGATTATCGCCCCATGAAATCATCATGGGAAGAGCTATGAAACACCAGCTGCGCCTGCGAATGCACTTGTGAACATTACACATGACATGATTCTTGATTACTGAAAAGCACTGGCTAACGTGGTGCATTCTGTGTCTCGCCAGGTTGGAGAGGCAACTGCCCACCTCATCAGGAGTAGTGCCTTGACCACAGTTCCAGCGACTGGGTTATGGTGAAGAAGCACATTCACAAGTTGTGCTTGGAGCCTCAGTGGTGTGAGCTGTACTAGGTGATTCTGGTAACCACAAATGCTGTAAAATGTGGAGGTCTCCCTAACTGGGTACATGCCACCCATACTTTCAGAGTACCATGTCCCCTTGATGATATGACAGCACCTGTTCCTGATGTGCTGGTGGTTACCTTGAGACAGAGGGAGCAGGTTAGTCAAGCTGGATCAGCAAACTGCTGGGTCAGCACTTGTTTGGGCTATGGGGGGGTCTGAGAGAGACAACTGCTGTCAGTACAGAAGTGTCCAATCCAGTAGAGTTGACTATGCGAGCTTCAGACTTTGGCGAAGGGCCTAGTGCAATAGTAATGCAAGTTGTACACTGAGACCGATGGCCCAGAAGAAAGGAGAAAGGAAGACACTGTCTGACAGAAGTGAATGTGCCCCACACTGTCTTAGAGGGTGCAGACAAATCAGGCCAGAGTGACAGAAAGGAAGAAGGGCCAACAGTAAGAAATTCAAACTTGTTCTGGAGGTGATAATTAGAGAATTCAAACTGTGCATTTACTAAGTTGCACTTTAAAGTTCAAAATTAGACATTTGAATTGTGCTTTGCTGCCCGTGCAAATGGGAACTAACTGCAAAAAATAATTGTGCTGCTTCTTCTGAAGCTAACGGTCTGTCACTAGTAAATTCATGGAGCCTAACGCAAAATCCCTTAGACGCAAACAGCAGGAGTATTTGCGGTTGTCACCATAGTATTAGTTATTTTGCTTATAATTCCGAGTTTGCCGCACCACTTACATGATGAAGAGCTTAAGCCTACCCACACACCCCAGAAGCCTAATCTTTCTAGTAATAATGTACCCGTACTATCCAAAAAGGACTTACACATAGATGATTCTAGAGGAGATTACTCATTGAATGTATATACAATGCTGCTATATGAATATGTGGACACTATGGATGTTAGAGATTGCGACATATGTATGCAATTACCTGCATCTGTTGCTGGGGGAATCACCTATCACCACTTTCCCTTGACATATGAAGTTACTTGTAGTTTGTTGCTGAGTCTATTCTATGGGAAAGGTAATTCCAATATTATTACTCAAATCAGGATTAAATTGTTTCTGAAGTTTCCGTTCCGAAGCACTTGAATAGACTGCCTGATGCTAACAATGTTGGAAGAATGGGACCTTTCTTTAGACCCATTATGTCACTGGATACTGCCTATGCACACAGACACAATTTAACCTGTTCTTTAACCAGTGTAGAAAATATATTCAATGACTCTGTAGAGGATAGGAGAAGAGATATCTTAGCTAAAGCTACTAATCATTCGAAAGTTCCACCCTGGGCAAAGGAAGAGAGTGAACACTGAGTAGTGGGAAACATGCCTGCACTTATTTTTTGTGCCTTGATCCCAACCGTAGGAGTGATACTCAACTCACACAAGATTAGAAACCTTTCTACTGTAGTTAATAAATTGGCTACTAGTACAGCTGGAGGATTCCTATTTACCGACACGGAAATAGTTGACATTAGATCCATGGTTTTGCAGAATAGGCTTGCTCTAGACGCCCTTATCGCAAAGGAGGGTGGGGTCTGCCAGATGTTAAAAGTTCAACAATGTTGTACTTATATCCCAAACGAGACTAAAGACTTGAAGAAATACATTAGCAACATTACTGACCTGAAGAAAGATTTGAAAGTGTTGACAGCAACAAGTGCTTGGGAAGCAATAGGGAATTAATTTTCCGCTACAGGTAGATGGTTTGGTAATCTAGGGAGTGGAATAATTGGAAGTATCCTGAGACCTTTAGTGATAATCGCTCTTTGTGAATTACTTTTGTTTGTGATTGTTAAAGTGTACTCATGTGCACAAGTGGGGAAGGGAGTGAAAAGAAAGACTGCAGATATGAAACTAAAAGAGAGCCAGAGTAAACTTTATGATTACATTAAATTTCTGGAGAATTCTAGAAGAAAAATGATGAAGACAACAAAGCTGTAATCGGGACAGCTGGTAAGATATTGATGTGATGGCTTAATTCACCATCTGAGGGTGGATAGGCGCAGCCCAAAACTGCCCACTCCTTACACGTCACTAAAACCTAAATGCAATTGACATCTGACACACAAAATAAACGTGTACCTTGCACATCAGTACTACGTGTCATAATGATTGATGATGATGATGATAGAAGATTTATATTGCGCAGGACAATAACCCGAAGGTATCAAGGCGCCTAACATTCATGCACATGTTGCATTTGACACTGCTGTAGCAGGAGAATCTTTACTGTACAGTTCTCATATAGAATGATTACTACTGTCGAAAGAAATACTTTTGAACGTTTAACTTAGGAACCGCCTTTACTTAATAAGAGATGCATTTATTAAAATAAGCTAGAAATAATCATTTAATGTTGATAAACAAAATGACGGACATGCAATAATATAACGCACATTTTTCATTGCAACTAAATAGAGTTACAATTATAATGTGTACTAAAATGCAAAGATCTAAATTAGTAATATATAATTGTTCCAAGAACCCTCCTCTTTACTTTACTGCTGAAACATTACTCACAATTCCTAGATGTGTGCTATATTGACTGTGTAATTGTTCAGGATATCGTTTTTAGCTCTCAATGATCATTATATGTGTGTTATCTTAGTAGAAGCCAAATGATAAAATGTATTCAATGAATGCATTAATGTTACATGTATGTACTTTCAACGTAGTTCTCATCTATACTCACTATTGTGCAGTTTGATTGCTTATTGTATGATTTATGCAATTTAAACTAAAAGTACATTTGTATAAGTTTAAACGTGCACACTCCTATTAAATGTGCACCATTGATTTAATGTCTTAAGTTAGCATTTACACTAAAGGCCTGTATTTCGTTGTATTTCATTTCATAATTTACTGTGCTCCGTTATGCTGCTGAATTGCTGTTCTTGCAGGTGTTCTCATGCATTGCTAGTTTAGAATAGATACATTTCTTTTAACAGCCATCGATACATGTCTGGAAAAGGAATTTGACTACGAGCACATGAGAAACCTGTGGACGAATAAAGGACTATTATGTTCTAGTCTGAGTGTGTAACCAAGACGGTCTTCCCATGCCCAGTGTGGGATTTTTCTCTAAAGTTGTAGTGTGTGACATGTGAATTCAACAAGAGGTTGAAACAAATACAATGGACTTCTATTGATGATACAACCAAAGGGATGTTGCCCTACAAACTTATGGACTATAACCTATCGCCTACCCTGTTGAACTTGGCCAGAGCTTCCTCAGACTTGCCCCTGAATCCTGCTGATGACTTCAGACTTTCCTTGCAGACTCTTTGCTGCAGACCCTATGCAAAACCTTCCTTGGACTCGTACCCGAACCATTTTCTGAATCCCCATTGCCCTTTGAATGGACTCTTTAAGACATTCCCCTATGTCGCAATGCTTTCCATAAGTGTGGTTCAGACTAACACTTATTTTCGACTTACTGAAGACTCCTGACCGAGCTTCTGTAATGCTACTGTTGGTGTTGCTAATATTCTTGTGCCTTATCCCTATAGTTTTCTATAGAGATATTTGATTACTGAACTCTGAGTATTGCTGTGCCATGTCCTGTGCTTGGAGGAATAGGATTATTAATGCATAGAAAAGACCAATAGAGATTATTGTACGAGCATAGGATTCTTAATTCCTTAATTTCTTCAGGAAACTTGGTTTCCCTGTTATCTTGTACTTATATAGTATGGTCTTGGGAGTGAACTATTTGAACCTAATTAATAATTTGTAATAAGCACCGTTGAACTTGGCTACCGATTCCCGGTCCTCATTGTGTAGCCAAATTGGTTGCACTGTTAATTGAAATTGAACCTCGGTCTGACTGGTAACACTAACTCTCTTTGCCCTCAGTGCAACTTGCCCTCAGTGCAACTTAAAAAAGATCAATTGGAGGACCAAGATAGAAAGTAAGTAAGTGATTTATTGGTCCAGTAAAGGAGGAAACCTAACCTGCTACCATGGGCCCAGAAATGCTGGATCAACATTAGTGAGTTAAATAATTGAAGCTGACTCTTTTAAGGACAGGGCATTGGCATCATTGCCCCAATACTATTCTTTTGTTTCTCCTTTCCATCTTTCTCTCCTTTGCATTCTCCTTTCCGTCCTTTCACACTCTCATTCCATTTGCCTATAGCTTATTTTTTTTGGCATGTATTATCTTTATTTCGGCTTTTTTCAGCCTTTCAACAAGATAGCAACAGTAAACAACATCAATACACACCTGTACATTTGTATACATTTTGTTCAGTACTGAGCAACATCACACGACTGCATTTGCAAATCAGTTTCAGGAGCAATGGACTACCAGGATCCATTCCCATCTGGTCTTCCCCATCCATCCTTTTTGCGCCCTTTTTTAAAAAAAAAAACATATTTTATTGCATTTCTTATTTACTTTTGCATCATTACAATGTGCATAGCTTGTAACATTTTATACATCCAGTCTAGTATACATTAGCCCTGTGCAGCCCTCCGCCGCATTCCAGGTATCTACAACATCTTACTACAGCTGGTGCATTGTCTAACAGTGAACTAAAAGAAGGTGGACATTTATTACAAACATATTATCCTTCCCTCCCCGATCTCACGCATACCACTCCTTCCAGTCTTGCAAATGTAAACTTCAGCCTATGCTGGTTGCCTGATCGTGTGCGTGTGCCTTGATACCCCCTGCATATACTCTGGCTTTAGGGCTTGGTTATTTTTGTATATATTAGATTCTAATACCTATGGCTGGGTTTCAGCTGCCGCTATGGACTTTAGAGCTTCCAATAAAGCATCCCATTCTAATGCTATTGGTACTTTCCGCAACCCTTTAAGCTCTTCCCTGTGAAGTGTTGCGCTCTCTGCAGTGCCCCATCGTATTAATTCCGAGTGCCATACCAAGACGTTAGGAGGTCTCCGTGATTTCCATCTCATTGTAATGTTACGTATGGCTAATATAAGTCGGTATTGTACTTTATGTTTATGCACTTGTGTATGCAATCCTAGAATGCACTCCTCCACCGTGTTCTTCACCTCCTGCTCCGTCGCTTCCCCTATTCTATGCCTTATGGTGTCCCAGTACCTTCGTATTTTTGGACAGATCCACAACATGTGTATTAGGTCAGCTCCTTCTAACGAACACCTCGGACATTGGTGTTGCGTCTGGGGGAACATTCTGTCCAACCTATGTGAGGTAAGATAGGCCCTGTGCAGTACCATGGTCTGTATAAACTTAAATTTCGTGTTTCGCGATACCTTCCTCGGGTGCTCTAATACCCTTGCCCATTCCTTATCTGTGAGGGGCCTGTTGATGTCTCCTTCCCACGCCACCTTCAGGGAGTCCAAAGGGGCAGCGGTATGCGTGCTGATTCCGGTGTATAGCCATCTAATAAGATGCCGACCCCTTCCCATGTAATGCACCATTTTAACCAATTCATTCGTGGGGGGTTCCTGCCTGTTCGGGGCCCAGTGCCTTCTAACGTATTGTGTCAGTGCAGCATGTATGAGATACAACTGTTCCCGGGGCCCCAGTTTCATTAACAAACGTGTCATGATCTAATAGTGTCCCATCTCCGAACAAATCCGACGTCGTGGTGATTCCCGCGTTCAGCCACGGCGTTAATTTGCGCTTCGTAAGCTTACCACTCAGCAGGGGGTTACCCAGTAAGGGAATATTCTCTGCGTATGCCCTGGACGGCTGTATATATTGCAGCGCCGCCCTCCAGCAGCGAAGTGCCGTGGCTAATAACGGGGGGGGGCTCCGTAGGGGTCCACCTCCTGGCAGCAGCAATGCATGTAATTTACCATTATCTATGTCTGCCTCTGTGTATCCTATTTCCTGCAAGGTGCGGCCCACCGTCCAGTAAGACAGCCACTGCAATTGACAGGCATAGTAATATGCTCGCAAGTCTGGAACTCCCAGTCCGCCCATTCGTGTACCCACTTGTAGCTTTTTAAGGCTGATGCGGCGTCTGCCGTTACCCCAAATTAGTTCAATGAGCATCGTGTCCAATACTTTGAACGTGGTGTGTGGGACCATTAATGGTAGGTTAGTAAAATAGTATAAAAGTCTCGGTAGCACCACCATTTTTGCAAGGGCCACTCTTCCCATCACTGACAATGGCAGTGCTGTCCAGAACCCTATGATGGATCGTAGGGCGCGGATTGCTTTGTGTAGGTTACCGTCTAGCATATCCGCATGTGTCCTGTATATTTATATACCTAGGTATTTAAAGGTGTCCGGGGCGACTTCTATACGCATGTCTCCAAAAGCCACATTCTCAATCCCTGCGTGCTCTGCGAAGAAGAAGACGTGTGACTTTCTTATATTAATGGCTAATCCTGAAACCTTGGCAAAACGACTGAACGTATCGTGAACTGCGGTTAGAGGCATTCTTAGGTCATGCAAGTATAAGAGAATGTCATCTGCGTATGCTGAAAAAAGGTTTTGCATGTGTCCCAGTGATATGCCACGTGACAGGAATTCTTTCCTCAGCGCTATGGCCAGTGGCTCCAGAGCCAATATATATATTAGAGGTGACAGAGGGCAGCCCTGCCTAGTCCCTTTATGTATCGTGTATTCGCTAGAGATGTGGTTTCCCGTGCGAGCTCTGGCCACAGGGTTTTTATATAGCAAGCGCAGCCACGCAATATAACCCTCCGGTATCCCAAATTTCCCCAGAGCTTGGAACATGTATTCCCAGTTTATGGGGTCGAAAGCTTGTTTTAGGTCCAGCAAGAGGCAGCCCGCATGTGGGTAGTGGCTTGGGGCTTCCGACATCAAATGGTGCAGTTTTCGAATGTTCAGGGACGTGCTATGTGAAGGTAAGAACCCAGTTTGATCTATGTGTATAAGCTTGGGCAAGGAGGGCAGTAACCTAGTAGCCAGCACCTTGCTTAATATTTTATATTCCGAGTTTAGTAGGGACAGCGGTCGGTAGTTTGCCATATCCACAGGGTCCCTTCCCGCCTTCGGAAGTGATATAACCAATGCTTGCGCTGTTGTGGACGGTAGGGCCCCCTCCTTCCATACAGTTTTGTACAGCCTTTCCAATTGAGGGACTATGAGATCCGCATATGTGCTGTAAAATTCTATTGGGAGCCCGTCCATTCCAGGGGTTTTATTTCGCAGGAGGGTCTTTATGGCTGCCCGAATCTCAGCTTGCGTGATGGGCCCGGTGAGGCCCTTCTGTGCCTCCTCTGTGAGCCTTGGGTACGTCAGCGCAGAAAGGAAGTCTGCCGTTCGGGGCTCTAGGTCCTGGCCTGTGTCGCTATACAATGTGGCATAATAATGGCGGAAAGCTGTATTAATGTCTGCTTGCGTATATACCTTTCCTCCATCTAGTGTCTCTATCTTGTGTATAACCGTTGTAGGGGGAGCATCCCGTATCAACCTGGCAAGCAGTGCTCCAGATCTATCCGCCTCCGCATGGGCTCTCCTCGTGTATGCCTGGTAGTCAATGACCCGTAGTATCTCTAGTGTTTCTGCGTGTTTTATCCTTGCTTCCTGCAGTGGGCCCTTACAGTCGACTTGTGTAACTGCATCCTGCTCCAGTGTGCACATGTCATCCTCTATCTCTTTTAGTTTCTTATGTATTTCCTGCCTGACCCCCACTGTCGTACTGATTGCTTTCCCCCTTATCACGGATTTAAAAGCATCCCATTCTATCAATTTGCTTGACGCCGTGTTGCTATTGAGTGCAAAGTAGTGTTCTATGATCCCAGAAAGGTCGCTGTGGAGCACTTGGTCCTCCATGCCTCACCCATATTGTTGCACCCCAGGAGTAACTGGAGTAGGAGGTGGAGAAGATTTGTCCCCTCCATTTTTTGCGCAACTTTACCGCTTCGCCGTCCGTCATGTGGGATTCTTGGAGATACACTATCTGTGCTTTGCGGCGTTGAAGCTGTGCATGTATCCTATGTCTTTTCTGTACTGTCCCCATGCCCCGTATGTTCCATGTTATTATGGAGTATTTACCTTGCGACGTCATTTCTATATGTGTGCGTCTGCTGGAGGAACACTGCATCTTCCGGATGCAATAGCCCATTCAATGTTCCCGGCACCGTGAGACCGTCCCCTCCCCCCAACAACCCAATACTCGGTCTGGTCATCCAACTATACCGGACCATACAACTGAACTGACACAAAAAAGAAACCTCATTGGTCATTTATAGCGACTTTGCCATTTGGGGGACATTGCTAGCGCTCCACATGTGACGTACTCTCGTGCAGTAATATTATAAAGCTTACTACGGAGCCTGTGGCGTTTAAATGTAGGATAGTGCGAGTCGACCCGCCAGCTTCGCGGGCACGTTGCAGAGACTCGCTCTGCATTTACAAATAACAAGAAAAAATATACTTGCGGATACAATCAGCCATATAAGTCTTTGATGACTTGCGGGGTCGCAGAGGGGAACAGCGCGACACTGCTCTCAGAGTCCGATTCGTGTGTGGCCTCTTTCTCTGAGGAGGGCCGAGTCGTCGCCTCCAGACTGTTCGTAAGGGCGGCCGCCACCTCCAGCGCCCCAGCCTTGGTCTGTTCCATCTGTTGCTTCGTGATGTACTGCCTCGCAGGTGCTCTACCCGTTCTACGCCGTCTTTTCCCTGAGGGGATCACCCTGCTGTTCCCGCTCTTTGCCGACGCCTGTGAGCCAGTCGGTGCAGTACTCTTCAGTTCCATCACTTCCAACCAGTCTTCAACATCGCCTGGGCTTTCAAAAAAGTAGGATTTTTGTTCATGTATGATCTTTAGCCGCGCCTTGAAAAGCAGTGCATACTTCAGGCCTAGCTCTCTGAGTTGTTTCTTGACTGCCAAGAAGGAAGAGCGCTGTCTCTGCACCAGCATCGTGTAGACCGGATAGAGTGAGATCTTCGTGTTTTCAAAAGTTATCGGGGTTAATTTGCAGGCTTTCTGCAGCAAGAGGTCCCTATCTCGGAAATTCAACAATTTTACTATTAGCGGTCGAGGTGGAGCACCCGTTTTGGGCGCCCCATGGGTATCCTGTGCGCACGCTCTATGCAGTATTGCGTAGACAGTCCTTCGTTGGTGACATGGTTCCGGAACCATTGTTCCATATATTGTGACGCATCGCTCCCTTCACTTTTTTCAGGCAGGCCAATAACTCGTATGTTGTTCCTTCGGGCTCTGCCCTCCGCGTCCTCCACACGATCCAACAGGGCAGTTACTTGTTCCTGCAGCCGTGTAACCTTGGTGTCGCTCTGTGTCTGCCGTGGGACGACGTCTTCCAGCATCGCTGTGTTCGCCTTCACCTTATCCGCCAACTTAGTGTGGTCCGCTCGGAGTAGCCCAAGGCCAGCCGACAGTGTCCCGATTTGCAGCTCTAGTGCCTTCCTGGAGTCGCGCACCTCTTGCATGATGAGATCCAGTTTATCCACTGGGCCGGATGTCGCTGACAATGCCGCGCACTCAGGTCCGGACCTGCCTACCGTGGGATCCGCCGTTTCCGGGACGCAGTCTTGTCCGCCCTGTTCGTGCTGTTGTGCTCCCTTGCGCCCCATCCTGCAGGCCAGTACAGCAGTAAGTGACGTGGATGACCGCTTCCCGCTTCGTGGCGCGCGTCCCCAGGGCACCTTATCCGACTTGTCTGCTACTGTTTTCCCCACTGTCGCATGGGCACGGTGTCCCCTCTTCCGAGCTGTGCCCTAATGCGGTCAATGGCGGTGGTCGACGCCGTCTTCTCCACAGCGGCCCGCTCAAAGCACCGGCGCAACAGCTGCACTCCACGTATACTGCGGTTGCTGGGAAGGGAGTAGACACTCAGAACATGCGGTGGGCCTCGCGTCTTGCAACCTCTTCCAATCTGTGCCGCATCGCCCGCTCGCAGTCCACTTACTGTGCCGTGGTTATGGTGCTTGCATTTAACGCACAGGGTTCTCTCCAGGCGCTTCTGTGTGCTTTCCACCACTCCGCCTCAGGCTGCTCACGGTCTCACCCATCCGTCTATCGCCTCCTGAGTCGCCATTACAACTTGCCACCCAGTACTTTACAGCTACACCGCTGCTCTCACAGTCCACTTTCGTCAGGTCGGCGCTTCACTGACTCACCCGGCCATCACAGCGTCCCGCCTCTCCACTTCCCAGCAGGGCACCACTGTGTCACACCTCAGGCCGGTGAGGCGGTAGGCCGCTCTCATCCCCGGTCTCAATTAATTGCTGGCCCCGCCTGGCGTGTGCCGTGCAGTTCGCCTGTCCCAGCGGCCGCTGCCTCCGTTCCCTCTGGGCTTCCTTCGCTTTTCAGCCGCTTCTGGCTGCACGGCCGCACGCTAGTTTTCCCGCAGCGCAGTGGCCTGTCGTGCACAGGCCGGCACCACTATGATGCAGCTCTCCGGCTGCGGCCGCCTCCACCTCCGCTCAGCCTTCGGGGACCCATCCGCCGCCACTCCCGGCTCGTTCCGCGATGTTGGTCGCACCAGGTCCCCCTGCCTACAACCGCGACCGTTCCTGGTCTCACGGGATGCTGCCCTGCGACAACTGGCGGGTTTCCTGCAGGATCTCGGCAGCACTGGTTCGGAGCTCTGTTTACGATGCGGCCGCCATGCTTGGCTGCCGGCCACGCCCCCCCCCTTTTTGCGCCCTTAACAGCTGCCTGCGTCCCCTCCAATTGTGCCAAGCCCTCCCACACCACTCATAATGTTTGGTGTAGCAGGTCAAGGGCCAGCCATCGCTCGCTTCATATCTGCTAATTGTCAGGGTTTACGGCTTCTCCACCCTAATCATACTCGTCATCCAGCATATTCTGCAGCACATTGGCCAAGCATGTCACATCCCCTTTAGTTCTTTCATCATTTCTAACTCTTTTCAGTCACACTTCTTCTGCCAGCTTCCACTCCGCCATATCTCAACTTCATTTTGACACTGCCGGGCCTCCATTAGATAGTCAATGTATCGCTGTTGTAATGGAATAGGAAGCTCCACTGTTGCATGTTTACTTAATATTCTAATGATGAGCGGGCTTGCTCAGCACACGTGTTATGTAATGTTTCTGGCTGTGTATACTTAATTGTTGCCTACGTTCATGGCGTGGGTGTTGTCTCAGGTTCCCATTAGGGCGGTTACTCTGCCTGGATCCCAGTGGATAGGACCTGCCACATCGTGGGCCATAGGTTATGAAATAAACCTACCTTGGATTACACCTTTCCTACTTGTCGAAGTTACTCATCTCATTTGGTGAAGAGCTGTCCTTCGCTGGCCTACCGACTGCACAGAAACATTTGTGACTTTGATCCTTTGCCAGATTGTGCGCTACCTCGTTTGATTTCTGCCTGCTCCTGGGAACATCGCAGACTACGGACCCTGTTATCGCTTACCACGCTGCCTATGCCCCCAGGACTTGGTTTTGGGGCAATCCCTACTTCACAGCTGTGCTGCGGGGGAGCAGAGGGCTAACCCTGTGATGGCACAGCCTTCCATCGACACAGCCTGTCACCGCATTTATGCTTGGCGGCCATCTTGCGGATGTAAGGTTTGGGTCAACCACGCCTGACTTCTATTCTACGTCATACGTTGACGCTCACGGCGGCTATCTTAGGTGTACAGAAAGCCAGTTTCTACGCAGTTCGCCTGCATATTCGGTGACAGGCACACCTACGGTTATTTTTTCTTTTCCTTCCTCAGCAAGAACAGCGCTTTGCCTGCACGATCGGTGACAGGCACACCTTACAGCAGCATTTTGATTGCAGGATTCAGTGACAGGCACCCCTTTAAGTACAAGTGGAATTCAAGCATCGTATCTTGAACTGCATATTGTGTGTTGGACATAGCACATGCAAGTATTTTAGTAGCCTGCCTTCACACTCTGTGATAGGCACACCATTGTACTGTTAATTAATTTTCATGTATAGGTAGTTCTCTTGCTTAGTTTTTTTAACTGGTTATTGATTATTTATTGCTTTCATTTAATTTTCTTGATACTTATTTATTGACTGTGTGTGATAATGACCACCTCAAATTCAGGGGTGAGTGCAGGTAGTAAATCTTTTATTACTGGGTCGCAGCAATCGATAACTCAAACTCCACCCTTTCTAACTCATCCATGCAAACCTGTAATTAAATGAACATATTGGTTCATGTTCTTTTAGAACTATTTGGTTGCCATAGATGCTACAGGCTACAATCCTGCATGTATATTTGCCTTATTATATGGAAGTCTTGGTCATGCAGCGCAGCGTATTTTTTACAGTTTGCCTTCGGGAGATGGCCAATGGAACATTTAGTTTGAGGCGGTTTTTAGATTACGGAAACAGTTTACTCATGAACCTAACATTATGCTTGAACAACATGCCTTTTTCAAACAAAAGCAATTTCCAGAGGAAAATATGGAGGAATATGTATTAGCTCTAAGAGTTCTGGCATTCACTTGTGAGTTTGGTCCTAATTTAGACACTTACATTTGAAACCAATTTGTTTTTAATTGTTCCTCTAGGAAAATACAGGAGAGACTTCTAAGTTTTAGGAACCCAACACTTATAGAGGTGCTAGATCTAGCAAAGAACATTGAAAGGACTTTGATTTCTTCAAAAATATTACATCCAGATTCTGCTATGGTTGATGTTGTTATGTCCACGGAAGAGTGCACTGAAGTAATGGTTGCTATTAGTTCTGAAGGTAAGCAATTTAAAATGTTTAGCAAGATGATCTTTGGCTCTTGTTACAGGTGTGGTTCTAAAACCCATCTTAGTAACTTTCCTAGTTGTCCAGATATTGGAAACAAATGTGATAATTTTTTCGTAGTGTGTGCAAACATACAGCAAAAGTGGGGAACGTTGACATACATGTGGTGGATGGTGTTGCCTCACTTAACAATGTTGTGTTAACATTGGAATTCAACACTCTAGAGTTACCCGTTAAAGGCCCTTTATGTGATGTTCTTGTGGATCATATCAAGTTAATGGTCATGGCTGATTCAGGGTCGCCCTAAAACATTTTACGTAACTCTACTTTTTATAAGCATTGGAGTGTTGATTTTTCATTTTCTCCTACAGATGTTACCCCGAAGGCTTTTGGGGAACAAGATATTGATATTCGTATCTCTTTCAAAGCAAAGGATTTGTGCCTTGGCAGGGAAACCTTTACTGAGGTTTATGTTGCTGGTAAAGAGAGAAACATTGTGGGTTGGCAGAATTTTGCCAGGATGGAACATAATCATAGGAGGGTTTGGGACAAAGGCGACACTGGGAATCAATATATCATTAATATGTTGTATTAAAGGTTCAATTCCTGCCTCAGCTTCCAGTGACAATTGATTCTGGGGAATTTGTGGTAATCTTGCACCATCCCTCAACCTTACATATACCATCTGGGTACTGTGCATCTTTCCTATATCTCCACTTTTCACTGCCCAGAGTCCATTCAATACCGTATTGCTTAGATCTTCAGGTATTTCATTCAAATTCTGGAGAGGTCACATTCTGTCTCATCATCAAAGTCATCACTTTAAACTGTACGTCTGTGCGTCTGATTAGTACAAACAACTCACCCCCTAGGAGTATAGTTCATTATACAATTCATTTTACACAATAAATACTTTCCCAACAAATTTACTGGGCTGGTGTAACTGACCACAATGTTATGTTGTCCTGTGATGAGACCTATATTTACTGGGTTGGGGTTTGAAATTGGATGAGTGAGAACAGAATTGCTTGCACTAACTTTCCCGAGAGGGGTAAATGAGGTACTTCTGTAGGTCTCATAGTAAAAAGTGCAGCCCCAGTATCAACCAATAAATCCACCAGATGAGCATTCACTCTCCCTTTCACATAAGGCATTCTTGATCTACTGGGAGCACAGGATCCTGCAAGCAATTGCCCCCTTTCCTCCCCCACCCCAGCAGCCCTACAGGACAAGGCTAGGGTGGTGTCCCCCCACAGATGTAGCAATGAAAAGGGGAAGGGTATAGTTTTCCATAGACATTGGCTAATCTGCAGGTACCATGGGAGGAAGAGGAGGAGTAACTGTCGGATAAAATTGAGTTGGTGCTACATTTGTGGTAATGGGAGCAGCAGGTGGGGCAGGGGCAGCTGGCATAGCTAGTGGGGTGATTTGCTTCTGCAGGACTACCCCCAGGGCATTACCCCCCTCTCCTGCTGGGCACTAGTTCCTCCAATGCCCTGGTTTCCTGCACCTGAAAGATAGATTATTTTGACTTCCCCCATTCATGCGCCCTCATCCCCTTCCTCAGCCAACTAGGCCTTTTCCTCCAGCCCCTCAGGGATGGTTTGTTGTACATGCACCTGCTTTGCAAGCGGTGCAGACAGCGTCTGTTGGCAAAACTCTGTTTGTACTACCATCAACATACCCTTACCGTCCTTCCATTTCCAGTCAAGATATTCAATACTGTGCACATGCTAACACTTCCTCTATTGTTTTAGCTTGCCCACACATAACAGACTGTTGCACCTGAGTGCTAACATCAGGCCGCACCCCTATCACAAAAGCTGACACCAGGGCTGGTATTCCACACTGAGCTATGTCCTCAATTCAACTATGTTGCTTATACACTTGCAGTAATCTTTCATAAGCATATCTGCTCTAATCTTTCTTCTGGGTAGTTTGTATAATGTTTGTTGCGGCAGCACCTGTTCCTAAAATACTGCATTACCACCTTGTCCTTATCCATCACTACTGATGAGGGTTTGTCGTGTAGTTCCTATAAACCTATATAGGATCTGCACGTTTAGACAACATAAACTGCGGGATCCATGTCCAGACTGATTCCAGACACCCCCACCGGATATGTTCGCCTGTATACCAGCTAGCTCACAGTGCCACTATGAACCCATCTTACCAAGGAGAGAATAGTTTCTGGCAACTATCGAACATGACAACCCATCCCCTCAGGGATTGTGGAAACATTACAGTACTTTTCGCTCAGTCACTCGTGCTCACGTTGTCTCAGAGAGATACACAGAATAAAAGATGGGGATATTTTCAATAAGCATTTATTGAACCAGTGTCATTCTAGTGTAAAATATGTGTCATATAACAGAAACAGATATAAACTATTGTAAGCACCAACAGAGTAAAAGGATGGTAGATTTCTACTATAGTGCTAAAACAATAAGTATATGCAGGCATATAAATACATGACAGTATTTATGCATACCCCTACGATGCAGACCCTAACTAGATGTACCTAAATGTACCTAGCATGTATGTAAGTGTATAGCCAAGAATCCCCCTAGGATATAACCAACCCCATTACCTGGTGTGAGAAAATGAAGGACCCCGTCTTGGTCTCGAGATGGTCACCCCGCGAGGGATGTCAGACCACTGCGTTGCGGAGTGTCTGCGTGAAGGAACCTCAGTGTCTCACGTCAGTGTGTCAGCATGGAAGTCTTTCTTTTCTGTCTGCCCCACCACAGATATGGTGCTTATATACACAAAAGGTACCCGCAGGGGTTCTACCTTGCTGTGTCATGTCAGCCGAGGATGAAGATAGTGATGAACCTTATACATAGTTATTATGCAGAAGTTAGTAATCCTGCTGTGATTCTGAGAATCCTCATGCATAATAAATTAGGCTAGTTTTCGAAGAAAACCACACAACATTTATGCAGCACCTAATCTAGGTAAAGGGTTAGCACCAAACCCGTCATGTAGTACAATGGCAGGGTAAATGTAGATTAGAGGTCAGGTGACTACCCATGCCTATGTTAGGGTACATTGAGAATCATAACACCCACTCCTCATCCAACTGGACGATATACTAAAAGGGGAATGACCTATTAATTAATCATAAAAACATTATTAATGATATCCAAGATTAGAACTGTCTAAAAATTACAATAAAATGCCTAAAAACTTTATAGGTTCTTTTTTATATGTAAAAAGGCTCTATAAGTCCTTTAAAGTATGTTGAATCAACTGAGTGCGTCTGGAAGCCATAGTGCTCAGTAATAGTGAGGAAAAAAGGAAACATTTTGTTTAAAATTCCAATTTCGGTTCCTTTGTAAAAAGGCCGAATTGTTCCCAGCACACAGAGAGACAAATGTTTATGTGTCCTGTGTGGAAGACGCAACATCACTGCTGCTTGCCTTCTCAGACGATGCTCCCTGTAATACCTCACAGATCAGGTCAATTGAGCAAAGATGATCTTCAGTTCTAACAGCCGTTGCTGGGGAAGCATTTGAAACATCCAAAGCCTGTGTGCCTGTAGTAGAGCCAGTATCCAATCCAACAGGAGCTAAAGCATCCTGTGGTGGCTCTAAGAATGCCGACAACATGGGAATACGCTGAGGACACTGCACCACGTGTGATGGGGAAATACTGGCACCCTCCCAGGAGCAAATGAATGAAACTCACCAGACATAGCAGGTTTGCTCAGAAACAGAGTGAAATGTATTTATTGGTACCAAAAGCATGCATCATTGCTAATTAGCAAGGAAGAAATCAGATCTGCCACCTTAGGGGCTCTCAGACTGCTTCTTCCCAGAGTGACAAGTTTCTAGATGTTATATACAGTTTGAAATGCCATGTCAGCGGAACTAGAATAAGGTACCAAGCCAAATATGGCTAACATGGATGTGCAATGTCTGCACCATGCAAATTATAAACAGCCATATATGGGCAGACCAGAAAGGCTGGCTTGGCACTGTGTAAGCAACTTGCACAACCAGATTAAGAAATATTATGTAGTCAGGACAAGCAAAGTGACCTCTAAGGGGGTACAGAATAGCTTGTTGAAGCTTGTCCAGTCAAGGTCAGATAGGAAGCCCTTTTGAGCTCCAGGCCTCATGTTAATGTGGAATATCTAATCATGATATCTTTTAAAGTGCATACACATGAATTTGTATGGATATTCATATATATTTTGCAACAATCCTCCCTTTTGGATAGACCTATCCAACATTAGTGTAAAACCAAAATATATATATATGAAGGAAACATTAGTTACATATCTTTGGATGGCATTACACAGTGTTTGCATAAAATGCATATATTGTCATATTGATACATCCTGATGAGATCATTATTATATCAGCAGGCTGTTGTGATACCGGCAGCACTTATATTTTGGTGTCCACCAAATATTGTTTTCTCTGTGCAATGCATAGTGCTACAGTGTCACTTTAGTCACTCAGTTCCCGGGCACTTTCTTCAAGTGTCAGTAATTTAAAGGCACGCGGTGAGCGGTCATCTGCTTCTCCTCCTGGTCCGCAGTCATCTTGTTCAGGGGCGGTTTCACAGACCTGCCCTGCGTTGTCCTCTTCAGTCTATTTTTCTGCAGGTGCAGACCTTCACCTTTCTTTGAGACTGCGTTGTGTACTTCACTCAACAGTATCAGTAGATGTCGCTTCCCTCTGATACTTTATAATGGGCCCCCAGGGATCATAGAAATGGTCTGGTCTGTCCTCTTCTTGACTGCTGTGTTGCGCAGGTCCTCTGGTGACATATGGTCATCACTTTCTGGTACCATCCTCCCAGGCGTTGGTGCGCTACCTTGCATCTTCTCCCCTCAATCCATTCATGGCGTTGGTTCACCGTCTGTGGTCCAGTCCACCTAGAACTAAAAGAAACAGCTTTTATTTTTCTCGCAATGACCATGTATCCATAATCGCTTTAGAAGTCTTTGCCACATTGCAGGCAGTACTAAAGTCAGAGCATCAGGCCATTTCAGGCCTGTTTCATCAGTTGCCTTTTCCAATAATCTATTTTTATAATTTTGTTTTATTTTTGGAGCTAATTTACTCCTCCTGGCCTCAAGTTGGAGGGTGGTATGGGATATGCATGTTATACTTTATTCCCAAAAACAATCTCTTTAGCATAAATGTAGTCACTAAGTGATCTCCTTTTATTGCTTTTTTATGCCCTGGTGGGTCCTAACCTTGGAGAGATGACTTTACTGAAGTACTGTGCCCCAGTTGCTGCATTATTATTCCCTGTTGGATACACCTCCATTTATTGAAAACATATCCACCCACACCAGCAAATATTTAAATCCATTCACTGGGAAGCAACATGCATCTGCGCATTCATCCTCCCTTGTGCAATATTAGATGGTCCCTGCTCCAGTCTTATAAGGGAAAGGAACATACTGCATGGGGACGCAGGCATCTCATCCTGGTAGGCCCATACTCTCTTCATTATTCGGCTCACATCCATCATCAATCCTCCCACTATGTTCATCTGGTGTTGTCTCGCAATGAGCTGCATTTTTTAGAATGCTTTATTCATTAGTCCCATCTGCACTGGCTGTAACATGCTTTCATTTAATGCTGTGTCAGCAATGGCATCACCTTTGGCTAACTTAGTATTAGCTCCTGTGTAGGCTTCACATTTTATTACCGCTATCCTGGTGTATAATAGTATTGCTGTAAATAAGATCCTTACTACAGGACCATTTTTAATAAGGCACCCTGTTTCTGTTATGAATCTGTGATACCTCCACAGCTGACCACAAATAAGAACTGCAAAGCATGTGAGTTAGTGTAAATGTTAACAGTTTTACCCTTAACTAGTATTCATGCTTTTGTTACAGCATACAGCTCATCTTATTGGGTAGATGTACCAAGTGGCAGAGCTATTGCTATGGCATACCCTGCTCTGTAATCAGTGTCTATCATTCTGCTAGAGGAACCATCGGTGTACCACTCATAGTCTGTCTTTACTAATAGTGTCTAATCTTGGCGTGGTGCCGTTTTCTACAATCTCAACACTAACTTACTTAGGGTCTCACCTGTTTCAAAGAGAATGGATCTCATCAGAATAACCTATTGCAGGTAATACTTTTGCCAAATTAACAGGTGGGCATCTTATTATGACATGACAATTAGACAACATGGTGCCATTATAACCTGTGTGCCTGCCAGCAGAAAAATGTTGTGTCGATCCAGGCAACAACAACAACCGTACCAAATGTGGCACCTTGACAATACAAGTATAGTCCAACACAATGAGAGCCGTCCTCTCCACCATCACCGCTGCTGACCCCTAATCACTGCAGAGAGCAAAGTCACATAGTTGTGTCCCACAGGCATTTCTTTTCCAGCTGTGTCAGCACACCACTTCATTTGCAATGTTATTTTGCTCTGAAACAGAGATGGAAAGGCAGTTTGTAGTCAGGCAGTCTCCATGTTGGTGCAGTACACAATGTCTCTTTCAATTTCTTGAAACAGTTTGCACGTTTATTAGTCATAGCATGTGCATTCATGGAGCCATTGGTGGCAGCAGGTCATTATCCCCAGGAAGGACATCATTCCTTTCTTGGTGGGCAGGAGCTGAATGCCCTGAAACAATTTTATTCTGTCAGGAGGCATGCGGCGTGTACCTTGGAATATCACAAAACCCAGGTAGGTCACCTCTTTTTGGCAGCACTGGCATTTTGACAATGAGGCTTCTCTTCTGGAGGTAGTTCAGCAGAGCTACAGTGTCTTTTTCACAAGCTTTCACAGGCCTCAAAGGATGGAGATGTCACAAGGAGGTCATCAGCCTACTGCAAGACGATGCTACCACCTTCCAGGCATAGGTGGCCCAAGTCTCTCTTTACTGCCTGCGCATTGACATTGGGACTCACAGTGAACGAAGTGTACTGGGTATCCCAGCACGACGGCAAAGAGGCTTTCACTCTGTAGATGGACTTTAATTCTAAAACCCACTGAGGAGAGAAAAATACTCTGCCTCTACAGGTATAAATTATAATATAGTACTGGTGTCAGGCACAACAGGCTCTAAGGGAACCACATGTTCATAAGGTAATCACTTTATGGGGATAGCATGTTTTCACCACCCTCTTTTTTTATTTTTTTTATTTTAAATATCATTTTATGGTGAGGGCATTTTTCCAAACCTCTCCGTTCCCTAGATCTATAACCTTATTCTTAGTTATGTGTACATCCATCCATTTCCTTTTCCCACAGCTACATATTGCATAACTTTGTAAGTGTCCTAATATTCAGGAATATTGTGATTGCTAGAGAAACTAATATTCACCTTTTTATGTGGTGCAACAACATATTTTAACCAGTTGGAGAGTGGTTACTAGCTGTTTGAATTTACAGTTTGTACACTTATGATGAAAGAAATGTTGAACTTTCTGTAAGGTCCTATTACCTTATGTATGCTTGGTACAACATGTAAACAAGATATCTACCAAATTGCTCTTTTATAACGTTTCCGAAACGCTTATAACTTACTGTGTACACCTGTGAACTATATGCAGTACTCAATAAAAATATTTTCAAAACATTTTTTTTAACCAGTTGGAGATAAATCTTAATGTGCACATTGAAATGTGAATATAACTATGCACAGGATAATTTTCAACAGTGCTAAATATTATTACATTTTCACGATAGTGATATTAGACATTATATGGATCACAATTATGCAAAAAGGTAGTCAGTTTTGAATTAATAATCACTAACCCTTTTGTTGTTTCTACATATGAAAGGCAAGCCTCATTCCTTTCATTTTTTTTCTTTAAATGCATTTATTTATAACACCTACAAAGCTTCCTTTGAAACTAAGCACAGAGCTTTAATGAAACATAGAAAGTTATTTTCACTTTTTAAAGGGCAGGAAGTATTTACCATCCGTTCCACATATGTGTTTGTTTAAAATAGCAACAAGAGGGAAAGTCCTTACTTGTATTCTTTCTGTTTTATCCAAAATAATCAACTTATATTTTAAAACTTTCAAGACTATTTGTCTTTAAGGCACGGGCTTGTAAGTGCTATGCCATAAGAGTGCTGCAACATTTTGCATCTATTTTTAATATTTGTTATGTCCTAGTTTTGTAAAAACACACAAATTCGTTTTTCTCTGAGAGGCCTACTTTTTTTCTATTTAGTGCCTTTTCCTAGAAAAAGTCAGTTTTAACATTCCATGTAACAATTAGTATTAAAGACCCACTGAGCTAACCATGTCTGTCTTCCCAAACTGCTTGCTCTTTTGCTCCTACAATCACCCCTCCTTTACAAATCAATTCCAGCCTGACCCTAGGACCTTTTCTTCCCTCTTTGACACGTCCTCAGCTGCCAAAAGCCTCCCATTCTTAAATGTTGTAAGCTCTGACTGCACTACTGATGGCGGTTCCAGTGAGGCTATGTATAATGCTCCCAGAATGCTCTCTTATTATATTCAAATATTTGCAGACGCTTGAAAGCAAGTGTGATTATTCTTTGCTTTCAAAATAAAACGTTCACAAAAAATGCAAGCAGGAATAAAACATGTTGCTAAACTACTGCAATTTTTTTAGGTACATTATCTTTGCAGCATTATTTAGTAACATGTTGATGTATGCTAGTATTTCCCAAAAATATTCATAATGGAAAATAAGTTAAACCAGTTTAAATACATCTATAGAAAACAAAAATAAACAAGCATTGCCAAAGCCAGTAGGTCTGAAATTGGAGGTCAGTCTTTTAGGCATGGTTTTTGTAAAACCATATCAGTGTTGGAGCTGCTGGGCCCTCACCATTCTAACAAGCATTGGCAAAAGCAAAAATCGTTTATGGTCTCAAAAAGTACACATTGCCACGGGAGTTCTGGTCACTGTACAAAACTACTTTGTGTGTCAATATGCTCCTTGTGAAAGAACAGAATACTGTCACTCACAGTGATGCCAGCTGTTAGAGAGAGAGAGAGTGACAGGCATAATTTTAATATACACAAAAGGTCATGGCTAACGCCAGGCCTAATTAGAGGCCCATTAAAGAAAGTCTCAAAAGTGCCTGCATGGTATATATCCTTGCATATATATGGTTTCCTTGAATTCAGAAGAATTTATAGAAGTAGGCCAAGAAATAGTACTCCTAGAAAATATTTGTGAACTGCATTTTTCCATGAGCAAATTTGCTTGTGTAGATTTGCTCATGTGAAAAATGTTTCCAAGTTCACTTTTCCTCCAACCATTTTTTTTTCTAACCCTGTAAGAAGTTTTACGTCTGCCACTGTCAAGAGTAAATTTCTAACCTTTCTCATTATGAGAAAAGATTTGAGAAGAATTGGTGAAAACCCTTGAACATGCAAGTTAGTAGGTTTGCACAGACTCAAAAGGGCATTCCAACCCTGGAACTATTGCTTACCACTAACTTCAGCCCCAGTATGTAGACCTGCAGAAACGTGGCAACATAAGGGAATTGCTAGTATTCAAACCCTACCATGGTACGAGCCCTGGCATAATCAGAGATGATATATAGAACTCTTATTTAATGAGATTGCTGCCATAATTTGTTGCAGCATTGCATGGCACAAAAGGGACAAGTGGATTTTGTTACAGGACAAGTAAATATATGAAGCAACCTGCCTCATGGACAAGTAGATATTTTATTAAATTCCACACCCCTGTTAATACATCAATTAGGTACAGAAACAAACACAAAATATCTTCTATGAAATACAGGACAATGTGTGTAAATCCAGTCTCTTTTTATATGCTATACTTTGTTACTGCTTCACTGTCCATAGTAGAGTGCAGCCACTTAACATATTTTCTATAATTCATATTCTTACCTTCATTTTAATTTTTTTTCTCTCCTGACGGTTTTCTAGTGAGCTTACCATGATTTTCATCTGAGATCCGGTCTTGTGAAATTTGCTTTCTACTCACAATGTGCGCTTACACCCTGAAAGATAAATTCAAAAGGTCTCCTACAAGGGAAAAGTTGTTAGCAGTGGATAGAATAGGTTAAAAAGAGGGAAATCAACAGTTATGGACCAGCCAGAGACATCACATATAAAACCAATTTCCTTCTCTCATGCACTAATGCGCTCCATTTGTTATATAAATCAAGGAAACATAGAGGTCCAGTACTGAAGATCAATGCCCTATTCAAATGCAGTCATTCATCCATGACATAGCTACGCATATTTCAAAATCAATTCCCTGTGTTCCCGTGCAATCCGCAAATTAGAAGCTCCACTCACTTTATTCTGGGAGGGTTTCTTTTTTGTGGGTAAAATCAATACCCCATCCTAGCATAGGGTCTACTGCAATGGATTTTATAAAACCCCCAAAGGGTCTAGCAATTTGTCAATATTTATTGACATAAAGTAACTTAGTTACTTATCAGTCACCTGCTCCACTACTTCTTATATGTGTAGGTACACATAAATTATTCTCTAACCCAGGCTCTCCTGCAGTGTAAGCCACATATCAATTAGTGTATTGATACAGAGAATATTTTAAAAAACATTCTCTACAGTCCCCTGTCTATTTTAAATGCTGAACGAAGGTATACCTTGGGGACATTTCCTCAGATGACCCAAGTATGCACAATCCTGATATGATCCACTGTGGTGTAATAAACCAGCTACACCAGGTATAAAAGCGTAGGAATCATGCCCAATCCATTAGAAAACATAAAAAAGAGGACACTATAACTAAGAAAGTTAAGAATTTACTAAAAGAAGTGTAAAACTACTAGAGATTCTTATATGTGTCACTCCTAAATGTATGTGTAAATGTTATACATCATGTTAAATGTATTTGTCATGTATTTCCCCCAAGAAGAACACTCACTACAGTAAAAATATGATCAGAATACTTGTTGATCTAATTAACAACCCTTAATTTTGAATTATGAATTGGAGAGGTGTGGCTTACTAGTTAGAGGTGGCAGACCCGTAAGCAGAGAATTGGCCAGGGACCAGGGTTCAATTCCTGACGCGGCAGGGTCGTGGACCAGGGTCAAAACAGACTTGGAAATTCTCGCCTCGGTACCTACTCTAACCAGGAAAACACTCGGCAACTCTGGGCATTAAGCTTGCCTCATCTCTACAACGGCCCCCCACAGACGCCGGGGATGCATGGTTTCACCTTGGAGATACCCAGTAAGGGACCATCTCACAGGGATAGCCAGGACGGGTTCCCCAGCGGTCTACAGCGCCGGGACGCCCCGTTGCTGGGGCAGCTGTGCGCTTTACAAGTCTACAACATTTACATTTATTTGCCAGACACGTGCTACCAAAAACATGCCCAATCCAAGATGGCCGCCGTTAACACCCTCCATGGAGGGTTCGATTCCTGATTAATCAAGGGGTTTCTGGTTTTTACAAAAATATGAGGTAAATGTTAGGAGTAGTATTTTGATTATTAAGAAATATTTTTCACACCTATAGTGAGCCTCATAACCAAATAGTTACAATTTGGGAATTACAAATCCCAACAAAATGGCGCGCACATTGTACCAAAATCAAGTTTTCAAACCATACACGCACTAGTCTTTTAACAACAATGCCAACATGACTTGGCGATTTACAGAATATAAAAACAGCACCGAGGCAGAGACACGCTAATATGCGATCGAGCCTGGGACTTACAGGTCACACTGACGGAGGGATGCCGAGAACAGTAAGATTTACCTCGTTTTCTCTCCTAACAGTAACCCGATTTGGTGGTTATTTAAAACAAATCCAGCGGAGAGAAAATACTCTAATCCTAACGTGATTGGTGTTTCTTCCACTTTTCTCTCCTCATTTTTAGGGTCCTACAGGCCCCTCCACCCAGACAGACCATGGGGCATATTAGTGCTACCATATAAGTATGTTGATATGTCTATATGTTTGTACAACGTTACATGTTGAGTGTGTGTTTACTGTCACGAAGCTGTCCAGGAAGATGAGTGTTTTTAAAAGGTGGTGGTTTTTAAAAGGTGGTGTTTTGTAACCAGTTCCGTTTTCTCTAGACTGGAGATGTGTGTGATAACAACATGAAAACAAGCACTACTAACTGTTCCTTTTTAATAACATTAGATCACTTTCTTATTTTATTTTGAAAGGCACTGACAAGATGAGTGTGCCAAAACGCGAATACCAGTACCTGCCCATTTAAGCAGGATGTATTTTTCTAATCTGCATTTCTTTTTCTCTAATACAGATACTACGTGATCATCAATAACCGTATGTATATAACCAAGTGCGCTCAATAGGCGCACGTTATTAGTCTAATTTTTCACCTTAATTTAGGTTTCTGCACGGAGTGGTACACGTGGGGCTGGTTCCCACGCTGTCCTGAAGAAGAGGTTAGGGGATACCTCGAAACATGTTGACAAGATAATAGGCAATATAACCACATAACAGTTATATTTTTCCTGTTATTAACCCCCTTTTTATCTTACCAGCTAGGAGTAGGAATACATTGTTAACTCACTAGTTAGGTATTTTTAACTAACACAAACACCACTCCCCCAACACTGCACAACACATAGTTTCAAACAAAAAAGTGCTCCTACATAAATCTCGCAAGTCGTAGCACGCCCCAAGCAGTAGATGCTTGGGATGGCCCCAATGATGAAGCATGTCACCTAGGGGCAACCCTGGGTGAGTGAGGGGACTCTAGAAAAGCATTTTTCTTTTCTAAATTGTTGAGGCTCACCAATTTGGTGAACCCACTGTCTGTTGACTTAGGCTAGTTTCTCATGATCCATTATCTATGGATCAATTGAGTGTATTTTAAATGCCAGTCAATACCCCTTTTATTAATACTATGTGTTAAATACACATTTGAAAGACTGAAAGGTCACTTGCAGCAAGGCAAGTTAGTTATTTAGCTTACATCTCACTTACCAACTAGTGACATCACAGTCCTCCAATGTTCCCACTTTCTGACACCATTCTGATGGGGAAATACTGGCACCCTCCCAGGAGCAAATGAATGAAACTCACCAGACATAGCAGGTTTGCTCATAAACAGAGTGAAATGCATTTATTGGTACCAAAAGCATGCATCATTGCTAATTAGCAAGGAAGAAGTCAGATCTACCACCTTAGGGGCTCTCAGACTGCTTCTTCCCAGAGTGACAAGTTTCTAGGTGTTATATACAGTTTGAAATGCCGTGTCAGCGGAACTAGAATAAGGCACCAAGCCAAATATGGCTAACATGGATGTGCAACGTCTGCACCATGCAAATTATACACAGCCATGTATGGGCAGACCAGAAAGGCTGGCTTGGCACTGTGTAAGCAACTTGCACAACTAGATTAAGAAATATTATGTAGTCAGGACAAGCAAAGTGACCTCTAAGGGGGTACAGAATAGCTTGTTGAAGCTTGTCCAGTCAAGGTCAGATAGGAAGCCCTTTTGAGATCCAGGCCTCATGTTAATGTGAACTATCTAATCATGATATCTTTTAAAGTGCATACACATGAATTTGTATGGCTATTCATATATATTTTGCAACAACGTGGGCCGTTAATGGGTCCAGTAATACATCCACGTCTGGTGACGCAACCGATGGAAATGTTAGACAGAGATCCAACACACGTTCTTGTCCACAGATCAAGCAGCGGAGAACAGGCAAAACCCAGTCAATCCAGACTGGTAGGAATGATAGGAACCAAGCCTCGCTTAGCCCCTGAAGTCGGGGTGTGCCCAGATGGAGTACCAAGCGATCATGGCAACGTCGCTCCAAGAGCGTTTTTTCCATCTCCTTGGTGACTGGGACGTCCATTGCATAGCAAAAAAATGTAAATCAGGATTCCCACTACCAGTAGCAGGATAAGCTGAAGCCCCCCAAAAATGCTTCCAAATACGGAGTGTATAAAAGCTGGATTCACTCTGAAGACTGTCTGAAAGGTGCTGAACAATCCAGAACCTATTGTCTTAAATAGGTGTACTATACTCTTCTTATCAAACATATTAAAGATACGCTGTACCATTTTCCTGAAATGGAAAGGGCAATTTGTTTGTACCACTGTATCTCAGCTGAGGTCCTCGCAACCTGAAGATCAAAAGTCTCTTGGGGTGAGGTCAAGGGCACACCTTTTTTAAAAACATGGCTTTCATTCGTCTCAGAGTATCAAACCGTATAAAGGAAACATTCAACGAAGGACATAACAACGCCTCCCTGACTGTGTGGGTCGGTGGAAACAATACTTGCATACAACAAGTTACCCTGGCACTTACTGTGACTAGATATGCGATGTCTGGAAGCATCCCACAACAATCTTGATTATTCAGCATTAAGTAACTCCTATTTGAGAGCAGCCTGAACACTGGATTAATCACGGCAGCTGGGGACCCTTTCAAATGACAGGAGAAGTTTGCAACTGAACCATTACAGGCCCCATGAAGCATAATATCCTGGCAAATGTGAGATCCACTCAATGAATTCTCACAGTCTGTACCGCTGAGAAACACTTCAGTGTCTCCGTTCCTACATCTAAATCTAACAGTAATTCTCAAGATTCATTAATGAATTCCCTACCCATGGCTTCATCCCTACCTACCTGGTGGTATTCTTGGCAATATTGAAACTGGAAAGTTGTTTTTGGCAATGTTATATGGCCATGCATTAACCATTCTGTGGACGGTGACTCTGCCACGGTGAAAGGTAATTGGTCTAATTTTTCAATGTGCAGCATTGTATATTTCGCATCCCTTTGTACCATTGTTGTCGGCTTTTTTCAGTCAAATTATATGCAGAGAACAGAGACGTACTGTTGATATATTGCCAGGGACATAACCAGAGTGCAAGGATTGTAGCATCCAGCTTAATGACATAATAGAATGTAACTGCGATTGCCCATGTTGTAGAATGGACAGATCTTGTTCCAATATATCTACAGCAGAAGATACAATTTTGCCCAGTGAATAGATTCTGGATGTCAGTGTGGTCATGCCATTGTCAACCACAGCCAAAGCCTTTTCCAAGTTAACTCTTTCACGAAGTCTCTCAGCAGCTTCCTTTTGAGAGATTTTCTGAACATTTCATTATAGACAGCGTATCAGAAGCATTTACGACGTGGCTTCCGGGGACCTAACAAAAAATCCCTTGTATCCATGTCTTCTGAGAGTAATGACAAGTGTTGTTCAACCTGTGACAGTGTTGAGGTTCTTTGGCAATCTAGGCATAACTTCCCAACACTGTTTGATGTCACTACCCCCGGATGTTCTCATTGTGCATAGCATAAGTCAGCCCTAGATACTAAACCCTTCGGTGGTACCCTTGAATCTTGACTGACAGCTATTTGTGTCAATGGACTGAACCAACCATCCCTTCCAATTGGGATCTATTGTATTGTGTGAAACCCCTTGCATGATGTCATCTAGTGTACCCTCACCATTTTCTGTATAGTTATGCCAACCTTCAAAGTGTGAAAGCGAGGGAATACGAGATATGTTCAAGTCCTTGATCTTGGCTAACCCAAGACAGGAGGTCTGTTGCACAGTGTCGTTCAGGAAGATAATTTGTTGTGGTATGAGGCATGCTCTAAATAGTGCCTCTGCTCCCTGAACTTGCCATTCCTTAGTACCCCAGACAGATTTTATGTATATAAGGTCTTTCCATAATTCGAATCGCTGTTCAGACAGGTGGGCAATAAAGGGTGCAGAGTATATCTGTTTCATATTAGTTGCATATTTTTCGTTGCAGATGGAGGTTCAAGCCTATAATAATATGAGCGTGGATCTGATGTATTGAACCCAGAAAAATAAGCAAACTTCTGTGCGGTGTTGGGCAATGTTCCCATTGGTGATATGTGAAAACATTATGTGGTGCACTTGTTTTATGTAGAAAATGATGACCATAGTGTTGGTAAAAATACATGGTGTCAAAATCAGATGAGTCATCAAACATTTCATTTTTTGAAAATGCTGCAGAAAGTTCTAAATCAGACAGCATACTATTTACAGTCTCAAAATCCCAATCGTCAGAGTATGTACTGGAGGTGATGATATCATTCAAATACATTTTTAATACATGTGGTATTTTCAAAAGTTCAGTGGGACCACATACATCATGAGAAATTCTGTCCCAATCTATTCCCTCAGGAACTGGAATTGCTGTGATGTTCACAAAGGACAAGTCTCTCTGTTCACAATGCGATGATATATGAGGTTTCAGTACCTAGTTCACGTGATACTGGAGAGCGTTCTGGGAGATAATTTCCTTTCACTAGAAAGGAGAAGACAGTTACTAAGCCTATCTAGAAGAGTAGGAACAGTATGCCATTTGCTATCCAGAGCTGTAGCCATGGTGACACTAGGTATGTCTTTTTCAGCCAAAATTAGAAATCATGACGTTGTTTTTTGCGGGAAACTGGAGCTGGCAGTGACTCAGGTTGAATATATGTCGTTACATCGCCGTGTTTACACCGCCATGCCTTTACAACGCAGGCATTACAACGCAAGTCGTTACAACGACTTGCGCTGGAGGGCGCTGGATTTAGGAATAGTATGATTTACTATTCCAACTCCAGTCTACGTACAGTAGGGAAGGTGTTGGAATAGTAAATCATACTATTCCTTAGGTTAGAGTGCCTTCCAGCGCAAATCATTGCAATGACTTGCTTTGTAATACCCACGTTGTAAAGGTTTTGCTGTGTAAACACAGCAATGTAAACAATGTTTACCACTCAGGTTCACTTGGATCAAGATAAAAATTATCAAAGTCGATGAAGTAGCCAGATGCAGTTTGATCAATCTTTGGTAGCCCAGCAGGTTTTGTTGAACTTGCAGATATCTCCTGTAGAGGCATATTGATGTAGATGTCGGTGGTAGGCCGACTTGAGATCTGTGTTTCATTTGTGCGCTAATGTTCAATTTCAATCGGAACGAGTTCCATTTCATTGTTGGTAACTACATTACTACGTATAGAAGACTCTTCAAATGTTATTAGTCTTTCTTTCTGAACCTCCTGTATGGTAGCAAGAGGAGAGCGATGGCAACCCAGGAGCTCATGTGGCCTGCTATTCAGGATCGGCCGCATAGTGTGGTTTGATCAACTCAATGGAGATGAATCTCTTTTCTTTCTTGCCAGCAAGAGTCTGTTCTTGTTCCTTCGACAGCCAGGACAGGTACAGCTTTTCTGTAGGATGGCCCAAATTCTTTCTTGTCCACAATATTTTCTCTTACCAGATCCCTGACTTTTGGGATCCAGGCACGTCTTGCTGTTACTGATTTTACTTCCTCAGTGGCAGTGCATTTTACTTGGACATTGTTTTGTAGTGCCAGGAATTCACTGAGTTCCTATAAAACAGCCAAACAGTTAGCAATGTCAAATGGTTTTTTATCCGCCACTGTGCTGCCACAGTCGAGGTCAGGTGCCAACATTCTCGTCCAAAATAGGACCTCGTAAGGAGTAAGGCCTCCTAGGGAACTTCTTGGCATGTTATTAAGTGTCCTCTGGACTCCATATAGGTCATTGACCCAACTACCACCTGAGCCTAATACCATTGCCGTTAAGGATTGCTTTAAGTCTCAGTTCTTCCTCTCCACTATCGCATTTCCCTCTGGATGATACAGAGATGAGTAACACAATGCAACACCCAAACTTCCTATGGCTTCCTTGTAAGCCTGAGAGCTAAACATGGGGCCACGGTCAGAATGTAATGTGCCAATTGCGTATGTCCCTATGAAGACTTACAAGTCCTTTATAACAGTTCGGGCATCAGTCGAGCGCTGAGGCCAAACCCACAGGAATCTACAGCATGAATCCACTGCCACGAAGATGTACTTGTAAGCCCCATCAGATTGTACGGGGCCGTAGGGGTCCAAATAGACACATGCGCGAGGTCTGTCTGAATTTAGTAGTGGTGTTTGTGGTGGGCATGCTACGGTTGAACCCTTCATCTGCTGTCAGATGTCGTACTTAAGGACAAATGCTTTTGTCTGTTTTGTTAAACCTGGCTACCAATAGCGCTGTTTCAGTATTGAAACTGTCGCAGTAATCCCTGCGTATGCTGAACCCAGACCCTGGTGTTCAGCTAGAATTAATCCTAATCGGCGATCCATATTTGGTATTACTCTATCCCCCACTCCTGTAATTTGAGCATACCGAATATTTTGCGGATCTAACTTGTAGGAATACTTGAGTGGAAAACCCTTTCGAAAGGCTGTGCTGTTTTTGCGCGAAGCGATGACAGCTATCATTATCTGTCTGCCTAGTCTTGTGCTAGAACGAGTGATTGCAGCTACGGCAGCAGTTTGCACTGTCGCCTTGGCGGCTTCATCAGCCCATGAATTCCCTTCAGCGTGTACGCCAACAGTGTATGAATTACGTGACCCCGCGGCAAGCCTTTTTTCAGCTCTGCCACTTGTTCCCAAAGCAGTTTATGCTTTTTTGTGCACCATTTTGAGTCTTTAAACCCATTCTGAGCCCAGAAGTGAAGATATTTATTATAAGACTGGACACAGTAAAATGAATCGCACACTATAAGTGTGGAGAATTCCCGATCCATATTTATTAGTGCCAGTAATAGCGCTTTTAATTCTGCCAGTTGGGCTGTGCAGTCTCCTTAAGACTATGTCTTCGTACTGCTAGGATGGAACTTGCCTTCCTGCATACGTCCTTTTACAATCGCACACGCTGCGCTCTATTGCTGTCTACTTTCTATGGCAGGCTGAGCAGAACCGTCAGTGTAAATAATGTATTCATACTGATCTAGAGGCATTATCTTATTCAGGAGAGGATATTGTTGTTCTTATTGCAGGAAAGCTTGTGTTTTTAATGTAGAATCAAATTTGTAGTCTACATCTGTTGCAGTGAGAGAATTAGCCCATTGTGTCCATCTCGGATGCAGTGCTTTTGTGTTTGGAACGCTAGCATTTGTAACAGCCTCTAAGGCGGGTACTGGAGTTATGACAATACTTCTGAACCAGTGCTCTTTCTCTCACTACAGCAGTTTGTACGGCTGTCAGAATTTTTTCTGTAGAAGCAATGCGTATTTCAGAGTTTGTGTACAAGTGTGATTTGTATGCTATGGGTACTGTTTCCCCTTCAATGAAGGTTAGGTAAGTGTACCCAGATTGACCCGCGATTACACGGATCACCAAATTTGTGGTATTTGCACGTGTGTGTAGGTGTTTGGAAGCTATCATGTTAGTTTGTAAGGAGCAAAGGATATCTGTGTGTTCCTGTTTCCAATGTCAAACTGAAAAATCAGGTCTGATTAAATCGTAGAAAGGTTTCACTTTTTCTGCGTAATCCAAAATGTATGTTCTGCCAAAATTCAGGAATCCCAATATGGATTGTAAATTTTTCATCGTTTTTGGAGGTTGGAGCAGCGCACACTTTTCTCAAAAGTTAGCTGCTAGGCTTTCCCTTCATTTGATAACTCGTATCCCAAAAATGGGACTTTGAGGTAGGCTATTTTTGATCTTTTAAAGTTTAATTTGTAGCCCTCAGCGGCAAATCCCAGAATTATGTTGCTCACCCTCGTGAAATGATCCAATAAATCATCATCCGTCTGATAAATATCATCTACATAGTACAATGCCGCCTCACCAAATTTTTTAAGTAACTTCGTTACCCTAGCTGAGAACATCCCGGGGCTATTCTTTTACTCTTGGGGCAGTCTACAAAATTGAAGTTGGGAGCCTAAGGCTGGGAATGCTGTCAAATACCTGCTTCCATGCTCTATATTTTGGAAGAAAAATCCATTTGTGTTGTTTTATATTTTTTCCGCACAGTGTTGTTCATCAATGCGGCACTGTGTGCATTCAGTACTGCAAATGTCTTTGTGCATGTGCTTAAAGTCTGTAGTCTAAAACTAGACTATATGAATTATCGGGTTTCATTACGGGAAACAAAGGATTATTCATGGAAGAGGTGCAATTCCCAATTACAACTTGGTATTCAAGTTGGTCTAAGATCTCCCTGATTTGTTTTTTCTCGTCATGTTTTATTGGGTACTGTCTCTGTGGAGATGGAGTATTTTTTACTGGGATTACATGGTGAGGTGACTCAGCATCCCACCCTACATCATTGCGATATAATGCAGGAGCTAATGCTACCACCCACTCCTGCGCGTATGAATGTTGTAGTGCTTTGGAAATGAGGTCAGACAAAGCTGGTAAGATTACTGTTAATCCTTTTAGACAATCCATTGGAGTGTTATTTCGTATAACGGGTGAGGGACACTTACCCTAGATTCAGGTGTCTCCACTGTGATATGTTCATTCAACACGGCTGTCACCAGAAATTCCATCAGGTTCCATCAGGTTCTGGCGAGCTATTGTTACTTCTGCTGCGCTGTCTAGCATCGTCAAAGCCCATTCCCAGTTCAGAAGTTGAGTCGTCAGCAGCCTGGGCATTTCTTACTTTAAGGCCAGCTACTTTCTTTTTTTTAAATTTAGGTTTTGATTTTGGTTTATCTTCTTTTTTGATATTATAGTCTGAAGTACGATGTGTATCTTTGGACTTTGTTCGTTCCTCTGATCTCTGCTCTGACCGCCCTTCCCTCTCGGAGTTTTTTGATGATCTCTGAAAGGAACGAGAGGAACATGTATCAGTATCCTGATACCTGTCAGGTTTCCTAATGTAATCACGATTCCTAAGGATGTTCCTCCTTTCGGAGGGCTCCTGTTGAGGAGACCCATTCCTTGATTCTGATTCATTCTCTCTATTCTTTTATGTTTTATTCTCCCATTTTGTTTTGGAAGAATCAGGTGCTTGTTTGCTGTTATCCTTTTCAGGACCACCAATGAGTTAAGGTGTTGTTGCTCTAGCTCCCAAATTATCTCTACCTAATTCGGCATATGTATCTTCGATAATTTTAGGTAATTCACGCTCCTGTTGTACAGGAGTGAAATCCCTCATGCATTGTCGTATTGCCACCGCTGCTGCCTCCCCTTTTATGTTTGCCAACATAATTGTTGATTGTAATGAAAGGTCTCAGATCTCCCCTGGACCAAGGCACTTTCCCAGGGAGAGAGTATCAGTTCCAAACTTATGGAATATAACATATACACAGCACTTCCTAAGGTGGGCAAACTTTCAACACTCCCCCAAAGGCAAGGCAAGAAAACAATATCACGAGTCTCCTCTAAACCAAGGTAACACACACAACACTTCTCTAGAGCGAGATATACTTTGCACGTCACTTGCCAGGAGTAGAACAACTTCCTATAACACAATTACCTGCTAGAAGGGAATTCACCCATCCTTCTACAACAGAATACTTGGCCAAGAAGAGTCCACACCTCCTGCTACAAGGAAAAGACGAATTGGTATATCTGGGATATATTTATTAGTAAATAGCACCACACGGTAAGCCAAATGCACCTATCATAGCAGACTCTAACATATAGTATGATTGAAACACAATCAAGGCAAACATATATGTAGAAATCTATATATGTATATAAATGTATGGAACCTGAAAATAAAGTTATAGTAAGCAAGAACAGTAGGAAAACTAGAAATTAGTGGAACACCTCATCAACTGTCTGTCCATCCCGTTTCCACTTCGCCAAAGGGGAGTCCGGTTCTTCGGCCGAAATAGGAGACAGTAGTCACACTATACGCCCCACTGCCACAGCTGCACGTCTGCCCTGTGATGAACTTCCACCGAACAGAACCCAGTCACCTCCTTTAGTACAAGTGGAGATGTAAGATGAAGCTCCTGGTGAGCCTCGCCCCCTTTTCCCATCAGAGGCCGTACCACTCCGCACCAAGGCCACAGCTTCAGCTGGCCAGGCGTCTGTTATGGCTTCAGAGCAGAGCGAGCACATTCCTCTGACAAGATCCAGTTCTTTCTGGTCAGTAAAGTGCGAAAAACAGAAGGAAAGCAAAACATGCCCTCTTCACATCTGCAGCTTCGTGCAGGCACAGAAAATGGCTTCAGTCATGAAAATGGAGTTAGTTAAGCCATGCACACAGAAAG
Organism: Triturus cristatus; assembly: GCF_964204655.1. NCBI lineage: Eukaryota > Metazoa > Chordata > Amphibia > Caudata > Salamandridae > Triturus > Triturus cristatus. The sequence continues at coordinate 396,016,728 of NC_140593.1, forward strand.
GCCCAAAGCAAGATGAAATTGAAAAGCAAGATGACATGAGAACATGTCAAAGGCAAAAGTGAGCACTGCCATAAAGCAAGGTAAAGTCAGAAAACAGAATGACATTAGACCACGTCAAAGCCGATAGGTCAAATTCATAATTCACTTTACCCAAATAACATTATACACTTAATCCCTCAGTATCCAACATTGAGCACATGTGTGCACCATCACCCACAACACTGCACCTCGACATCTCACACCTCCTATTCTTAGCAAGACTATTCTTCTGAAAGACACCAAGATTTCAGGGCAGAAGAGAAGAAGACATATGCAGGGCCATCCTACGTTAAGGCTAGGGTAATATAACACATTACAGTCAGTACAAAATGGTGGTGGTTGAGGGTCATCATAGGGTGTCAGACAACAAAAGTGGCTCATTCACTACATTGCACCCCATGACCCTTGATCATCACCATTCACATATGTCAAAAACAAAATCTCTTAACTAAAGGCACAACTATGAATAAAGCACTGCATCTCTTAACTTCAAAATTGAATTATTGCAAAGTAAAAAGAAACTGCACATCATAACTGAAAAACAAAACTATCATTGAAGCACTGCATGTTTCAATTGAAAGCAAAACCATTTAAAACTACATTTCTAAATTGAAAGACACAACTACTAAAAGGCACATGTTGAAACAGCAACTCATGTGTTGAAGTGGCTACACAAAAATATATAATTCAAAACAAATCCTGACTAAAAAGCAACTATGATCGAAATACTACATTGCAAAACAGAAAAACTCATCAAATGTACATGATAATCACTTTAGAGCAAATAAAGACTGCATTACCTAAATACATGTAAAAGCAATAACTCAGGTGCATCTAGAAATAGCTCATAGATATCTGGATACATGCTAAATGAATACACAAAATAAATGAACCAAGCTCTTTAATGCTCCTAATGTCTCTAATGGTTAAACTGGAACCTCTACTGTTAAAGTAGCCAAACTCATATATTATAGCATCAGCAACAGGGTTTTTTTTCTCTTCAATCTCTAGCTCAGAAAATATCTACTCTAATTCCAGCAAAGCGTCTCAATTGGTCTCCAGCCCTAAAAACTAAAACAGTCCTTCTGTGTGAAAAAACACACAGCCTTCTCCCATCGCATCTGAACTTCACATTGATAAAACAGTTCACAGTTCTGGCAAAGCACATCCTGTAGTTCCCTCTTCTTCACTTTTACACAAGCAGTTCCCTGTGTGAAAGACACACAGCCCTCATGCATGTAAAGTCAACCTCACATAAAGAAAACAGTTCCAATCGCAGCAAACTCTGCTGATTCCTCCTCGCTTGGAAAGAAGCAGTCTGTAGTAATTCACTCGAGGTCCAGTTGAAATAAAGTGAATTTATTGAGATAGCAGAACTACACAGCTCTTGAACTGCCAACCAACTCCAGCATCTGTCAGACTGAACACTTGAATTATAACATTCTAACTGTGACATCATAAGCTGACATCACACACATATTACAAGGAACAAAGGAATAACTCAGGCTCACTTAACATTGACTACAGAATATAACATACCTCCCTTCCTTCTAGCAAACTAAACTAAACACTAGACATACTATACAAAACAAAAAGAAATAAACAAAACACTAGTCACGAAGTTTATGAGGAATAACACGAATTCTGGTACTCCTCCTACGTTGACCTGAAAGTATTTTGGACGAACCATAAACTTTGCTTGACCCACTGGTGTCCTTAGAACAGGTAAAAACTTTGCTCGACGCACCTAACTTCTTAGAAGACAAATTAGACCTAGTTTTAATAAGTCTAGACAAATTCCACCAATGACCACCCTCAACCTGGGCAGCATTGTTATAAATACGAATGACCTTGACCGGATGTCCAAACTTTGAACATCCCTTCTTGATGTGTACAGGACTTTTAATACGTACAAAATCTCCCACAGAAAGAGAGACCATCTTTACACTTTTTTTTTTGTCAAACCATGCTTTCTCTTTTTCTTGAGTATTGTCAGAATTTGTTTTGACCTTACCCATGAGTACCTCAACATCACACAATGAGTCCACCCACTTTCCCATCCATCCTGGACGGAAACTCGTATTGGCCTTCCTACCTCTTAATAACTCAAATGGTGAAACCTTCGTCGACGAATGTGGTGTAGTTCTATAGAACCACAACATGCTCTCGAGAGCTTTGTACACATCATGCCTTCCATTAACAGCCCACTTGACACAATCACCAACAACCCTGTTCATTCTCTCAACGAGACCATTAGTTTGTGGATGGTACAGTGAGCTTTTGAGATGTTTAATCCCACTGAGCATAAGAAAAGATTCAAACTCTTCACTCAAAAACTGTGTCCCATTGTCAGAAACCAGGAATTGAGGGAAACCTTCCCTCAAAAATATGTCCTTGAGAAATTTGACCAGAGATGAAGAATTAGCTTCCCTGACAACCTTAATCTCAGGCCACTTGGACGCATAGTCCATTACAACAAAAATGTATTTCATGCCCAAAGGAAGAATATCATACGGCCCCATGATATCAATACCCACTTTGACCCAAGGTCCCGAAGGACATTCAATGGGGTGTAAAGGTGGAGTTGAAACCTTCAAACTCTTCTCAGAAGTCTGACAAACCAAGCAGTTTTCAACTATAGTGGAAACCTCAACATCCATCCTGGGCCACCAAAAATCCTGACGAACTCTACGTTTAGTAAGAGTGATGCCCAGGTGTCCCTCGTGGGCCTCTTTAATAATGTTGACCCTCAAGGAATGAGGTGGAATGAGCTTGTCACATCTCATCAATAATCCGTCTTCTACTGAAATCTCAGACTCAACTTTCCAGTACGGTTGTAACACTGCAGACAACGATTTCTCACTCGGCCACCCATCCTTGACAAACTGGCACACTTCTTGAAGAAGACAATCATCCAACAATGCTGTCCTCCAATCAGACTCAGAGCCAACAGCAAGGACCGGAATATCTATTGAAGCTACCAAACAATCCTCATTATCCTCATCATTTAGATCTTGAAAACTTGTCCCCTCACTGTGTCCACTGCTCTGAGGAAAACGAGACAAAAAGTCCGCCCTGACATTCTTTCCTCCAGAAACATGACGAATATCAAACTGATATTGAAGAAGTTTGCTAACCATTCTTGTGATTCTTGGAGTACAACACTTACTGGGTCCCGCAGACAAAATGGCAACTAACGGTTTGTGGTCCGTTAACAATCTAAAACGTCTACCCCAAATGTAAGGTCTATATTTTTCTATAGCCCATAGACAAGCAAGCAGCTCCCTCTCGATCACAGAATACTGCATTTCGGCGTTCCTAAGCACCCTTGAAGCAAAAGCAATGGTATTCTCAACATTTCCATTCTGTTGTGTAAGTATTGCACCCAGACCCTTCTGACTGGCATCAACAGTTACACAACACGATAGATCTGGATCAAATGGGGTGAGAGCATCACTATCCCTTAATATTTCTTTGACTTTGCTGAAAGCCTGGTCACACTCGACACACCACTCAAACTTCTTTGAAAACTTCAGCAAGTCACTAATGGGCCTAACTATTGATGCGTAGTTTTGAATAAACTTAGAATAGTACTCTAAGAGTCCCAAAAGAGACTTTACACCTTTTTTATCTTCAGGCACAGGGGCCTCCAAAATTGCATCAATTAATCCCTGCCTAGGCTTGATACCCTCTTGAGTCAACAGATGCCCAAGGTATTCAACCTCGCTGCAAGAAAATTTACATTTCTCAGTTTTGAGTACTACTCCGCTCTTCTTGAAGATTTCAAGAACTTGCCTGACAATTGAATCATGTGAATCATTATCCTTTGCATAAATGAGGACATCATCTTGAAAGACAATGACACCCTCCACACCTTTTAACATGTTTTGCATGACCCTTTGAAATACAGATGCCGCGGAGGCTAATCCAAACGGCATCCTCCGGTACCGAAATGTACCAATTGGAGACACAAAAGCTGTTAATGCACAGGAATCAGGATGCAGCTCTATCTGATGATAGGCACTAGCCAGGTCCAGCTTAGAAAACACACTAGCACCTTTAATGGAAGTGAATAAATCGGAGATTCTTGGCAAAGGGTGGGAGTCAACCCAAATCTCTTTGTTGAGTGACCTAAGGTCCACACACACACGCAATTGTCCGTCCCTCTTACGAGCGACAACCAAAGGAGACAACCAAAGAGAGGACTCCGTGGGTTCGATAATACCCTTCTCACAGAGTGTCTGAAGTTCTTTGTTAAGATCTTCACGAACACTAAAAGGAACCCCTCTAAGTTTGTGCTTTACTGGGATAGCTCCATCCTTGACAATGATTTTATGTTTGAAACCAGAGATTTTGCCTAGTTTGTCGCTAAAGACTGAAGGAAATTCATTTTTCCACTTAGTACACACTCCATCGGAAGTGACAAGCAACACTTGCTCTTTAGCTCCTGGTCTTAAAATCATGCCAAAAAGACCTTGGTGAAACCACCCTAAGATATTCAAACCCTTAACTGCCACATAGATTTTACCCCTTATCTTTCTTCCCTCAAAACTTAAGAAATCTTCAATAAAACCTAGCAAATCAATCTTCCGTCCTTCATACGAGACTGGAGATCTATCAGGAGGGAACAAATCTCTGTCTCCCCAAGTTTCATGAAATAGCTTCTGGGTAATCATTGTGATTCTAGCACCAGAATCTACAAGAAGGTTAAGCTTCTTATCACCCACAACTATTTCGACTATTGGGTCAACACAAGATGAAGGATCACCCGTTAAAGGTATATGTGTTTCATCGACAGCACATGCGTCATGAACAACAGAGATAACATCTTCATCTGTCTCGTCAGCAGATTCCACCACACATGCTATCGATTTTTTCTGAAATTTCTTCTTGAGGCAAACAGATGCAAAATGACCCATTTTTTTACAATAATTACACATAGAATTCAAAGCTGGACATTTCCCACCCTTGATGTGTGATGCATTACCACATCGCAAACAAACATTGTTAGGTATAACAGAATCTGATTTGCTATTAGTAAAATTCTTTGAGACATTTTTCCCAACTTTCCCCTTATCCTTCTTTACACCACCAACAAAACTGACTTTTTCAACTGGTTTATCATCAAGCTCTTTTAGTGACACCTGGGAAGTCTCGATACTTTTAGCAATCTTGATAGTTTCATCAAGAGTAGGATTGTCCATGGAAAGCAATTTCTGCCTGATGTGTTTGTCTTTCCCATGACATACAAATTGATCGCGAATAAGTTGTTCTGAGAAATTTTCAAAACAACAAACTGAGGCCAATTTCCTAAGAATAGAGATGTACCCATCTACATCCTCACTTTCAGCCTGCTTACGCTTGAAGAATTTATGCCTTAACACAATCAAACTGGGTTGTTTGTCAAAGCGGGTCTTTAGTTTGGCTACCGTAATATGATATTCATCTAACTCCTCCCCATTGTCTGGTAACTCAGGTAGATGTTTAAATATTGATCTACCCTCAAATCCTAAGGAGTGTAAAAGTAAATACTTTTTCCTTTCAGGACGATAACGTAGTGCCCCTATTGCACCCAAATAAGTCTCGAAAGCATCGAACCAGACATCCCATTTGACAGGAGGTTCACCAGGAGTTTCCAAAAAGGCAGGAGGAGCATTGATAGCCTGCATACTTGACATGTTAAAAATTAGTTACACAAACACCGGATTGCATATAAGAAACAATTTGGAGAATTCCACCAAACCTGTAAATGTAAACATTAAAAATAAACAAAATATTTTCTTCTTAAATGCAATAACTAACAGTGAATTGAAACCTGTTTAAAGAAGAAAATAAGTTATTTGACAGTTAACATAAACAAAATGAAAAACTTTGCATGTAAACATTGCAGTCAAATGGTTGGCAAAGTAATCCTTAGCGCGTGTGATTACCAAAACAAAATTCACACGTGGTTGGCACAAAATAACAGAAACAATCAAGCTTCCATAGCTTCTGCGCTAGCTCTGTGATATTCGCATAGTCAGCCAATGAGCGTGGTTGAAACAAATGCCTCCAGAAGACTGTCATGAAAGAAATAACCAACTCAATGGTTTGAAGACGTGCTCTGTGACGTTCCCAGTCAGCTGGATGTCGACGGACGCTGTTGTCCAGGAAACGCAGCCACAACAGTGTTTCCAGGGTACTTTGGAACTTCAATACTAAGAGACGTGCTTTGTGACGTTCGTTGTCCTGGATACGGTTGTCTGGGAAACACCACAACTACGATGTTTCCAAGGTGCTCTATGACGTAGGTATTTCAAGCGCATGCTCCAGTGAAAGCCACAACATGATTCGCGTGTAAACAGCTCGAGTAAACACTCGTGCACATGCGCGCGTAAAACTCGATGTGAAGAATGGACGACACGAGAAGCAAACGTTGCAGCGGATTCAAAACAACACAACTTGCTCGGTCTGGACACGCTGAAATGGCTCACACAAAACAAACGTTAGCGCTCCCAAATTGTCTTCCAACACTGAGCATGGTAAAACACTGCCAACTTGGTAACGCAAGGTTACGAGAAAACAGAAACAGCCTCACTAAACAGGCTTCTTTCTAACCAAGCGCAGGTATAGAGATAGATCCAAAATGTCACGCACACCTCCAGACGAAGAAACTCAAGGGATACTCACAGGTCCTAGTCCTTTAGAGATATCACTGGTCCTGGTCTTTTGGAGATGGTGAGAATGAGGACACAACAGACAGCAGAAGCTTGCCCTCTCCTGAAGTAACGGATCGTAAATCAGGAATTAAGATCCAGGATCGCAAGAAATCAGGAAACAATTACTTCGATATGTCAGCAGTATTAGATGAAGTATGGAAATCCACCGTGCAGGTAAAGCTGAATTTTGAAATTTGAAAAGCTGGAAGGTCTTGATTAAAAAAACGAAATGTTCGATTAAATTATAGATTTGATAATAGATCCTCGTGGGTTCTGCTGTGTAGTCAACTCGTCGCCAAATTTCTGTAGTAATTCACTCGAGGTCCAGTTGAAATAAAGTGAATTTATTGAGATAGCAGAACTACACAGCTCTTGAACTGCCAACCAACTCCAGCATCTGTCAGACTGAACACTTGAATTATAACATTCTAACTGTGACATCATAAGCTGACATCACACACATATTACAAGGAACAAAGGAATAACTCAGGCTCACTTAACATTGACTACAGAATATAACACAGTCCATCTGTGTAAGACACAACTCTCCTGCATCTATCTTCATCTGTATCTCCTCGACAAAGGAGGACCCCATACGGTCCGGTCAGCCACAGAACATCAGCTTCCATCAGCCACATGACATCAACCGCCATCGTCTGGTATGGCAATCACTCCAGGCTTGGGGGGGGAGGGGAGGGCCCCACTCACACGGGGGAAGGGAGTCCCACTCACACAGGGGGACTGGGAGAATCTGAAAAAGAAACAAGCATCACTCTTCTTGCAAAAAACATTTTTCAAAAGCACACGTTTTCTGTCTTGCATTCCTGAAAGTACAATATTTTCATTTCTGTCTACATAGCTCTCTTCTAGCTCTGGAGAATTGTCTAAGAATTCTACCCACGCTTCAGCCTCTGAATTCTTGGTAAAATCTCTCTTTTTCTCTACACAGCAAGAAATGCTGGGGCAGTCTCCTTCACTCACTGCACCCCTCACAGGCGCTGCCCCCCGCCTTCACAAAATCTCTGCGGACACTAACTGGCCCCTTGCCAAACATAACAAGCAGAGACTTCTCTGCTCCTTGCATTAGCCCGTCCTTGCCATCTTATCACACCAAGGTCATGGCAAGCCAGCAACAAACTCTCTCCTGTCTGCCCTGTTCCTCTCATCCCCTCCCTCTTCTTTTGCAGAGGGGAGGAGGGAAAACTGCTCCTATTTGCAAGCCTCCCGAACATCTATCTCAAAGAAGCTTTCAAATGAAGCACCAACAGTGTATTAAATTTCTTCCCTTGAGCCAGATTTCTACGTGCCACCCACTCCCAGAACAACTCTTTTCATGTCTGAGAGGAAAAACAGCTTTAACATCTCCTGACCACCAGCAAGACTTCACATTCTTTAATCTGAAAATGCTCCACCATTCTCTCTAACTAATTCAAACAAAGTCTTAACCCCTTCTGTGCCACGCCCTTTCCCCCTCCTGTGCCGGGCGTTACATTAGTGGGTGGGGTTCATGACGAGATAGTCTCGTCATGGGCACAGCGCGACCGTGCTCCATGACGAGACTATCTCGTCATGGGCACTGAAGAGGTTAACTGTCATTAGTCTACCACCGCATGAAGAAAAGAAGAAATATAAAACGAAACTGCTCTTGACATTCAGGGGCTATTGGTATCAAAAAGTATAAAGCTTTAGCAATATCAAAAGTCGCATACCAAGTCCCATGGTACTTCTGTAACAATATCTGGGACAGCATCAGTCAAAGAAGGTGTATGTTTGTCCAATTCGCAATAATCAACTGTCATGCGCCAAGAATTATCACATTTGCGCACCAGCTACACAAAATCATTTTAAGCATTAGTGATTGGGGTCACCAAACCTACCTCTATCAAGTCCTGCACAAACTGCTTTTCTGTCTATATAGGCCATTTAATAACCATTGCAATCTCCCATAGGCAAATCACATTTTCTCTAACTCTGTTCTGCCCAGTATCTTTTGGTGCACAAAAGCACAGAATCATCTGCATTTGTCCAGCATCTGAATGTAAAAGTGACCTCTTCTTTCCCTGCACTTTCCTGTAACTAAAAAGGACACATTGCTCTTGAATTGACTCACAAATACATTTTCATATTTCTGAATTGACCACATATCAGAATTATTGTACACAATCTGCTGTTCACATTCAAAATCATATTGTTGCATTTCTCTTTTGAAGCAAAATATATTGTTCACTGTCATGTCTGATGTATATCCGCAACCGGTGATCGTTAAGTCTAAAGCACTGGTCTGTTTATCTCCCTGTACCTTTCTTTCTGGCTGCTCAAAAGAATTAATTAGGACTGTCATTGCAGCTTGTAGCCTGATTGGGTTCTCTGTCACATTTTTCATATCTGAATCATCCTGGCTATTGGAATAGCTGAGTAAAACAAACGGTTTTAGAGCCTGGTACACGTTTAATTCTGTCTTCAAAGATATATTTTCAAACTGGGCATCAACTAACTGTTTCTTCAGCTCACTGAGTTCTTTTTGCAAATGCTCAAATGGTTGATACATATCAAATCAAACAACAACACATTCAGAATAAAACCGCTGTCTCTGTCTAAAATATTATTAATCTCCTTCTGAACACATTTTATATGCGTTTCTTAATAAACACTTGAAAGCGATCCAGCCCTTTCTGCCTAACGTAGCAAGCTATTTATAAGCACTTTTTACAAAACACACCTAAACACACACACACCAATTCTAACTCAGCACAATTAGCTCACTTCATGAGCCAGCACACCATATGGGCTACCCCCATTCAAATAAATTCAGATATCAATTGGTATCTGAGAGTCTGCTTTAATTTCTAGAAAACATATTTCTTCCCCTTTAAAATCAATGTTCACATTCTGCAACCGACTACGCCAAAATGTAATGAAAGGTCTCAGATCTCCCCTGGACCAAGGACCTTTCCCAGGGAGAGAGTATCAGTTCCAAACGTATGGAATATAACATATACACAGCACTTCCTAAGGTGGGCAAACTTTCAACACTCCCCCAAAGGCAAGGCAAGAAAACAATATCACATGAATCTCCTCTAGACCAAGGTAACACACACAACACTTCTCTAGAGCGAGATATACTTTGCACATCACTTGCCAGGAGTAGAACAACTTCCTATAACACAATTACCTGCTAGAAGGGAATTCACCCATCCTTCTACAACAGAATACTTGGCCAAGAAGAGTTCACACCTCCTGCTACAAGGAAAAGACGAATTGGTATATCTGGGATATATTTATTAGTAAATAGCACCACACGGTAAGCCAAATGCACCTATCATAGCAGACTCTAACATATCAATAGTATGATGGAAACACAATCAAGGCTTCAGCTGGCCAGGCGTCTGTTATGGCTTCAGAGCAGAGCGAGCACATTCCTCTGACAAGATCCAGTTCTTTCTGGTCAGTAAAGTGCAAAAAAAAAAGTAGGAAAGCAAAACATGCCCTCTTCACCTCTGCAGCTTCGTGCAGGCACAGAAAATGGCTTCAGTCATGAAAATGGAGTTAGTTAAGCCATGCACACAGAAAGGCCCAAAGCAAGATGAAATTGAAAAGCAAGATGACATGAGAACATGTCAAAGGCAAAAGTGAGCACTGCCATAAAGCAAGGTAAAGTCAGAAAACAGAATGACATTAGACCACGTCAAAGCCAATAGGTCAAAGTCATAATTCACTTTACCCAAATAACATTATACACTTAATCCCTCAGTATCCAACATTGAGCACATGTGTGCACCATCACCCACAACACTGCACCTCGACATCCCACACCTCCTATTCTTAGCAAGACTATTCTACTGAAAGACACCAAGATTACAGGGCAGAAGAGTAGCAGACATATGCAAGGCCATCCTACGTTAAGGCTAGGGTAATATAACACATTACAGTCAGTACAAAATGGTGGTGGTTGAGGGTCATCATAGGGTGTCAGACAACAAAAGTGGCTCATTCACTACATTGATACCTGGGCAAAATTTCCTAACAATTTCATCCAAAAGTTCAGAACAGGTTCTCCTCCATACTCATACTGTATCTGTCGCAATACGTCTGGTATCACTGCTTTTGAAGGGATATCGTCAGTTCTGGTATAGATGTCAGTAAAAACTGTACCCCAAGAGGTACAATCCTCTATCGGGGGAACTATCCCCATTGGTAAGAAGATTGTTAGCATTCTGTGTTTTTCTCGAGGGCTTGTGTTTGGAAACACCGCCTCTAACTGTGTGATTTTCTGAGCTATCCAGAATGGCATTTGCTCACGTTTAGTGGGCATTTCACCCATATCTGCGTTCAGCGTTTGTGGAGTTCTTTTAGTTGCAGTTCCTTGCATTTGTCCTGTTGGTGAAGCCGTTGTTGGTTGAATTGTGAGTGTTCTCATAATGAACTGTGTAAAATTTCTGTAAAGTTTTATTACTTCTTTGTGAAGTGGACGTAAGTCTGCTATTGGCAAAGTGTCAATGTCTGGATGCGGTGTGTAAGCCGCTAGGACCGGCCAAGACGCTCCGCCTCTGCTGAGCGGACTGAGTCTGTGACTCCATAGTCTACTAGTTTTAAAGTAAGGGCAGTCCTGACATTTTCTGAAATGTTTATAGTACTTTCATGCTCCCAATCCCCTGCTACATCATTCGCATGTGATGCTGGCGCAGTGTCATCTTGGACAGACATTGTTGAAGGAGTTTCAAGGAAACTGAGATAAGGTTTTATGCACAATAGGGAACTATTATCCTTCAAGCTTGAATAAACCTACAGCCAATACATAGGATATGCATACTCAGCTGTGGCAGATTTTTCTCTTCCCACTCCATATGTTTCTGGAATAATGTCAGTAGGGGTCTCTGAGAACAGCATGACTGAACTGCTCAGATTTGACCATTAAATAAGAACCAAACCAACGTTGGAGGCACCATGTTGTGTAGTTCCTATAAATCTATATGGGATCTGCGTGTTTATACAACAAAAACTGTGGGATCGGTGTCCAGACTGATTCCAGACACCCCCACCGGATATGTTTGCCTTTATACCAGCTAGCTCACAGTGCCACTATGAACCCCTCTTATCAAGGAGAGAATAGCTTCTGGCTACTATCGAACATGACAACCCGTCCCCTCAGGGATTGTGGAAACAGTACAGTACTTTGCCCTCAGTCACTCATGCTCACTTTGTCTCAGAGAGATACACAGAATAAAAGATGGGTACGTTTTCAATAAGCATTTATTTAACCAGCGCCATTCTAGTGTAAAATATGTGTGCTGTGACAGCCATAAAACAGAAACAGATATAAACTATTGTAAGCACCAACAGAGTAAAAGGATGGCAGATTTCTACCTAGTGCTAAAACAATGAGTATATGCAGGCATATAAACACATGACAATAATAATGCATACTCGTACGATGCAGACCCTAATTAGATGTACCTAAAATGTACCTAGCATGTATGTATGTGTATAGCCAAGAATCCCCCTAGGATATAACCATCCCCATTACCTGGTGTGAGAAAATGAAGGACCCCATCTTGGTCTCGAGATGAACACCCCGTGAGGGATGTCAGACCACTGCGTGCTGGAGTGTCTGCGTGCAGGAACCTCTGCGTCGCTCATCAGTGTATCAGCATGGAAGTCTTTCTCCTCTGTCTGCACCAGCAAATATATGGTTCTTATATACCCAAAAGGTGCCCTCAGGGGTTCTACCTTGCTGTGTCCTGTTGGCCGAGGATGACGATAATGATGAACTTTAAACATAGTGATTATGCAGAAGATGGTAATCCTGCTGTGATTTTGAGAATGCTCATGCATAATAAATCTGAAAGAAACACGTTAGTTAGATTCCTTACCTTAGAATATCCCCAGGCGTCAGGCTGGATCCGGAAAGATTTTCGTCAGCAATACTCTTGCGCGTCACTAGGCGACATCTGCAGCTCCGCGTCCGTGGTCGGCGTCGTGATCGCCGGGATGACGTCGTTGGAGTACTTAGACGCCGCCCTCGCGTGCTGACGTCAGTTCTTCTTCTTTTTTCCGCGCCAGTAAGCTCAGATCTGGGAATAGCATACCCTTTTAGTCACTTTTTGACTAAACTTTTTGAACTTTTTTTGGTTCCTATTTCGAGTCGACCTCGACTCCTGGTGCAGGTAGGGATGCCTGGGTTTAAGCCGTGCGACGCCTGTCACCGCCTGATGTCGGTCACGGATCATCACCGCCGGTGTCTCTACTGCCTTGGGGCCGACCACGATGCTGAGTCGTGCCTCGACTGCCGGGCCTTGACCTCGAAGGCTAGGCGGGAGCGATCCAGCAAGCTGCTCGAGATCCGGCAGTCGGCTCCGTGCCGCTCGAGGTCCCAGTCGAGGAGGAGGTCGAGGGACCGGTCGTGGAGCCGCAGCCATCACCGCTCATTGGGGTCCAAGTCCTCGCATTCCAGTAAGTCGAGGCACAGCAAGAAGTCGAAGAGACATGATCGCTCTTCCGACTCCCCTCGCCGGTTGCGCGACTCGGCTGAGGGTTCGGGTGGCACCACCCGCGCGGCTCTGTCGGAGCCACAAAAGTCGCGTCTGGCCCCATACCCTTCGGTCCCTGGCCCCAACGCGACTCCGACGGAGATCCGAGACTTCCTCGTGGCCATGAGGAGTCTTGCTCCGCCATCGAGGCCTGCCGGCGCGCATTCGGGCCCCGCAGGTCTGACTGGGGGGCCTAGCGAGCCGGCGGCTCCAGCCCCGGCGCCATCGTCGACTTCGGTCCCGACACCGCAGGCCCCCGGGGGATCCAGGCCTGGAGCCCGGTCGATGCTGGTCAACCTTACCACCCCTCCGCCGGCGCTGGCGCCGACCCCTTCGGTGCCGCCCCCGGCGCCGTCTTCGGACGACGTCGTCCCCAAGTTTAGTCCCGGTCCGGGCCTGGCGTCGGAGCGGCACCGCCCACCGCCACCCCCCGGCGCCGACCTTTCCACCTGTCTACCAGGAGTCGGATGACGGGGACGACTGGGAGGGGTCTGAGGACCCTCTGGCACAGCAGTGCCAGTTGTCTCAGGACTGGGCAGAAGAGCTGGGGGATGCCAGTGGTCTTGATACCGCCCCTGACACTCGCTTCATCTCTCCTCCTTCTGTAGCTACGGAGGAGGGTGCTACCTATTCTGTGGTGCTGTGGAGGGCTGCAGAGGCTCTTCAGCTAGAGTTCCCTGCAGTGGCCGTAAGGACTAACCACCTCACTGAAGTGCTTCAACCGCCGGTAAGCTCCTCGGAGCCTCTGCTGCAGTTCAATGTAGCACTGACGGACGTTCTGATGGGCACCTGGTCCAAGCCCTCCACAGTCCCTCCTGTGGACCGGAACGTGGCCCGGCGCCACCCCCCGCACCGGGCGACCCCAGCTTTCTGTCGGTGCACCCCACACCTGAGAACCTGGTTATCCAGGCCTCTACCGCCTAGACTGCCTTCCCGTCCGCTCCCCCGGATCGGGAATCCAAAAGGTTGGAACAGTTTGGGAAGAAACTGTTCTCCTCTCTTAGTTTGGGGTTGCGGTCTAACAACACCGCGTGCCTTTTGGACCGTTACACCCACTCCTTGTGGGATACGGTGGTGGACGTGCTGCCCCAGTGTCTGGAGGAGGCCCAGACACGGCTCGCCCAGGCTCTTGCCACGGGGCGGGATGCGGCACGGTACTCGATACGATGTGGGCTTGACACAACGGACTCGCTAGGTAGGGCGCGTGCGACCACAGTGGCGATTCGTAGCCACGCCTGGTGCCCCCACACGTCCGTCTAGCCACAGGCCGCAGAACCAGCCTCAATGCGGACGTGGATTCCGCCGAGGCGGAGCGAGGGGGACAGAGACCCGGTCAGCCCACATCTACCTCAGCAGCATCTGCCTCAAAGCCTTCCTAGTCCAAGCTTTCAGGCCCATTCCACGCCAGTGGGAGGCAGAGTTCGCCATCACCTACTCCACTGGCTTACCATCACATTGGACAGGTGGGTGCTGCAAATCGTCCGAAGGGGCTACTCCCTCTCCTTTGAGGCGACCCCTCCAGCCATGCCACCGCAGTACCACCGCATGTAGGGGGATCACTTGCAACTTCTGCAGGAGGAAGTTACGGCCCTCTTGCCCAAGGGGGCCATTGAGCGCGTTCCTAGCCCAGATGTAGATCGGGGTTGTTATTCCCACTACTTTCTAGTTTCCCAAGAAGGGCTAAGGGGGCCTATGCCCTATGTTGGACCTCAGGAGCGTCAACGCCTTTCTCCGGAAGGAGAAGTTCAAGATGCTCACCTTAGCTCAGGTTCTGGCTGCCCTAGACCCTGGAGACTGGATGGTAGCGTTGGACTTGCAAGACGCTTATTTCCACAGCCCCGTCCTGCCGGCCCACCGGCGTTACCTGCGGTTCACGGTAGGCCACGAGCACTTTACTGTGCTCCCCTTCGGTCTCACCAGTGCCCCTCGGGTGTTCACAAAAGTGATGGTGGTGGTCGCAGCTCATCTGCGACCACCACCATCACTTTCGTCAGCTCATCTGCGCAGATTAGGGGTTCCAGTCTTCCCCTATCTCGACGACTGGTTGTTGAAGGCGGGCTCGCCCCAGGCGGTTGTCTCCCACCTCCAGACTAAGGCTGACCTCCTGCATTTGCTGGGGTTTTCCATCAACGTGCCGAAGTCGCATCTGAGTCCCTCCCAGAAGCTCCTTTTCATCGGAGCGGTTCTGGACTCGGTGCAGTTCCGGGTCTATCCTATGGAACAGCGGATTCGGGATATTCAGGCTCTGATTCCGATCTTTCAGCCTTTATCCCGGGTTTCAGTCAGGTTGGTGCTGCGGCTACTGGGTCTGATGGCCTCCTGCATCCTGCTGGTACATCACGCCAGGTGGCGGATGCGGGCTCTGCAGTGAGACCTGAAGTTTCAATGGGCTCAGCATCGGGGCAACCTGTCCGACCATGTCTTGATCTCAGAGGGCACTGCAAGACAGTTGCAGAGGTGGTTCACGGACCACGATTGGGTCAGTGGCAGATCCCTCTCCCTACCCCAACCGGAGCACGTAGTGGTGACGGATGCGTCCCTCCTGGGATGGGGGCGCCCCATGGGAGAGGCGGACATCAGAGGCCTCTTGTATCCGGCGGAGTCCCGGCTCCATATCAACCTATTGGAGCTGCGGGCGATCCAACTTGCACTGAAGGCATTCCTTCCCTCTGTTCGGGGAAGTCTAGTGCAGGTGTTCACGGACAACACCACCGCCATGTGGTATTGCAACAAACAGGATGGGGTGGGGTCGTGGACCCGTTGTTAGGAGGCTCTGCGCCTCCGGACATGGCTGGAACATCAGGGCATCACCCTGGTGGTTCAACACCTGGCGGGCTCTCTGAACGCCAGGGCAGACGAACTCAGCCGCCGGTGCATGATGGATCACGAATGGCGTCTGAACTCGGACGTGGCGCAAGGACTCTTTCGGCAGTGGGGAGAGCCTTGGCTAGATCTATTCGCCACCGAAGAGAACGCGCAATGTCATCAGTTCTGCGTGTTGGAATTTCCAAGGCGGCACTCGCTCGGAGACGCTTTTCGGCGCGAGTGGAGTTGTGGTCTGTTGTACGCCTTTCCGCCTATACCACTTCTGCCCAGAGTGCTGAAGAAGATCAGGTGTGACCGGGCCCAAGTCATCCTTGTGGCTCCGGATTGGGCACGAAGATACTGGTATCCCGATCTACTCAGTCTGTCCATCGATCCCCTGATTCGACTGCCTCTTCAGGAGGACCTTCTGTCGCAGCAGCAGGGGACGGTCCTCCACCCGAACCTGTCCAGCCTCCACCTCCATGCGTGGAGATTGAGCAGCGACAGTTGATGCCATTTTACTTGCCTCCTGAAGTCTGTGATGCCATTCTGGCAGCCACGCGTCCCTCCACTAAAACGGTATATGCCTGCAGGTGGAACAAATTTGTGGCATGGTGCACAGCAAAGGCTGTGGATCCCCTTTCCGCCCCTATTTCTGAGGTTCTCCTCTTTCTTCTTTCCCTGGCCCAGCAGGGCTCTGCTCTGGGCACCCTCAAGGGATATCTTTCAGCTATTTCTGCTTTCTTACGGCTTCCTGATCAGCCTTCTCTTTTCAAATCCCCTGTTGTTGCTCGATTCTTTAAAGGCATTACTCTTATGTTTCCTCCTGTCCCTTTCGTAATGCCTCAGTGGGATTTGAACCTGGTGTTAACCTATCTGATGTGCGCTCCCTTTGAGCCTCTTCAAAATTGTCCTCTTCGTCTTCTGACTATTAAGACTGCCTTCCTGGTTGCCATCACCTCTGCTAGACGGGTGAGTGAGCTCCAGGCTCTATCTTCTAAGCCTCCTTTCCTTTCTGTCCATCCGGACAAATAAATAATTCCTTTATTGCCACCACTCAGCAGCAAGAAAAAACAAACATCCAGTTCTTAGAATATAGAATACAGAATATCTAAGAACATTCCAACACTAACAAAACACATCAACAACCTCCGCTCTCCCTTCTGACATTGCCTGCTAAAAGAGAGAAATTATATATATTAACATTTCCATATTCCGAGTCCATGAACAGTAAATAATTAAAACGATCCAAACGAGATCTTCTTTCTTTCCCAAGGAAAAGATGATAGCCATCCAAAAACGATCAATCCCAGTCAGTTTAACTTTGACCTGCATAAATACAAGACATAAGCATTAGGGTTCGGGAAACTGATAACGGGAGGGATAATATTAGCCTCCGTGTCCTTAATAAAATCCAGATTTTCAGCCCACCATGGCTGTGGAAAATCTACATTTTATGGCACGACACGGAGGCCAACATTATGCAAGTTCAAAGCACATTAACAATACATTGAGCTGCATTCTCAATAGGCTTAAAATAATATTTCCTAAACACAGAATCTGATGACCAATCTGCACACTTTAAAATGTCTTGCAAACTACCTCCCAAAATACGAGCTTTTGATGCAGCTGCACCTCTCACTGAATGTGCACCAAACTTACTAATATCTATACCTGCTTTCTCCATTAAAGTTTTCACCCATCTTGCCAAAGTTGGTGCAGAAACTGCTTTATATGGATACCTGAAAGAAATAAGTAATTGATCTACCCCAACAGGTCTTACAGACCTTGTTCTGCATTCGTACTCTTTTACACAGCGCACCACACAAAGTTTTTCCTTATCTTGAAAATACGGATAAAAAATAACATTAGAGTTAGTTTTTGTTCTTTGTCTTACATAAAAACAGATACCCTCAGGAGTAAAGCATCTGCTTGTTACTTCTAAAGCACGTACATCAGAAACCCTCCTAAACGAAAGAAGGCATAATAACAGGCATAATAACATTGTGAGTTTATAAGATAAATCTTTTAGGTCCAACAGACCATTATCATCCCATGACTCAAACAAACGTAATACTATACACACATCCCAAAGAGAGGTATACCTTGGACCAGGAGGTTTAGCCAACCTAATACTCCTCAATAATCTTCTGACCATAATGTCTTGACCAACAGTATTTCCATTTATCAAAATATGTCCAGCCGATATTGCAGATCTATACAAATTCACTGACCTATATGCCAAACCTCTTTGAAATAAATCAGTCAAAAAATTCAAAACATGTACTACATCCGCTGATACGGGATCCAAATTCCTTTCCACACACCAACCATTCCATCTATTCCATGCAGACTTATATACCTTCCTTGTCCCATGTGCCCAAGATTCCTCAATGAGTTTCGATGCCTCTGATGAAAGTCCTGGCTTATTCCAGACTCTCCTGAAAGTCTCCATGCCAACAGAAGAAGTTGACCTGAATCCACCAAACTGTGAACCTCCCCCAACGGGCCTCTCAAGATCCCTTTGTACATTGGAATTAGAATTGGAAAATCTACACTCATCTCCAGTAACATAGGATACCATGCTTGCGAGCTCCAAAACGGGGTGATCATCACCACCGTTTCTTTCCACTTCCGTATTGTCCCTGTCACTCTGCTTATCATTGAAAACGGAGGAAAAGCATATGGATTTAGACCTCTCCAATCCTGCAGAAAAGCATCTATCCCCATTGACTCCGGGTCCGGATGCCAACTGAAAAATCTTTCTAGTTGAGTATTTACTCTGTTTGCAAAAAGATCTGTCTGAAAAGGACCCCAAAATTGGTTCAACTTCGCAAACACTGATCGATCTAACATCCAGTCGCTGGAATCGTAAAAATTCCTCGAAAACCAAGGTTGTGCTCAGGACTCGTCCTTCCTTTCGCCCTAAGGTGGTAACTGCTTTTCACATCGGCCAGTCTGTTACACTGCCCACCTTCTTTCCGCCTCCGCATCCCTCGAAAGAGGAAGAGAGGCTCCACCGTCTAGACCCAAAACGAGCACTGTCCTTCTATCTGGACCGCACAAAACAGTTCCGGGTGGACGACCAACTCTTTGTTGGCTACGTGGGCGCTAAGACAGGGCGGGCAGTGCACAAGCGCACCATCTCTCGGTGGGTCGTTTTGTGCATTAAGGCCTGTTATTCCTTGGCTAAGAAGGAACCTCCTGAGGGGCTGAGGGCCCATTCCACTTGGGCCACAGCGGCTACTACTGCCCTGGGACGGGGAGTCCCTCTGCAGGACATTTGTCAGGCAGCTACATGGGCCTCGCTGCACACGTTTGCCAAGCATTACTGCCTGGACAGCCAAGTCCGGAGAGATGGCTTCTTTGGCCGTTCCGTTCTCCAGGACTTCCTGGTGTGATCTTGGTTCGCAGACCCACCACCGGGGTTGGTATTGCTGGGGTATCTATTCTAAGGTAAGGAATCTAACTAACGTGTTTCTTTCAGATGAACAAGTTACTTACCTTCGGTAACGATATATCTGTAAGAAACATTAGTTAGTTAGATTCCTTACCGCCCCACCCATCCTCCCCGTTCTGCGAACTGATATCTAGGGTTAAGGACATCCCTTTTAGGGCCCTTGATTTATGGCACCGGTGTCGGTCTCTTGCATGGCTATGCGTTCCTGACGCAGAAAACTATGTACAAGAACTGACGTCAGTGCGCGAGGGCGGCGTCTAAGTACTCCGATGACGTCATCCCGGTGATCATGACGCCGATGACGGACGTGGAGCCGCAGACTACGCCTAGCGACGCGCAAGGGTATTGCTGACGAAAATCTTTCCGGATCCAGCCTGACGCCTGGGGATATTCTAAGGTAAGGAATCTAACTAACTAATGTTTCCTACAGATATATCGTTACCGAAAGTAAGTAACTTGTTCATTAGGCTAGTTTTCAGAGAAAACCACATAACATTTATGCAGCAGGTGGGCACACACTGCCTCACATCCCATCACTCAGTTTGCCCCGATGCATCATAATAAATGCAGTGCATGATAACACTTACTTCAGTGTCAGGCTTTAGGTTTTTCAGCCCTATTGGTGCAACCAATGCTGTGTATCTCTAGACACGTGTTTCAGGATAGTTGTCCTTCTTCAGTAGAGAGTAACACATTCTTTGGGGGTGCTGGAAATGCTGCCCAAATTCTTCTGTACCACTCGCTGGGCGCAGATGCATCAACCAGAGCTCATCAGCTCATTAGCTCAAGGGAGCCTTTTCAAACAGGAGGAGGGTGGGCACACACTGCCGGTCATTTCACAGACACCTCACAACTGACCCACAAGTCTTTGGAACTACAATAGAAAACAATGAACCAAATCTGTTCACAATAATCTTGACAACTTTGTTAACCTTTCTACTTTTGTGTACCGTTTTTCTGTGGCTTCTTCTAAACTCTGAAAGTCCTTAGTGAAAGTCGGAAATCAAACCTGGTCCAAAGTACATGAATGTGTACTGAATGCCCTTCTGCCCCTGGAACCTCTCTCAATGGGCATTAATTACTCTGTCCTTTCAATTAAATGCATTTTTGTAATGTCTTCATCAGCCTCTGCAGGTTTTTTTCTTGGGGACTCCTTACCCCACTCTTCCTTTAAATCTTCCGCATCCTCTCACTTTCTTCTTTTTTACAACAATTCCTCAAACCAATTGCTACAGCATCACCAATTTCTCCTTCTTTGCCTCAGCCTCACTCAAATTTAACACCTGACAGATATATTCTTCAATCCACTCCTAGCTGCCCAGCTACATAACAAGCTGATGATATGCCACTCTTCCTCGACTACTTACCTGCTATGTTCCCTTTAAGCTGCGCGCACACTCGCAAATTAACTTCCATCCCCGCCTAGTAACTCTCTGCCTAGCACGAAGTGAGGTACTTACTACTTACTGTCAGTGTTCGAAGTGGGGAGAAAAAAGTAGGGAGACTGTGGGCGGAGAATTAGAGGGCGGGAATAACCTAAGGATTGGGGCAGTGGCGGAGTCAGAGGTGTGGACAGAAAGAGCAAATCATTCTAATTTTTAGTATTTGTTTGGCATTTCACTACCCAGTTACAGCTTATTACGCTATTTAATTCAACCAATGAATACACATCTATTTAAGGTATAATATGAGTTGTTGACATTCAGAAAGTGTGATATGTTTCCAATCACAAAATACCCCAAATACGCTTAGAAGTGGAATCACAAGCCAATTGTCTCCGAGCATGGAGTTTCTGTCTTCAGCACTTCTCTCTTTTTCTACAAGAGCAGTTCAAACATGAATGGCAAAATATCCTAGTTTGCAAATGTTTACTATATAATCATGGCTGTGCAATATTTGCCACATAATGCATCATCTGCTGCATAATTTGACGATTTTAACCAATAATTTGTTTGTAGCACAAACAGATCAAAAGTTACCAAAAGATGTGACTTGTGTTTCTGAGAAGTGGAGGGCCGTTGGCAAAGGTTGACTGGTCACCTTTCTCACTACTGCATTTATATGTTACACTAGTACTAATAAGGCAAAATCTTCGCAGAGACTGTTAGCATGTTTAGAAATGTCAAAATAATACAGTATCAGAAAATATGCTGCATTACGCTGCAGCCTTTCTTTTGCTGCCTGATTTAGTCAACAATCGCATAATTTTGCCCCCCATTACTGTATAATTCCAGTGCCCCAAAGCAGGCAGCACATGCTAAAAATGCATGTGCATGAAGCAGAGAGGCCATTAAGTTTGCGAACTGAGTTTGGTGTGCGTGCAAATCCTGCATTGTCGATCCCTGGTGAGTTGCAGCTACTACTGCTGAAACAAAGCCAATAGAGGTACCAATGGATGAGGCGGACTGGCCTCAAGCGCAGGGGCGACTTCAGCACTGGTGGCACCCTGTGCGACAATCTTTTTTGGCGCCCCTCTTTCCCATGACCTCCTCCTTGGATTCTCTCACTACCATCTGGCCAAAGTGCCCCTTAACTCTCCATGGTCCCTCTCTCACATGCATTTAATTTGTTTTAAAGTGCTGGTGAAGGCTGGCTTTACTAATCCACTCAGCTATCCACAGAAAATATAGATCTGTTCTTTGCAGAAGGCATATTAACCTGCTGTGCTACTTTAAGGCGAGTCAAAACTGCCACTAGACAAAGCTCCATCTCAGTCTCTCTAGCAGGAACATTAATTACAAGAGTTATCATGACATTTTTATTGGTGCCTGAAAGCTGGAGGCACAAGGAACTCTGCAGCAGGTGATTTTAAATTGTAAGTTGTTGCTAAACACTGCACCCCCCCCTGAGGCCAGTGCCCCCCAAACAGGTCAGCACCCAGTGCCGCTGCACCGGTCGTTCCACCCTAAAGCTGGCCCTGATTCCCTCACTACCACCCTTTAACAGTGCTCCTCAAGTCTCCATAACCACACACTCTCTCTCAGATGCATTTAATTTGATGTACAGCGCCACTGATACCAGTGTAGGTTGTCAGAGCACTTTACATCACATATATTACACGGAGACAATCAATCATATATGTGTAAATCACTGTATAGACAATATTACATAAGACAAAGGACTACAAGGTGTAGGAGTCCCATGTCAACCATACTGGTAGGCAGTATAGTTTAATAGTGATTGGTCTGGAGAAACACAGACTCTGGGGCAGATTTATGAGCCCCTTGCGCCACTTTTGCGTCACTTTTCCCATGTTAAAAGTGACGCAAAAGTGGCGCAAGGAGCTCATAAATCTGCCCCTCTGAATTTAGAACGCAACACCAGGGTTGGGGTTTCTCTTTAATTACCAGAATTGATTTCTATCCAAATGAACCCTTTTTGCAACATTAGAATAATCAAAGACTGGGGAAAAAACAATGCTCTAATTTATACCTTGCAGTTTCCATTCAGCTCTTAGATGACAGTTAATAGCTCTCTGTTCTATGTTAGGATTTCAACTTATAAACTGCAAGTAACAAAAAGATCTCTCTGACAAAAGCAGTAACCCACTGACCTATTTACATTATGTGCACTTTGTGATCTGTATGGTACATGTTCTCTGCAGCAGTCATATTAACCCTCTACGCTCCCTTTCCATGAGTCAAAACTTACACTTGACAAAACTCCATCTCTCTCTAGGAAGAACATTAATCACCAGAATTATCAGGGCATTTTTATTGTTGCCGAAAATTGCTGGAGGCCTGGAAGGAGGCAGCAACTGCTTTTTAGAAACATAATATATTTGCCCATAATCCTGTGAGTTTGCAATCCTGTAGATGACTCCTTGTGAAAATAAAAAAATACAAGTCTTTATCCTTAAACAAGTTTTATATGGGAATACTTCTCTGATTCCAGACATGTATTTTGATGACTTCTCAGACTAACAGGCTACACAAATTCTAAATTCCAACCATCTGCACAGCTGCAGCAACTATGGATCACAATTGCCTAAGCAAGGATGCTATGGACCACACGGAACTTCAGGCGTTTACAGTGGCGTGGCGGCCGCCGTTTAAGTCTTGGGAGAGTCCTGTGACTCCTTAGAGATAAGCGGTTATATTTGTTTCCTCGGCTAATTTTGAAACGTGCTTCACTTTTCCTGACCTTAGTGTTCTTGAAAGAGTAGAGCCTCCTTATGAAACCTGCCATTTATTCATTCAGCCGTTTAGTGTAGCGCCTCACTATCAGATGTGAGGCTTGTCTTCATTCAGCTGTTTAGTGCAGCGCCTCACTCTCAGAGAGAGTAGCAACTGTAGGGCAAGGAGAAAGTGGAAAGGAGATGGCCTGTGTAACTCCCAACTCCATCAAGAGGTGAACTGAGTCCTAACCGTTGTCACAAGTCACCCAGCGTTCCCCCTGCAGCAGTGGTGCACCGACCAGGCTCCAAGTCTAGCTTTCTGGCCAGTGCATCATTTTACATTTTGGTGCTCTTAGTCTCTAAGATCTCTTTAAAGCGCCTATAAAATAAAACAATATTTGTTTAGTTATTTTCTCACATTTTGAACCTTTTATTTCTCTACGTCTCTAGGCTGCACTTTGGAATAGAAAAATGTCCGAAAAAGACATTTCCAGCAAAAGTATTGTTCGTTTTTGGATCCATTTCACGGAGGAACAAATAAATGAAAGGAGGAAAGGGAGGGGTGAGAAACCGTTTCTTGAAGTCGGGGTTTCCAGTAAGTGAGGAGAAGCAAGACAGAAAGAGAGGGAGGATGAGTGAGAAAGAGAGGGGGACAGCTGTCAGCGGCAGAGCAGAGGTCGACACTGACCTTGTCTTCACTGAGGAGGAAGAGACGTTGCCGTTCCTTCTCTGCCCGCCCGCCCGCCCCTGGACGTGTGTTTAAAATAATAAAGTAGGGGAAGAAGGAATGAATCAAATTAAAGAAGTAGGGGCACGCCGTGCCCTGCCGATCCCGCCCACTTCGACCACTGCTTCCCCAATAATACTATAATGGGGCACAGGAATGCTCTTGGAGGTCACAAGTTGTGCAGCCATGCGCGAGGGCCGTTTTCAACAGACGTTTCACAGCGTGTCATCTGCGGCACATTGTAATTCAACCTAGCTGCTTTGGATGGCCATTAGTTGCTCCGTGGGTTGCAGCCGAGGGAAAACTTGTCTTATCTAGGCCTCAAAAGGACACCTGCTTGGTAGAGGTACAAGTAGGGTTGCTGCCTTTCCTGTACAAAAATACCATTTATTGTTTCAAGAGTCTGCAAAGGTCAGGGCATGATACTAAACAGGACTTTAAACATTCTTGTATATATTGATTTGTAACATGCCTTCTCTGCCTTTGTTTACTTCATCAGTCAGGAGTCGTTCACGCAGTTCAAGCACACGTTTAAAAGTGCTTTCTAGTTACATTACTGTTTCAGGTCCGCACAGATAAAATACCGGCTTTAGGTTATTTTGCTTATTTCTGTGCAGGCCGGGATATTAAAATACTGGTGGTGCAGGTGGAGGACTGACCAGGTGGAGAAGCAAGGAGCACAAAATATATATTAAAGTGCGTTGAAGGCTTGGTGAAACAGTTTGCACACCAACAACTCAATCGGTGAATACAATATGAGCTGTAAACTCCTACATAGAATAGGTTTGTTTCCAGCTCGAGACTCCACATGAAGAAATATTTTACCAAACTGCCATGTACAATAGATGGCGGGCTGGAGACCATTTTGTTCCGGGCACTGGTATTATGCGGCAGAGGCGCACCAAATTATGCCGCAGAGTTGACTAAATTGAGCAACAAGACAAAATATGCAGCATAATACAGCACATTTCATAGCATTACTCCTTATGTTGTAATTTTTCCACATGGCAACTGGGCAAAGATTCCTCCTCATTAGTACCAGTTTAACAGCCAAATACAGAAATTAGCAACTGAAAGATGACCAGCTATTCCCACAGCACGGGAAGACATTTCAACACGTTTTTAGTAACTTTCGATCCGTTTGAGCTATAAACTATTTTTTTCAGGGAAACCTACAGATTATACAGCAGATGATGGATTGGGTGGCATATGTAGCAAATCCATAATTATGCTGAAAGAGAGTTACAGCAGTGCATCGTTCCAGTGGCCTTGTCCTTGGTATATTACGCACTTACCTAGTCTAAGGCTTTCCCTTCCAGCTGAAGGAAGAGGAGGAGATTGAGAGCATTGATGAGGCTGTGTAATTGCTCACAAGTATGTTCCCTAGCTTTCACATTCTAGATGGTGTGAGCATTTTAGTTTGTGACATAATTACATTAGAACAACTGCCTCAAAAGTAGTTGTACCTAAATATGGGTCAAAGTGCACTGTTTAACACTGAATTTCAAGCCGACCTTTAGAGTGTCAAATGCCACTGATTGTAACTTGCACTGCTATGCTTGTTCGCATAGGGAGTCGTTGGATGTCTTTGGTTCACCTAGCCTTTCCTGCAGTGCACAGACACATTTCATTGCCGCACACAGAGGGAAAACATTTAAGGGACCATTGCTTGCCTCTTCTACCACATAAATTCTGCTTATTACTTCTTATGCAGGCCCCTTTCTTGTCCATTTAACATAGTATTCCATTAGTTTCTTTTTCTCTTCTGGGACTTTCCCTATCACTCTTTTTGGCCCTTAAGGTGGTGGTGGCCAACGAACATTCAACAAATCTTCAACAAGACGATTCTCATCTTCTGGTTCCTGAGGAATCGAAAGTGTCACCAAAGAGGGATATAACCCAGCCTCTTCCGCAAAGCACTCATGGCAATTCTCTTTCTGCAAAGCTTCTCTTTTTCATACCAGCGAATATTCTGCACACCTGTCCCTTTGCCTTCCTCTTTTTGGCCTTATGAGTCGCTCACTGTTCCCATTCATTCATTGCGTCTTTTGTTCATTCAGGCAGCTTGGCAAATACTGCAGATGTTTAATTTCAAATTAATCAATCTCAGGAAATTGCAATTTCAAGTCTTTCTGGGTGAGCTCATGCAATTCTCTCAATGACAAGCAAGTATGTATAGTAACCTTTATCAATATTGTACGCACTAGTGGTCCTTTGCGGGGAATGAAGGTAGTTGTGCTTCCTCTAATCTGCCTTTACTGCTAGACTTACCCAACACTTATAGTAGGGAACCTACTACTCATACACCTGGAGGGAAACTGCCCCTCCTCAAATATTTCCTCCCTCAACCTGGAGGGGAACCGCCCTCCTAAGTCACTTTTGCACTCACAACCTCTAAGAGAGAAACCTGTCACAGTTTGGCTATCTCTTATGCCTGTGACACTACCTCAGTAACAGCAAAGTTCTCAATCACACCTGCCTACAACCTCTAATAGACCTTCTGATCCTGATGGGCCTACCCTTTTGGCAGACTCATTCATAAACTTGGAGGGCAACCACCCCTCCACTGAAGCAAAAAAAAAGACCCACACTTTTCCTCCAACAGCCTGCTCTTGTGCATTCACTTCATGGTGAGGGAGAAGGCAGAAAAAACTGGTATCCCTTTTACCTCTCACAGGTGACCTAACAACAGTCTACCTTTTTGATCCCCCAGTATCCTTTATTTCCCATCTCCCGCGCTATGCCTGTAGTCGCTCTCTCAAAGAACTGCTAGGGTTGCGGGCATGCCACTTACCAATGCTGCCAAGTCAGACCTGCAAGCAGAGGTCAGAATATTTGGGGTATATCCCTCGGTATGGCACGCCTTCCATGTCTGCCTGATTCACCGCGACTTGACTGCCACAGATCCTCTGATCAGATGATAAGTGCTGATGGTGTGCATGTATTCTCCACCACAGCTGTCAACGTCCTACTTTAAATAAAATTCATAAGCAAGGTCGTTCTTTGAGAGCAGTCTTAAGTTTTATTCAGCTGAATGACATGGGAGCTCCAGCAATATGTCTGAAAAAAAATCTATGCACATGTAATTATACCCTCGTTCATGAAAGGGAACTTACTCATCATAGAACTCTCCATGACCTCTTTTGATTACTTGCAGTGCACCTGTGTGTTAGCTGAAATCGGGGAATCCCCTGATTCCCAACTGGTTACTGCTCCCACGCATGGCGTGGGGCACATATTGGAAGTAATCTTCTCAAATGATCCACTGATGCAAATTAGTGAGGTGCTTCCTCTTAGCTGGTCGGACCACCATGCAGTTGGATTTGTGCTTTCTTGGAAGTCCTCGAATGATGATTCTCGCAAGGCTATTAATAGAGTGGTCAAGTGTAATTGGAAGGGTTTGTCAGAGGCCTCCTTTTCCACTGCCCTTAGAAATAGTAACGGTACTACCCTGAGTATGTTAATCTAGCCACAGTAGAGTTCTCATCCTGGCTTAGCTCTACCTTAGACTCTGATGCCCCTTTTAAGGCAACTCAGAGACACAAGGAGCTGCTAACAGCCCTGTGGTTCTCTGATCAGCTTAGACTGCTTAGACCTGCATGCCAATGACGAGAACGGGACTGGCCAAAAAAGACATCCATGAAAAAAACATATATAGAGCCTTGATTAGAGATTACAAATTACCAATTAGAGAGGGAAAATGTAGCTTCCGTACCAACAACAAACACCGCTAATTCCTCAGGGAACTGTTTAAAGTGATAAATCTTATGTTGTCCCTTAAAAGTTCAAATAACTTGGATGTAACTCAGCACTTCTGTAATAAACTGACTCACTATTTTCAATCAAAAATCTTCAATTATTCAGAATTTGACTCTACCAATAATGAAACACAGAATTCTGTAGACTCTGACTTACTGGCTGACCCAGACTCCATGGAGGGCAGAGAGGGAATTACAGAGGATGAAGCAATACTTACTTCCTTCACACATATATTGGAATATTAGCCAGAGAATTATCTTCTCAATGTTAAGTTGGAGTCCCTTTTTGAACCCTGCCCACCTAAAACTATTCATTTAGTAGTTAGTATGATTGCCGCCCCTCTGGCCTCATTCATGACTAGAGCTATTGCCACGGCATGCTACCTAAGACTGCGGAAAGAAGCAGCAGTTAGGCCTCTGCTAAAATACACCTAACCTGGACTCCCAATGACTTAAAAAACTATCATCCCATAGCTTTGCTTCCGACTACCATGAAAATCCTAGAAAAACACCTGAATGTTCAGCTCATGTCCTTTATTGAGGAACATGAGCTATTGGATAGCTCCCAATTTGGTTTCAGGAGCTGCCAAGGCACTGAAATCGCCTTGGTATCAGCAGTGGATGGTATCAGAGTGCTGGTCAATGTGGGTCAGGCTGCAGCACTAATGCTATTGGATCTGTCCGCAGCCTCTGATATGACTTTTCCGACTTTATTGACAGATCACCAGCGCATTTTAAGTTTTAAAGACCTAAATGCTTTTGTAATCTTCCCTAATTGAGAAATCACAAATAGAAACCTACAGTCAATTTAAATCAAATTCCTTTGATCTGCCACATGGGGTACCTAGGGATTTTACCTTAATCCTACACTGTTCAATTTATATGTATCCCCTCTGGCTGAACTGATTCAGTCCTCTGGCCTACAGGCCCTTTCATATGCAGATGACACACAGATAATTGCATCCATCACGGATGATGGGCATTCCATAGCCGTCAATTTCAACAACTGCATGAAGGCTATTGCCAATTGGATGAGGATTAATTGTCTGAAGTTAAATGCAAACAAGACAGAGGTAATTATTGTTGAAGGTCAACCTTCAATTTGTAACAATAAATCGTGGCCAGATGCACTTGGAACCCTGCCTCTACCTACTAAATCGTCAAAAAATCTGGGTGTCCGTGTGGATCAGCATCTTGAGTTTGATCTACAAGTTAACCGATCTCTATCTACCTGCTTGAATATCATCAGGATACTCCGTAAGGATTTCCTTATATCCCAGTGCCAGCTAGAAAATGTGTTGTTCCGGCCCTGATTTTCTCACAACGTGATTATTGCAATGCGCTCTACCTAAACATTAATAAATCGTCTCTTAATAAGCTGCAAACTGTCCAGAATGTAGCAGTGAGGTTGAAACTAGATATTCCTAAATTTCAGTCAATCTCAGCAGAGCTGATTAAGCTTCACTCGATGCCAGTTAGAAAGCGAATTAAGTTCAAGGCTGTGTGAATTGCCCATAAGGCTTTATATAACTCAGGAACTAAAGGAATCAGAGCAATGTTCCACTGGTATGTGCCGACCAGGTCTCTCTGCTCAGCTAATCATAACCTGATGGTGATCCCTACATTTTTTAAAGCATGATGGGGAGGTAGATCCTTCGTTGAGGCTACTGCCAAGTTATGAAATACCCTTCCATGTCATATTATTAGCCTGAAAAAACATATGGCCTTAAGGAAAGCTCTTAAAAGCTGGCTTTTCATTCTATCAGGTCCATGGGCTTTAGGTCTGAGTATGGTATCAGGGCCTTGATGCCTTCAAGTAAATGTGCGCTTTTACAAATTTATTTCACCTACAGTGACTCCCCTTAGAATTTTCAGGCTTCCAGGGTACCTAAGCAGGTCCATCCCTTTAGAGGCCCTCAGAGGGGTTGGGGGCAGCGCCACTGGCCCTGGAAAGACAGGTCCACAAAGTCCCATTAGGTCTAGAGTATCCCAACACTCCCATCTTGTATCTGTATCTCCCTTATGCACAGGTTAAGTAGGGTTGAAAGTTCCTGAAGGTATGCCTCTCCGACCAGTCCCATGATGCCACCTTATCACAGCCGCAGCGTGGAGGTTTTGTTGGCTGTATTTTTGGAACCTTTGCGTTGTCCCTCTGACTGTGGGCTCTGGGAGAGTGACGTGGGGCTTCCACCTGTATTTTGGACCTTGGGGGCTTGTTGAGCGATGCCTGAACAGCGGAGGCGGACTCCAAGTCCCAGGATTCCCCCACTGAGCACACCTGGGCTGGGAACGAGCAACGCCCACTCCCCCTGCTGCTATAACTGACCTCGCGGCAACCCGCTTCGCGCATGCCGCAGCATGGAGGTTTTGTTGGCTGTATTTTTGGAACCTTTGCATTGTCCCTCTGACTGTGGGCTCTGGGAGAGTGATGTGGGGCTTCCACCTGTATTTTGGACCTTGGGGGCTTGTTGAGCGACGCCTGAACAGCGGAGGCGGACTCCAAGTCCCAGGATTCCCCCACTGAGCACACCTGGGCTGGGAACGAGCAACGCCCACTCCCCCTGCTGCTATAACTGACCTCGCCGCACCCGCTTTGCAGGTGCCGCAGCGTGGAGGTTTTGTTGGCTGTATTTTTGGAACCTTTGCGTTGTCCCTCTGACTGTGGGCTCTGGGAGAGTGACGTGGGGCTTCCACCTGTATTTTGGACCTTGGGGGCTTGTTGAGCAACGCCTGAACAGCGGAGGCGGACTCCAAGTCCCAGGATTCCCCCACTGAGCACACCTGGGCTGGGAATGAGCAACGCCCACTCCCCCTGCTGCTATAACTGACCTCGCCGCACCCGCTTCGTGGGTGCCACAGCGTGGAGGTTTTGTTGGCTGTATTTTTGGAACCTTTGCGTTGTCCCTCTGACTGTGGGCTCTGGGAGAGTGACGTGGGGCTTCCACCTGTATTTTGGACCTTGGGGGCTTGTTGAGCGACGCCTGAACAGCGGAGGCGGACTCCAAGTCCCAGGATTCCCCCAATGAGCACACCTGGGCTGGGAACGAGCAACGCCCACTTCCCCTGCTGCTATAACTGACCTCGCCGCACCAGCTTCGCGGGTGCCGCAGCGTGGAGGTTTTGTTGGCTGTATTTTTGGAACCTTTGCATTGTCCCTCTGACTGTGAGCTCTGGGAGAGTGACGTGGGGCTTCAACCTGTATTTTGGACCTTGGGGGCTTGTTGAGCGACGCCTGAACAGCGGAGGCGGACTCCAAGTCCCAGGATTCCCCAACTGAGCACACCTGGGCTGGGAACGAGCAACGCCCTCTAAGGATATTACTATTTAACCATCCCAGTGTTCCCGCGTCCCGGGAGAAGCCCGGGAGAAGCCCGGGACAAGGGCGGGACCGTTTGTGACCGTTAGTGGCCGGGAGAGGTCGGGTCGGGCCACCCCTCCTGGTTTTTTGGTTTTGTGCCTTCTAAATCTGTAATGTATAATGGATGATCTTTTAAAAAAGCAGCTAGTGTAAAAAATCTATTAACACAGATTGCAATTGTAGCTCACAGGTTATTCTTCTTCATGTTATAATATTTTTCCTGTGTAATACATAGTGTTGTATTTCTTTGCCTGCTGTTATCTGTGTCCACAACATCTATTCCTTTATCCATAGTCGTAAAGAATGGGGAAGAATAACCCCGTGCTATCTGTCCCCGCCTCAAATCATAAAGTTGTTCTAAATCAACCACTACCCACTCTGACAGCAATTGACCGTATGTTGCAGAAAACCATCGGGGTGGTGGCTAATGCCATTAAAAATACAGAACGCCGCCTCTCTCTCCCTGTTGGTCCTCTTCCTTCTTTGCCCATTGCCAATATATCGACGTTCACTATTAACTCCCAGGACTCAATACTGGCACCATCTTTTGCTGCTCTTCCAGGGGTCCACCATATACCCATAACTCAGGACACTGCTCCGACCACGGGCAATGTTTCCCCTGAATTCCTGCCCTTTTCAACAAGGTTATCATTGACCCCCACTACCTTTCTCAATAAGTCCATCACTGTTCCTTCTGCTCAGGTAGAGGATCTTACAGCCAATGGGTCCTGTGAGACACCATTAAGTTCAATCTTGGTCCCTGCCTCACCGCTGAGCGTAAACAGTGACAGCTCGCGGGTAACAAATAATGAAAAACTCCTCTGCTATTTCAGGGCAACAAACGTATAGAGCACCCACGAAGGCCATTGATCCACAACTAAGCACCAGACCTCAAAAACCTGGTTCTGATAATACTACCCAGTCACTACCTGGCCTTAGGTCTTTATTGCCTCAATCAAGGAAGAATACTGAAACTATTGTTAGGCCTTCCCAGATGGCTTTAAGGGCAACTGAAGCCAAGGTTTTAGAAAGAGGGGTGAGCGACTTGTGTAAGGACACAGAATCTGCAGGACAGGTGTATAATAACCTCGGTGTTCCCAAGGATTACTCCCCGACTGGTAATCCTAAGAGGTAATTCCCACACATTGATTTACCCCCACAATCATCACCATATGCCATAGTGCTAGTTGGCGTTACGGAGCTACCCCAAGAAAAATCAGAAACCTACCCTGAGCTAAGAAATAAAGCAGTGCATTGGCTAAATAAGAATAGACCACTTCCGTCCAAGATATCTGGGGAAATATTATTTGCGAGAAGGTTAAGTTGGCTGGGTCACAGAAGAAAGGATTCGCCGGGGGACTGCATCGTCATCAACTTCAGGGACATGCGGGTGGTTCAACATATATGCAATTGGCCTGCTCATTACGGTGAGAGTGAAATCCACACTAGGGATTTGAGTTTTTGCTACCCCCAATTTCCCCTCTTATCGTCAACTACCTGTCACAGGGGCATAGTAAATGTGGAACTGATGGAAGGGACTAGAACCAGATATAACATCCCGACCTTTAACTATTTTGATAAACTCTCTGAACTGGAAAGGGTGGATTGACTTCGGCTGGAGGGCCTGTTACCTAACACTATGATTAATACATCTACCGCTGGTGCATACTTAGATAACTCGAACCTAGATGGTGACATGAATGAAGAAGCCCCCTCCAACATTACCCAGATTATCCACTATGAGGAATTCACGGGAATGGAACTTGAATCTGTAACAAACAAAGATGATCCATCCCTGGAAATATTATTCTGGAATGTTGCTGGTCTGCGCGCAAAGGTTGCGAATGGCATCTGGCTTGATTTCGCTCGCAACTTTGGCATTTTATGCTTACAGGAAACATGGGCGCCATCCGAACTACACGTTGAGGGCTATAAAACATATTTTTCTCCCGCACTGCCCTCTCCCTCTGGTAGAGCAAAAGGTGGTTTGACTATATTTGTATCTAATACTCTTCAATTCACAAGTATAGTCCCTATTAAATTGGACGTGAACTTCCAAATACTTACTCTCCATCAGAATAATACTAAGGCCCTTGTAATAGTGAACTTTTATAATAATCTTTCTGTGGATGGTTTAATAAAGGCGATGAAGGAAATATACTTGTGTCTCCAAGAATTATCCAATAAGGTACACAAGTAGTTGGTTATAATATGGGGTGGGGATTTTAATCAAAATCTTTGCAATCAGAGCGCAAACACAGTTTGTGGTATTATGGATGAAAATGGCGACCCGGTAACTCATTTCCCCCACACTTCAGTTGGGCATTGCTTTAATGGAACTATCTGTGGTTTGGATCTTGCTCTTGTCAATGATCTGGTGAACCCTCCCATACCTGTCATGCCTACTTTTAATGGCAGAGGTAGGCTAAGTACAATTGACTTTATTTTTCTCTCGGTGTTAGCGGGAAAGGATTTACTCAACTGTAAAACTCATGATATCGCTATTAGCGACCATTATCCAAATAGTATTACCCTAAAAACCATAAAAAAATGTGAGAGGTTTAACATCAAGACAACCTTAAGTCAAAATAAGTTAACAATAGATAGATTAAATGGCTATTCTTTAAGGTGGGAAAAAGTGGATCAGATGGCTATCACAGCAACACTGGTTGTAAATTTAAGACCAGTGATTGACAAATGCCTTGACCCAGACACTACCAACGAGGGAATTATGGCAAATTTCACAATATTGCTAGCAGCAATTAAGGAAATTCTATTTGTTAATATAAAAACTGGCAAAAATAGAACTAAGGGTTGGTTTGATAGTTCCTGTACAAAAGCTCACCAGAACCTGAAAGCAGCCCTTCATAAAAAGGTCAGAAATACCAAGGAAATCGCAGCTTTCAGGAAAATTTATAATCAGGCCTTAAAATGCAGGAAGAATAGCCTGAAAAAAGACCTTTGGGACCAACTGCATAAATCATGTACTCTGAGGGACACCGCCGCCTTCTGGAAGGTTGTAAAGTCCCCTTTTCTATCAGACACAACGATTAATCCTAGCATTGATGTTGCGATTGATGAACAGGTATGGGTTGATTATTTTGGGCGGATATTTAGCCTCCCTTCAACCGCAACACATTTAACTCTATCCGGGTCAAAAGCAACATCCTTTCCCTTGCCTATCGATATATCATACGAGGAGGTGGAGCTCGCCCTAATGGCCACCAAAAATAGTAAAGCCCCAGGCCCCGACGGGGTCCCAATCGATCTTTTTAAATTCACCATGGATCTATGGCTGCCAATTTTAACTAGGGTTCTCCAAGCATATTGTGCTTTGGGACTTATTGACTCGTGGTCTCAATCAATTCTTGTGCCTATTTTTAAAAAAGGGGACCGCCAATCACCATCTTGCTACCGCCCTATTTCCCTGTTGGATTCGCTGGGGAAAGTGGCTGGTCGTGTTATCTTGGAACGCCTCCAGCAATGGGCATCAGATAATAAAGCTCTATCTGACTTGCAATTTGGGTTCCGTGAGGGCCTGGGAACAACAGAACAAGCCCTTAATCTATCTTTATTAATAGGTAAATATGTAAATGCCAAAGGGGGGGCTCTATATATGGCATACGTTGATCTTTCAGCAGCATTTGATTGTCTTAACCATTCCAAGCTGTGGACTATCTTAGCGGACATGGGAATAGAGGAGTCCCTTATAACTTTTCTGCGTGAACTATATTCAGATGCCACAGCTAGAGTTAGATACGGCCTGGGGGGCGAGTTAACCAAGCTGTTTAGAGTAGAGCACGGGGTAAGGCAGGGATGTGTCCTGGCACCATTCTTATTCAATCTATACACCAATGGCCTGGAAAAAGCCATGGTAACAGGGTCACAGGACCTCCCCATTATAAACAATCGCCCAATACCGGCCCTACTCTATGCGGACGACGCTGTAATTCTAGCTCGTACCCCCATGGAATTACAGCGTGCTCTCGTGAAATACCATACTTTCAGGCCAACCTCGACCTGAAGATTAACATTAAAAAAACCTTTGTAATGTCCGCCGGGTCGAGTAGCAAGAACATAAAGACCATGTTTATTGTAAACCAAAAACTAGAGAGCACAATTACATATCCGTATCTGGGTATTGTATTTGACCACAAATGCTCCTGGAAGTATGCTATTGAATCGAGGAAACTCATCTTTATGAGAACAACACTTGCCTTGGCTAATTTTGCCAACAAATTAGGCAGACGACCTACGCTAGAACTTTTAGAAATCTATAGGGCAAAATGTATAGGTAGCGTAATATATGGGGCTGGTGTTTGGGGATATGCCAAGGTGGTGGAGGTGCAAAGGGTGGAAAACAGTTTTCTTAGATTTCTATTGGCAGTCCCGCGGGGCACGTCGACCTACGCATGTCATCTGGAAGTGGGTTTGTCTTATCTAACAGATCTGATCAGGATCCAACCCCTGCTCCTATGGCATCGTATTTGGTCGTCTAACGAAACCACTCTTTGCCGAGGGTTCATAGAGGACTGTATTTCCCTAGATAATGCACACAAGATCGGATGGATGGCTTATATTAAGAGATTCCTTAGCGACCTTGGTATGTTACAATATTATTATTCCTCCACCTTAATTGCTGCAATACAGAGAAAACAGCTTAAAAAGGTTTGTTTGGCGCATTTAGAATCTTTGAGGCTGTCTAGTGCGGTCTCCAAAGTCACTGTGCAACATTCGTTACAAATCCAAACAACCCTGGCAGCTCAGCCCTATTTAACTTTTAACTTCTCGGGCTATGAAAGATTCCTGCTAATTAGATTTAGACTAAACATTTTCCACCATCTGGTCACTTTCCCCAAAATTAACACCTGGGAAAAATTCCTACAACCCTGCCCTTGTGATGAGATTTCTCCTCAAACCACGATTCATATAACACTGTTTTGTAAATTTTACCTGGACTTGAGGAAACAGTGGCTCCTACCAATTTTAAAAGTATGGGGCCTCCGCAGGTGTCGCCATGCATTTCTCGCCCTTCAATTTTTAGATACTGAACCTTTTGCCAAATCGATAGTTAATTTTTTGAAACTAGTTGTTAAGCATAGGCAGAACTTGGAGTAACATGGGTTGTACTTTTTTCATCACAAATTTCTTGGTAATGTGCCAATGCCCTCAGTGACTGCGCCTTGCACTAATTTTGGTGCATTGGTTTCTTTTAAACTGTTTTCCAATATATTGTTTTTAAAATCATTGTCACAGGAACCATAGCTCAAGATAACTATTTGTTTGTCTCTCTTTGATGGAAGATTGAGAGAAATGTATTGTGTTAAACGGAATTTGCCACTATTATGATTGATGTACTGAATGTGTATTATGTAGGTTTTTAGATTGTTTTTAACTACGATGTATTTTACTTGTACTTTTATGGTATTCTTTTCATACCGAATAAAGTATTGTGACTGACTGACTTATCCCTCTGCCCTGTCCCAAATCTCCTGCACAGCAGTTTGAAATTTTCCATCATGGCGACAGCTGCCTAATTTCTCCCTCCAACACTTAAAGTCACACCCACCTCCTGTGATTGGCTCCAGAGGTCTCGCCTTTCCCTTTGTTTCCCCTGGGTTGAGCTTTCCCAAGACTGGTGAAGTGTGAGAAGGTAATTAGCATATACAAATTCTGTCCATCCTTTCCGCCACCAAGAAAAAAGACTGATCACAGGCACATGGCCCTATTTTGAGGAGAAGGCTTTGATCCTCTTGCTGGCCAGCAGAGTCATTAACATGGCCCATCACAGTGATTCAAAGCCAGAATCTAATCAAGGAGCTGGCTCAGAGAATTATAAAAAACGTCCGAGTACCAGAAGGAGTGAAGATATGAGGAAAATAATATCCTATCTCCATTCGTTATCCTTGTTTACCATTATATTGTTGTGTCAACCCAGCCTCTAGACCTAAATATGGGGGCCTGTACTTCGGTCCATCTTTCACTCATAATGTAGAATAAAGTAAAGCACACACATTTCAGTAAAGCAATTCCGACTCACACTATGAATGCCCACCTACATTGTAAGGCCTACCAAGGTAATCACCAATCCATGAAGGGTCCCCTGTGCGACAGTACCTATGAGGGGATATAGGGCTGAGTTTGATACTAGTCTCACTTGTTCAGACTGTACTTATGTGCATATGTGTTCATATGTAACCAGCCAAGAGCCTCTAACCCCAGCTGTGCAGCTGAGAATCTTGTTTTAAAAGGCAGGCACATACAACTAGCAATCCCAATACATTTCGACAGAGCTTGTAGTGAGTGAGACATTTATTGAGAGACGCTCACAGCAGAGGTCCGAAAATCAGTTAGTCCAAAAAGCAAAACACCAGGGTGGCCATATGACTCGAAACTAATCTTCTGACTCACACATTATATTTATTAAATATAAATATTAATCATCATAAATAATGACAAGACACTAGAAATTTTAATTTTTTATACATTGATTCAATTAATGTGTTTTGTTTGATTAACCTCTTCTCTTTGACTTAAATATATAATTAAAATAAATGAAAAACAAAGCCCAAACAATTAAGCCACAGAGAAACATACAGGTGGATGTAGAAATGCATAACAAACTTTTTCAGTCAAAGCTCCAGCCTTAAAGCCATTTATAGGAATTCCACATTAGTGTCCTGACATTTAGAGTCTTTTCTAGCAGGTCATTTTGACTTTTTAGAAGTGAGATGTAGTTATCAAACTTCTTCTGCCGGGTTGCAAAACCCATGAAATTGATGTTTATTTGATTCATATTTTTACATGCACCCTGTACCTCTCTTTTTACATTAGGTCCTGCCTCAGGTGTATCAGATCCTCGTTGCAGGAAATGCATTATACCAAGATGTCTCCCTTGTCTTTTTGTTTAAGTTGTTATCAGTTGAGGCAATTTAGGGGAAAACAGTTGTAGTAATGGTGGTTGTGATGGCACTGATTGATGTTACTTAGAATACTGGACAGGACACTACTCGATTAAGTTGTAGCGAATGTAGTGGTGCTAGTACTTGAATGCATTCTACTAAAAGCAGATGGTCCTCAATTGAAATAAAATACATCAAAGTCTGCTATAAATAGGCCAGACAATCTGATGAGCTTATACCAACGCCCCTAAGTCCACTGGGCCATCAGTGTGAGATTTAAACTTCCATTTAAACTCAATTGAAGAAAAATACACTAGGGACCTCCTGGAAACTATGAATGATTTTGGGCTCACTCAGTTGATCCATAATCCCACCCACATAGCAGGCCACACACTGGATACCATCTTTAGCTACAATGATTCGCTCACTATATTAGACATCTTACCCCTTGTATGGTCCGACCATTTCGCCATTCTTTTTGAGCTAGAACTTCCTACAGAGACTTCCATCATCAACAAGCAAAAGGGACTAATCTCCTATAGATCATGGAAGAATTTAAACTTCAGCCAACTTCAGACGCAGCTTTCAAAAGTCTGCCTCCCTCGTCTCCGGATCCGGGTAAGGCTGCCCAGAATTACTCAAAATGGCTAAATTATGCTTTCTCACAACTAGCTCCCCCCAAAGACATTAGACAAAAGAGGAGCAAACCCTCCGAGCCTTGGTACTCAGTGGCGCTTCGACTAGAAAAACAAAACTGTAGACGGCAAGAGAGGAAATGGAGACTTAAATATGAAGTTTACGAAAAAAAACTATATAGACAAACTCTGTCAAAATACAAAACTCTTCTGATCGACGAAAAAACTGTGTACTTTACGTCCCGAATAGAAACCTCCAAAAACTCCCCAAGGGAGCTTTTTCAGGTTAGAAAAGAAACTTACAAAACTTCCTATAGGTAAAGAAAATAATAGCAGTCAAATCTTTTGTGATGATATTGCTCAATATTTCAGAAACAATCTACAATCGTTTTAATTTATCTGGGAACAACTACCCTATTCCACAACTTGCTGAACTTTCAGTCATGAAGAGGAACTATAACGAAACTCACCCTTTAGAATTTCTTAGTTTCAGCCCAGTCTCTATGACTCAGGTGGAGTATCTTATTCAGACCACTAAATCTGGATCTCCAACTGCGATATCTTACTTTATGAGTGACATTTTTTTTTCCACTCCATTTCAATATTATGCGCTGTGTCTTGGGACATTGTATATACTAAATCACTTAATGTATCCTACGAGTGATTCTTGTTGTAAAGCGCTCTGATACCTTCGGGTCTGGTTAGCGCTATATAAAACTCGTAATAAATAAATAAACTGACCCTTGCCCCCCCCCTCTGTGCTCAAACAAATCTCTGAACCTATTGCTAATGTTCTGACGAACATCTTTAACTTTATATTTCTATCAGGCTGCTTTTCCGCACCGTGGAAGAAAGCTACTATCATTCCACTCCAGACTTCCTTTTCCTGCTAAAATCGTTGAAAAAATCATGAATATCGAAATTACTCAATTCATTAAAAAGCATGATTTGTTAGACCATACATAGTTTGGTTTTAGATCAGACCACAGTACAGAGACAGTGCTCATCAAAGCAACTGATGAACTCAAAGCTGTCCATGATGAAGGAGGCAACGCTGCTCTGATCCTGTTGTACTTATCTACGGCCTTTGATACCGCGGCGTAGATCAATTTACACTATGCCAACGGCTCGAGACTGTTGCCATAAGGGATTCAGCTCTACTTAGATCTTTCCTTACGGACAGGGAAAATACAGTGATGTTAGAAACGTTCTGCTCCAAAACATTCTCACTACCATGTGGGGTCCTGCAGGGGTCCTCGCTCAGTCCGACCCTGTTTAATATATATATGTAGCTGAACTCGCTCCACTGATCCAGTCCTTTGGCTTCTTACTCACTACCTAGTCAGATGACACACAAATTGTTGTATCTGCTGCAAACAAGGCTAAAAGCACAAGCTTCCAGCTACAAAACTGTAAAAAGGAAATTGGCATTTGGATGGACAGGCATTGTCTTAAGTTAAATTCTGACAAGACTGAGGTGATTCTTTTCGGAAACAATCCCCACTTTTGGACTCCTGAATGTTGGCCATTAGAGATGTGCCCACTCCTTGTGCCAACTCCCAAAGTCAAACGTTTGTGAGTGATTCTGAATGATAAATTAAATCTCGGTAAACAGATCAACACCATCTTATGACACCATAAGAACCATTAAAAAGGTCCTCCCTATATACCCATTCATTCGAGGAAAACAGTGATGTCCTCTCTCATCTTATCCAAAATTGATTATTGCAATGGCTTATATATCAATTTACAGAAGCAATATATTATTAAACTACAGGTCTTTCAAAACTGTGCCGCCAGAGTATTGTTCGACCTCCCTAAACATCTTTCAGTATCCTCTGCTATCAAGGAAATACACTGGCTTGCTACCAGGAATCAAATTAAATTTAAAGCCCTCTGCCTCATGTTTAAGGCCCTTCATGGATCTGGTCCCAGATTCCTAAAAAAAAGCCATCTATTGGTACACCCCCAACAGGAACCTCAGATCTCTAGGAACTTATAAAGCGACCTCCTTCAGATTCAAGAAAACCGAATGGGGTGGCAGCAGCTTTCTCACTGGAGCCATTAGACTCTGGAATACGCTGCCTCTCCACATCAGATCTGCACCATCCTTACAGGTTTTAAGGAAACTTCTTAAAACCTGTCTTTTCAACTGATAACTCTGCTGCACTCACCTTCGTTACCCTGCTCGGTTTTAGCTCCAAGACACCTTCGAGTATACGCTGGGCTTTATAAAACTCGCTAACATAACATAACATTGTGAGATTCCTGCCTGCAGAGCCAGTAGGAGCACCACCATCAGAAACATGACGGTCCACGTGACTCTAAATAGAGCAGGTGGATCGCCAGTTTTGCAGACAAGGTGCTCCGCCACATTGGTGGTGGCATGCCCAAGGCTGTATGTTGAGTAGTTTTCTTAGTTCACAAGAAATAGGCTGATGCCTGCAAGAATAGAAAGGTTCACCTTGACTAAGTAGTCAGAAACAGATGCAACATTAGTAGTAGTTATACCTACTTGTTTCTTTGACCTACAGATTAGAAGCCTCTGCCAAGTTCACAAATGAAAGAAGTGACCCTTGGAAAATAAATAGGGCATGTTTCATTTTGATGGTAAGGCACTGCATTAATTTACAGTGAAAAATAGATTTTTAATAAAAAATCAGATCTCGTGTGACACTCATATGATGTATATATTTTGATGAAGCCTCTTCCTATATATATATATATATATATATATATATATATATGTTTTGGCGACTACACGGC